>NC_143401.1:80248623-80615289 GCF_052110815.1 Crocodylus siamensis
AAAGCTGTACCAGAACAGTGACCCAGAATGACATTTAACTAAGGGGGAGAAAAACACAGAGAAGAGGAACCTGAGTTTTGAAAAAGGAAATCTCTAGTGAAACCACAACGGTGCAGCTGTCTCAGACCTACCATTTCTGCAGCGCGTTTCAAGATGACTCATTAGCATTTTTACAGAAACAAAATATTTAGCTATTGGTAATGACATTCATCACTCCTGTCAAATGCTGAACTCACTAATATTTCTGGCACACTGCAAATGACAAGCGTTAAGAAATACTGTAATGTTTGATTAACTCCCATGACTATTTTACTGTGGTATTTTTCCTATTGCAACATTATACTACCACTAAGAAAAAGCTACTCAAAAATAAAATAAGCAAGGGCCTGTTTCCTATAGTGTCTCATAAGGCTGAGCAATGAAAACTCACACAAGGGGGAAAGACTGGTGTTCTGGCAGCGCTTACAAGTTGGCCCATTCACAAGGAGGCTGACAGGCTGCTCAGTGAGTCACTTGGACTAGCTGATCCTTTGGAGCTGCAGTTGGACTCTTTCTACAGGGGTATTGTGCTGTGGGATGAACACACTCCATGAGAAAATTCGGAGAGCACTGCACAAAACGCCTGTTTTTGTACATTTACATTTCAGCCCCCATTAGAGTTCCCGTAATGTCATGAATTATGGATTTGTGGGGAGGTGAGAAATATAAACTAGTATGACAACATGGTCGGCAATCTGAAGTTGCCAAAGGGCTCTATTATTATTCATGCAGTTGCACAAATGTACACAGCACTGTACAATAAAGGAACAGTGCCAATCAAATAACTAGTTGTTGCCCAAAAGAGCCTATACTACACAGACACATTTGGGTGGGATAGAGAACAGCAACAAAATAGAAGAGAAACAAAATGGTCTTTCTGGCTATGGTGCTTTTCAAAACAGCTGGTTTTCAGGCAATCTAATTCCATGCATCCAAGCTTGTCTTAGACACAGCATTCCCCTGTCCTTCAAGTAACTGTTTCCTTCAGAGTGGCCACTGAGCCATCTTTGCTTCTCTGAACCCATTATGAATGAGGCTGCTACACAAGTGGAATGGAAACCTTTAAAACCACTGTCTTCATTCTTAAATGTTTCCCGACTGTTTGGGAAGGAAGAATTTTATATCCAAGACTGGGCAGGTCTTCTGCTTCATTTTCATTTGCAAGATTCAAATAGGTCCATGTAATACATCCTTGAAATCTGACTGCTTATTAAATGGGACGTGTACATGGCATTATACAACAGAGGAACAGCACTAACCAAGTAACAGTCAAGGAACAATCAAGGCATTGCCAATCAAAGAACTAGCTGTTGCCCCATAGAGCTGTTGTTGTCAAGGGACTGGTAGATATGACAAGGCCAAAGACAACTGTTTCACCCCTACCTTTCCATTCTCTGCTCACCTGTCTTCACCTTCTGTGTCTTCCATCACATCTGTAAACTGTAATCTCTTCAGGGCCAAGCTGCCTTTTTTACTAATTGACATGTACAGCACCTAGAATTGCAGGCTTCCAATTCTCCAGCAGGTCTTTTCAAAGCTACTACTAGGCGCATTTTTAATGCGCATCAAGACGCATTCTATTCTCTCCCTTAGGACTTGCTTCAAACAGTTAACATGTTACAACTACAGTGACCTTGTCTGTATAAGCATTTTAACACAATTCAGTTACCATATTTTAGCAAATGTCTTCCCAATGGGTGTCTTCTCACAGACTTCTTTTTGCTGAGTTTGGGAGTACAGTTGAGAATGGAGCTCTGCCCACTAGCTCATGTTCCTCCATGCTTAAGTTCAGCAATTAGGCGTTGTAGTTGGCTTATGAAGGCTCTAAGCATACATCCCAGGACACCTTACAGGCTTCCTATCTTATCCTAGCTTATGATTAGAACAGGATGCCTGCTCTGGACCCCTCTAAGCCATCTACTGCCATGGCTCATTAATAACCCAGAAGCCTGGATGAATCTTTTATGTTTATTATTACTGTTGTTATTAAACGTATATGGTGCTGATCATCACTAGATCTCAAAACTACTTTATTTAGAAGGTCAATATTAATATCTCAATTTTGTAGATAGGGAAACTGAGGCACAGAGAGGCAAAGTAATATGCCTAAAAACACCTAGTAGGCCAGTGACAGAACTGGAAATAGAACCCAGGTCTCCTGTGTCCCAGTGAAATGCCTTATTCATAATGGCAAGAAAGACCAGGCTCCAAGTTGTTGCAACATCACACAGAGTTCCCAGGTAATCACATGCATTTTCTATTGTCCAGACCCATAAAACTTTCTCTGTCCACTGTTTTAACGACCTGCACCCATAGGGAGCAGTAAATAGCCTCCAAAATTGAAAATGTTTGGACATTCAAAGAGGGGAGTGTTTTGAAAGAGAGGAAGCTAGTATAATCCACTCACTGGAAGATTTGTTTTATTTAATACTACAAAGCCAAATTTCCTCAGGAGCGATGATCATGAAGGAACTGAGTGGGCAGGTGCTGCCTGGCATGAAGCTGTACTGCCAGATCACGGACTCCCCAAAATGGCTATTGATAACCAGGCCTCCATGGACAGTGTAACTGCCAGTTACTCTTACAGTAAAGATGTTTTGCTACTCTTGGGGAAAGTTTAAGTCAGTTGCCATGCAAGGTCCATCCCATACACCCTGTTTATTTGATTTCTAGGGTATAAAAGAATAGCTCTATGCTGCATTTAGGAAACAACATATCGGTCTTTGCTGTTGGTGTGTAGAAAAATGAATGCCAAAGAAACGTTAAGAATGATACAAAAACCTAGCAAAATGATACAATAACCTGGTCTTTGTGTACTGTCTTGGCCACTTCCCCCACCAATGCCATTTACTGTAGCCTGCCTGAAGATTTCATTCCATCACAATGCAAAAATTATGGTACTAAAATTCTCATCCAACTTTCTGCAAACTGTTAAACTTTTATGATGTTCCAGTACATAATAAAAGCTGAAAGACAGGGCACATTCTGCACGATCTTTGCAGGTAGGTTTATTTCAGCCACAGTCCACTATTTATAAAGCAATAAATATACACAAAAAGCAAGCAGGAAATTCCCTGACTCTGCCAAGAATTACCTGTACATCTGACATGTTGCTACATTTGCAAGGTGCTTCTGATTTTATGGGGAGAGAGTCTGAAATGCCTCTGTGTAAGCTTTTGGCTCTATTCTAATTCACAAATGACAAGAAAGGAATCAGGATAATAAACAAAGAAGTGCAGAATTAATTGTTATTTTGAAAATAATCAGTCTTATGTCTCAGCCAATCAGCTGTAAGTGGAACTAGCACATACTGTGGGCATGTCAACATGAGACGCTATGTCACTGTAGTGACAAGCTACAGTGATATAGCTCATTGCTACAGTGATGTAGCATTGGTGGGGATGAACCATGATGCCATGGCTGCTGCACAGTAGGGTCAGAAGCAACCCATGTGGTGCTGGGACTACGCAGTGCCAGCAGTTACTGCACAGTTGAGCGCATGTGTAGATTCTCTACAAGACGGATGACTGCATTTGAAAAGGGGTGACTGGCCAAGTTGGATTAAAAAAAATATATATATAACCATTGCTTTATATTTGGATTTTACAGCTGATAAAAGTGGGTGTATCAGAGCACCTCTTGGACCATGTACAAAACTGACGTACTTAGCCAACCAAACTCCTCCTTCCACAGCTTACCAAGCTAACTTCAATCCAAAAGAATTCTTCTCAGATAACCCCCTCCAATCTCAGTACACAGAAATCATGACTGCTTACTGTTGGCAGAACTCATTGCGCTTTACAGATTGACTTATTCAGTCTCGTCTTTGCTTACTGGATAGGAGCCCCAGCATTGGGAGCTTGATATCCCATTCTATTACTATGCAGGGAGACAGGTCAGGTGCATTTGAGATGGAAGAAAGAGAACCAGAGGAAACTATGGATCTATCTGAGTACCACCCCACGGTACACCGGAGGGTTTGAATCTGAGTATTTCATTGGGTGGGAATAAGAAAGATAGGTGCTTATGCTTGTGCAGTCTACACAACATTTTGGAAGCAATGGGCCTTCATATAAGTGACCTTCAGCCTTGACAATTATCCTAGGAGCTCCATAGACCTTGAGGCACGTACTGCTTTAAAAGGCTGAATCCCTACCTCCATTCCCCAGATCCAACCCCTTTCTAAATTGTGACCTGGCCCCCATTAACATGGTGACTGAATAACAGAGCACAGTGTGCAACTAGTGTGATATATCAGTTCAAAACTCAGGTTCTTGTCCCCATTATGGCATTTTGCCCTGAGGTGAAATAACTATTTTTATTAAATAACGAAACTTTCAGGTACATGATTCAATAAACAGGGTGTTCAAATACCGAGTTTTTCAGGGTAGTGGGGAAATGGCTTCTTAGCTTTGTAAAGCAGCTAAAAGTCCTATAGTCATTACTATCTTCTAAAGCTTATAGAAAACTATAATCGTAGTTTGTAAGTCTGAAAAGCAGTAACCTTGATTCCTCTTCCAACCTTGGCTACAGTTTGCAACTCCTGGCTTCCAAGGTTAAACACATTACTGACTGCAGATTTCCGAGTCCAGCAGGAGGTAAATCAGACTGACTCTTTTGAAATAAATGGATTCATACCAAAAGAAATTAGCTGGAAGTCCAAGGTAAACATACATCAGAGGTACAACAGGAAATAGGGGGTATGAGAGAACCACTTCAGCATACCTAAACTTGCATACACGAGACAACTTGTATGAACAGTTTAAGTCCCATTATCTGCTATTATGTTGGGAAACCTCCCTGGAACAATTCATGTCCAAAATGCTTCTCATTTTTTGGTATACTGAGGAACACAATTCTTACAGCCTAACTCTTCCTATATTTTGTTGCTGGCCACTACTAGCCTTCTGGTACACAGATCACAGCTGTAACAGGGGTTATTAGAGTTGTTGGTTGTAGCTGTGTTGGTCTAAGGCAGGGGTAGGCAACGTTTTTTGGTCAGAGTGGCGAAAGCGCCCACAATGCCTACCTTGGAAGGTGCCGGAGTGCCAGCATGCCACAAAAACAAAATGAGGGCAGGGGACACATGGCAAAATGCCCTACCCAAAGCCCCTGCCGCCCAGCCCTGCTGTCCCTTGCTCCAGCCCTGCCTCCCCTGCCCCCCAGGCCGGGCTCTGTGGTTGGCAGCAGCTACCCAGAGCCGGGAGGCCGCAAACACCTGTGCCAGGCTCCGGAGCCCTGGCATCACCTCTGTACTGGCTTGTGCACCCACACATCACAGCGGGTGGTGGGGGAGAGGCCTGAGGCAGCGCAACCGCGGTATCTCCCCCGCTTCTGGGACAGAGGCAATGACTGGGCTCGGGAGCCTGGCGCAGCTGTTTGTAGCCAGCCTGGGCTCTGGGCAGCTGCAGCAAGCAGTGGGCAGGCTGCAAACAGCTGTGCCGGGCTTCACAGCTCCAGCATCAGCTCCATGCTGGCAGCGACTGCACAGGCACCTCGGAGCGGGCTGCGCTGCCCTGTCTGCCCCAAGGTACGCACAGTTGCTGCCAGCATGAAGCTGATGCGGGAGCTGTGGAGCCTGGCACAGCTGTTTGCAGCCTTCTCACTGCTTGCTGCAACTGCCCAGAGCACAGGCTGGCTACAAACAGGTGTGCCGGGCTCTGGAACCCAGTCGTCGCCTCTGTGCCAGAAACAGGGGAGATACCGGGGTTGTGCTGCTTCAGACCCCTCCCTACCACCTGCTCCGATGTGTGGGTGCATGCGCCAGTATGGAGGTGATGCCAGGGCTCCAGGCTGCAACTGGCCCCGGCTCTGGGTAGCTGCTGCCAGCCACAGAGCCCGGGCTGCTTCCAGCAGGCAGCTGCAACCCCTGCTGGGAGCAGCCTGGGCTCCAGCAGCTACCCAGAGCTGGGGCTGACCAAGGCTTGCCGAGCAAAATGGCCTTGCATACCATGCTCGGCAGGTGTGCCAGGGGTTGCCAACCCCTGGTCTAAGGACTTAAGAAGACAAGGTTCCTTGGCTAGCTGTGATATCTTGTATTAGACCAACTAAATAACTAGAAAAAAGTTCCTTGCAAGCTTTCTGGCATAAACACTCTTCATCAGGCACAGGGAGAATTAATCCTCAAAGGAAGTTTACAAAACACCTTTCACAGATGAGCCTACGAGCTTCACTTCATAAATTTATTGGATACAAACAATCATGGACTTAAATATATACATTGGATTTATGGCACATTACAACCCGTCTGACATCCAATACAGGTAACCTGCGTCCAGCTGGCCACTTGCATTCCCCTCCCTTTCCCCCTCCCCTCCTATCTCTACCCATTGTCTTCCAAACTTTCACTCATTTGCATTTTCACTGACCTGCTTGTTGTAAATTAGCCTCTTTTCTACCTTGGAGTACACATAACACTAGCAGTCTCCCATGCCTGACAAGGGTGTTTGTGCCCGAAAGCTTACAAAGAACTTGTTTCCAATTATCTAGTTGGTCTAATAAATGAATCACATCTATTCAAAGAACCTTGCCTGCCTATGGGGGTTATCAGATACTCAAAAGGGGTTATCTTGTATTAGGTGAGCTTCAAAATTTTCATATCTGAAATCTCTGGAAACCCCATTATTATGACACCCAGCATCTACAGTATAACTTAATCATGCAGCATTTATGCTTTATACTCACTCTACGAACTAGCCCTAGCTTCCATGGAGAAGCTGTTAATCGCATCAAATACTGAAGTAAGTGTTCTAATGGTGCCATCTAAAGGTACTTGAGTGTAGCACACAGCTCCTTGGGCAAGATGCATTATATGTGTGCAGGTAAGGAAACTGACTAGTGCCAAACTATTCACTTTTAAACAGCACTAGGAGTTTGTCCTTCAGATAGTAACAAAATAATCTGCTCTTCTGTTATGTTTTACCTATTATTTTTTATTCTTTTAGATTTGTTCTTTTCAGTGCTCCACAATTCCTACTGTATTTTTTCCATGCATATTAAAATGGGAGTCCGTCATAAACCAAAGCTCTGTCCTCCTTCCGTATGAAGACATTGTATGATTTTTATCGATGCTTGCTAGGCACAGCGAAGGAAATGACTCCAGGTGTTTGATTCTGAGAGGGACGTAACCATATTTCATTGCCATATAATGGTATATGATTCTGGATGATAGAAAACATACATTTTAATGTGAAATTTAAATAGGAACAGAGGGAAATGGTCCTTTTTCTGTCTAGAGCAATTGGGCATTCTATTATAGCTACAATTTATGTGGCTCATACTTCACAGAAGCAAATGCCTGTCTGATATATGAAAATACACTATTCCCGCTCTCACTGCAGGCTTTTTAAAAGCCTGGATTAGTGCCTCCTGTGGGGTGTTGTGTGCATTTGAGCTGCTCAGCACTTTGTAGATGTTCAGCGGTAGGTCCTAATTTAGCTCTTCTTTCAGAACAGGTTTTCCTAAAAGTATGTCACACAGATGCCTGTATGCAAGACTTTGAGGGACTGCATGGTGATCTCTATCAATATTACTGGAAAATCAACTGTTAAAATAAAAGGACCCTTTGGAAAACTCCCACAGAAAAGTAATGGAATTGTAAAAATTGCAGATAAATAAATCCAGTAGCAGAAAGCATTTACAGAAATATATTCAAATTGATAGATAGTTGATCATGAGATTTTACTTACTAATGCCAGTACCTGCCCATACAGCTGTATACCTGTCTATACAGCTACCTTACAAGACCCCTTCCCACAAATTTGCTATTAATTGCCTGTAAGAGTCAAGAGAGCAGGTCCTAATTTGGTTTCAAATGTCTGTGCCTGTACTTCACTAATCCAAGTTAAACAGAGAAGAGACACATACTGACTTGAAAAGTAACATGCTAATGTAACATATTTGCCTGCCTTCCTGACTGTTTCTCTGCTACAAAAATTATCTCTGCCATTTTTCATTCATCTTGCTGCATCAGTATTTCCAAGCCAAACATACAGTTAAACATGAAAAATTCTCTCCTGTCACAGAAGTTGTATTTTTACAGCAGCTAGTAGAGTCGTCTGTGACTGGCAGTTTAAACAAACATCTAGAATGATGGACATTTGGAAAGGGCCCCTGTAATGATGTGACTATACCACCAGCAATTGACTCGAAATAAGACAAGTGTACTACAGGCTTCAAACTGAGTTTCTTGCCAAAAATAAAAAAAATAAAAATCCAAGCTATCTGAGGGATAATCCTGCAGTGCTATCTAGCTCACTTGGAGATGGAGGCTCTCTGTGTTTTGAACAAGAGATACAGCAGCTTGCACAGGGGTGGGCAAAGTATGGTGCGCGGGCCAGATTCGATTCACCAGCTGATTGCTTCCGGCCCACAAGGCGGGGAGGGGGGGCATAAGGTAATCTTCCCCTGCTGATCGGATCTGGTCAGTCCCAGCCAGCATGCACAGCTTTGAACAGGGCTGTTCCCAGTGCGAATGCTGCTCAGCATCCTCGCCTCCAGTGGCGGCTCCTCCTTCTGCTCCTGCTTTGCCACTCCAGGCTGGGAGGAAGGTTCAGCTGGGCGGCTGCTGCCCCAGTGTGCAGGGCTCTGGCTGTAGTTCCCAGATGCTTTCCACCCACTCTGCCCACCCAACGTGGGCGGCCAAGTGGGTAAAAAACAGCCAGAAGCTTCAGTTGGGCAGTTCCTGCCCCAGCGCACAGGGTCCTGCTCCAGCTCCTGGCTGCTTTCCACCCACTTTCCCAGTGGAGTGGGTGGAAGGCAGGTTGGACCTGGAGTTAGAGTCCCATGTGCTGGGACAGGAGCTGACTGGCTGAAGCTTCCTCCCCACCTGGAGTGGCACAGCAAGAGCAGGAGGAGGAGCTGCTGCTGGAAGGGAGGGGAGCCGCTGCTGGAGGCATGGACAGCCCCGCTGGAAGCTGTGCACACTGGCTGGGGGCAGCCTCACCAGAAGTTGTACCCTCCACTGCCTGGGTGAGCTCTGCTACCTGTACCCCTTGCCTTCTCCTCCAACTGGCTCCCAGGACCTAGCACCCAGGCAGCATATGCACATGTCCCCCCAACCCCCCATACATCCACCCCCACACAGAGCAGGGGCTGCCCCACAAGCCCACCCCGTGATCCTTACCTCTCCTGCCTGTCTCACTCCTGAACACCGCTCCCTGCCCGGAGCACCATCCCACATAGGGAATTTCAGTGAGTTGTGGGGAGCGGGGGGAATCCTGACATGGCCCATTACAACTCATCAAAATTCCCTAAGTGGCTCCCAGGCCCAAATTATTGCCCACTCCTGAGCTAAAAGATTAGGCACCATTAAGTTTTTATAGCACTCATTAAGATGAAGCTGTGGTCTGGGGAACAAGGGGATATTACCTTCCTCAATTTTAACTGGCCTTGGGGTGAGACTACAGCCCAAAATAATAAGGGCTACTGCTGCACTGTATACTGTGGTTTAATTCAGCTGAGCAAACAGGGCATTCTCTTCTACTAATACAGATGCAATGTGAGAAACATCCAAAATCCATTACTTACACCAAATGCAGAATGGTTTGTATAGCCAATGAAGCATTTTCACTTAAAACAACACGTTAAGGCAGAGTTTAATAAAGGAAATATAGGCAAGTATATATACTGGCAATGACTTAGCTTTCACACACACAATTTCTATCCATGATCTGTGTAGCAGAAAACATGTTTTTTAAAATAACTAAATAAAATTGCCAGGTATAGACATTACGCTTTTGCCATATAAGTGGTTGGAAACTGATCTATATCTGTAACAGAACAGAAGTTCAGCACACAGTACCTAGCCAATGGGCCTGATTTCCAGACTCTGGCATTCACTTCCGTAAGTACAATTCTGTCTAATCTTCTTCTTTTTTTTTTTTTTAAACACATGGAAAATTCTATCACCCGTCTGTGCAATATTCAACATCTCTGTAAGCAGTTATACTGAAAGAAGACAGGTAAGTTGCTTGCAAAATTGTGCACCCACCAGTGACAGAAACCCCCACTTAAAAATCATGTCTGTTGTGCCCATTTTATAATACTGTTCTAAAACTCTATTGGGTTCAAGTCCTTTATATATTAACATGCATTAAGAAAACTGGAGCATAGTGTACTTGGGGAGTAAGGTTAATACAACAAATCATAATCTACATTTATAGTCCCCTCTTTCCAGGATCACAATATGGACTATAGAGTGTATAATGTGCACTGACCTGTACTTTCCTGTCCGTACTTGTAGAGCTCTCATGCCGCACTGCTGGGCACCTCCTACATCATTCTCAATATCATCCCCAATCATGATGGCCTGTCACGGCAATGAAATACAGAAAACTAGTGTCAAGTGAATTTTATTTCTGCCATACTTTATCTTCCTTGACATAATAAACTGCTTGATTTGATGTTTAATACTGCCATCAGACAAATTAAACAAGATATTATTGTCATTGTATTGATTAAAAGTCACCCTCTACCTTGAATATAATTCATCTCACACTTCTGTGAGCTATACAGCTGTGCTGTATACATCCACGCAATTTAAAATCAATCAAAACACTCAAAATGATTTGGCACAGTACAAAAATTTCTGAAATCTGTGAGGTTAGTCCCACACTCTAAACAGCCATTCTTCCATGGCTGATGGCAGTTAATATTCAATTTAAAACATTTCATTAAAATTTACACATTAAAGCCTGATCAAAATGTTTGCAAGTTTGTTCCAAAGATCAATGAAACTACAACTTAGTACAGTTTATGCCCCAATCATACTAAAAGCAATATGGAAATTTGTGAAGCCGTGCATCTCAGGATACTCCAGTGCTATTTATTTTTGCATAACATTACATTTCCCATACATGTGTAGCCATGTTTGTTATAATCAGTTACACTTCAGGCAAACAAAATATAAGAGCAAACAAAATAGAGCATGGAGGTCACAAGGCAAAATTTAACTGAGAAGTCTTCTATGGCAGAGTTTTCCAACCATCGGGCCGCAGCCCAATACCAGGCTGCAAAGGCTTGGGTGCTGGGTCATCTGTCTGCTCAGGTTAAAGATGGATGGTGAGGCAGCCCCAAGAGGAAGGCAGCCAGGTCCATGCTCCCCACCTCGCTCCCACTGTCAAGGCCATACCTGGCAAGGTGCTGCCCATACAGCAGGTCCTGGGGCCCATGCTGGGCTGGGCAGGACCCCTGAGCCTTGCCTGCGGCTGGGAGCCAGGGGATGCAGGCAGGGGAAATGCCCAGGGCGGTGGGTGGGGACACAGCTCCCCTACTTACTCCTAGGGAAGCAACAGAGCCCCTTCTTCCTGGGCAGCCCCAGATGGGTCTCCCAAGGCCACTGCCCGTGCAGCTCCCTCCCCTCCAGGGTCCCCTGGTGTCTGCGGTTGCAGTGCCCCAACCCGATCCGATCCTCACAAGGCTTCCCCCCTCAGTGTAAAAATTAAATTTAAATATATCAATTAGATTGCTTCTATACCTGATCCACCAAAATTCTTTGAGGGTGTTTGCTGGTCCCTAGTATAAAAAGATTGGGAACCACTGTTCTATAGCCTGTTGCTGGGATTTTGTCCAAGGTATACTATGAATACTCAATTAACAGTTTTCATATGGTGATCTCTGTTAAATCAGGACACATTTATTCCAAATCAAAGCACAGGTACCGGTTTCCACAACAAAGACCATCAGTGAGAAATATTAAGGTATTTACTATCAATCTGAAGAAAAAATATTAGATTCTTTTTGTCCTCAAATTTATAAAACAGCTGAGGGCTTTGCTCTCAAACTTTCAAAAAAAGAAAAACTCTGATCAGTTAAATAAAAGTTTGGTTTAAACTTCTCATTCACCACCCAAAATTTTCAGTGTATTTGAAGTACCCTCATGATAAATGAAAACAGTTTTCTTTACATGAGGATGTCTAGACTTGGAAAAGAAGTTGTTTGAAAATGTGTTAACTAACATGTTTTAGCTACTGGTTTTTAAATATGACTTTGCAACTAGTATATACAGGGTGAATAGTGCTTAAAAACTTACTACCCAGTTGCACAACTACAGTTACCTTAGCTGCAACTATGCTACTTTAGTTGTTTGTCTTGCAACCAGCAGACTTCCAAAATGGCATATATTTTACAACTCTCTCCTATCATCATGGGCCTTGTCACACATTATATTTAAAATATGTCAACTGCACTTAAACCAACGTATGCATATTCAAGCAGTAAAACACATGCTAAATGCCACTGTATTATACCAAAGTTAGTACTTTCCAAAGGAGGAGTATCTTCAGATGGTATTAAGTCATACATATTCACCTATATTAGAAGTGCTCTACAGAAATAGTATAAGCGGTCCTCGCAGCGCTGATGCAGTGCTGGGGCTGGGACTCGCAACCAGCGGTTTGTTCCCTGCACAGCCGGCTCCAACCCTGTCCAGACCATAGTAAGCATTACCATGTAACTGCTCAGAACAAGCTCTAGCTTGCAGAAATGCTTATTATGATCTAAATAAAATATGTGCCAAGTGTGTTATGTGACAATGTGACAGGGCCCTAAAAACAGCCCTCATATTTAGATAAATGTACCTGTCTTCCACATAATTGCTATTTTAGTAATTTTAACATCACAAATGTAGAGATGCCACATTGGGCTGATTTTTATACCATACAAATTGGTCTCACGTCTCAAGCTCTTTGTCCTACTCTTTTTCTTGTGTCCCTCGCTATGAATCTGTATCCCATATGTGGGTCTTTCTAGGTTAAAAGGCATGTTTAAAAATGGACCAGGATTGTCTTAGCTGGCAACTGTGTTACTAAGAAGAGTATCAAGGGGACTACACTGAGCATGTACAGAAGGCAACTTAGCATTTTTCCAGCTGTGGTGGGCTGATAAATAGGCCCTTCTCAGAGAGGTCATGAGAATAAGTCACTAAGCCGAGAAATGGGGCTTGGCTCCTCTAGTAACCATGTTCTAAGGCGAATTCTGACTTTCGTGGCTGGCTATAACTTTATGAAAACAACATACAGAATCTTTGTATTTTAGGCAAGATTTGTAACTATTATTAAAACCGCTGCCTTGTTTCTCTTTTCCTTGAAACATATCTTTTAAATATAATACGTAACTAGACAGCAATACTGGCATTAAGAGTACCCAATAACAAGGGCCAAAAGGTTCTCAGCTCTACCCAGCCATGCCATTATCTCTGCTTGCTCATAAAGGGCAGAAGTGGAGAGTCACAAATCAATGCTGTGGAATATCTGGTTGTCTTGGCAGGTGGAGTACAATGCTGGAAAGGGTAAGACGCATTTCACAGATTCAAAGAGTTCAAGGATAGAAGACAGAACACGATTTGCCCCTTAGTCTTCAGACCTTACAGATACTAAAAAGCATGGACCTATTTTATACTGTATAGCTAAAAAGGACTATTAGACCAACTAGTCTGACTTCCCATACATCACAAGCCATTATGTTTCACCCATTTATTGGGCCCATCAAATTGTGCTTGATTAAAATATAACTTGTATTGGCTAACAGAGGCATCCAGTTAGAGTTTGAGGCCAGTAAAAGAGAGAGATTATCTAATACCTCCATCAGCAGTGTTTCCCAATCACCCTCACTGTTAAAAAGTACCTAATTTCCCATTTGAATTTCTCTGTCCTCGTCTGACATCTACTGGGGTTCTTATTATGCTTTGTCTCCTAAATTAAAGACTCTTAATACCCAAAGTTTTCCCCAAACCTGGAACTAATACATTGTAATCAAGTGTACAATGCTGTGTAATCTTTTCAAAAAGTTTCTCTGTGGTTCTTTCAGCATAAAGCATTTTCTCTAGCCTTAACATCAGGCCATCAGGTTTCTTTCCACATCTCCAGCATTTTCACATCCTTTTAGATGCTGACACTAGAACTGTGTTTAGTATCCCAGCACCAGTTCCACCAATGCTGTACAGAGGCAAAAATCACTTCTAAGTGAAAGCAGCTTATTTTGATGTAGAACATAGTCGTATCACACCTTGTTTTAATGAACTATGGTACTGTCTTGTATTGAACCATGACTGAAAACACCTTATCCTGACTGCACTGTCAGTCATGTGACCATATTATAATATGCCACGTTGCTAAGTTCTTTGCCTACAAGATTTTGATCCTTTGAATGGCTTGTGCAATATGGGACAGGACTCCTTGTGAAATTCAGATTCCATGACCACTTAGTCTTCAGGGCAGGAGTGATACTTCTTCAACCTTAACTAACCATACTGTGCTAAGGGATAGGGCTGCAGCTTCCTCCAGGTCTTCTACAACAGTAGACTTCACATAGTGTACACACTTCAATACCAAGGACTAAGTTGAGGGTTGTTCTGTCACCCCTTCATCGATACTTAAATCTGCCTTTTAAGATGCAACATCTGTTGATTCAGATGGAAAACAGAGGCCAAGTCCTCAGTAAGCAACAGGGTCTGCTGAATCCGATATTGTGGCCAAGTTGTATGCCCACAGGACACTGTAAAATCATAAAGGGCAAGCTGGTGACACCCCTTTAACAGCAAGTTGCAGTTTGAGCCTCCATGCTTTCTCACCAGCAGTGAGGTATCAAGGAAGGGCATCAGGATGGAGGAAGTGGCTACCTTATGGTAGGAAGGGGAATATCCTTCTGGAGTGTCACCAGGGAAAATGCCAGGGAGTCAAACAGCCCTATCCAACTGGCTAACAGCTCTGCCACATACACACAGAGCTACACATGCAGTTGAGAAAAGGGGCAAGAACAAAGCCCCCAGTTTCTCCTGCAATCATCTCTCAGCCATGGGCATGGGCTTCAGGGGCCTTTAATTTAGCCCCTTCATTAAACTGTTCTCTACTCACAAATAGTCCTGCTCCCCAGGACTATTTGTGCCTAAGGTCAATCCTTGGCTCCTGCCAGGGGAAGAGAAAAAAGTGAGGATCCAGTTAGCGAAGGTAGATAATGAGATCAGGCTCCCATTCTCTTGTGTGTCAGCAGGATTCTTCTGCTCTGGCCCGAGCACCTGTAGGATATGGAAGGACCTCCCTTCCTCCAGGGCAGCTGACTGTGTAGCCTGAGTTTTTGGTCCCATTAGAGAACATGAGTTCAGAAGGCAACACAATCTCTCTAGTTTTTGCAGGCCTGCAAGAGTTTGAAAAAGAGAAACCACCATGTTGGCTTACTGAGAGATCCAAGTGCTAGCTGAGAAACGTGCTCACCAGCAGTGTATTATATTTTGTATAGACAAGTTTTCATGCAAGAAGACAGTCAGCTCTGAAACTGCAGCTGCGCATGAGCAGTGATGCCTATCAAGACCAGCTTGTGGCATACGCATACAAAAATGTACTCCAACCCTTGGGGATTTCACAGATTTACTATCGGTGAAGGGCAATAATCACTAAAGGAGGAGCAATTATTCCCAAATCATTTAGGATTTAAAAAATCATTGGCAAGAAGATAGAGGTCAAGAGGTGTACTGTCAAGGGAAATAAAAAAAACTCTACCTGTCAAACCTAGGTTTAACTTCCTCTCTGACTGCAATATGGTAAGAAGAGAGAGAGAGATATAAAACGGAAAGGTCACATACCCAATGAAAGCAAGAATTAGAAGATCCCAGTTTGTGCTCACATTTTACACAGGGAACACAAGCCATTCCTCTGTTCAATTAGAGTATGGAAATTATTTTCTTTAAATCAACAGAAATGTACTGAAACTATCAAAATACCTCTTGAGTTTTACGCTGAATCTACCAAAGAGGTTATAAATGTATTTGATATTTCTTTAAAAAAGTCTTTAAAATTTCACTACAGCTGGACAGCTCAAGATGATTAGCCAAATATAAAAAAATAAAATAAAAAATATACTACAAATCATAGCTTTTTACCTCTGAGATGCTGGTTCAAACCCAGTCTAGATCAGTAATGACCAGAAACAGTTACCATGAGATGGCAGTTTGGGAATTTATAAGGAATGAACTGGGGCTACGATTTAACTCCTAGTGTTCAAATGTTTGGCCATCACAACTGGGAATTTTTTTGGCAGTTTCAAGAGATAGGCAGAGAACAAAAAGAACGTATGGACTAAAATATCCTATCACCTGCAAAAGTAGTCACTACTAGTTAAGCTTATAGTAGGGGGTAGATGGGTACTTGCTTTCACTATAGCTTCTCTGAGCAGAGTTTTATACTTCTAGTGTTACCAAACAAGCAGTAAATTTACAGAAAAGTATTTTAAAGGAGAAGAAATTAGATATCTAAAAAATAAATGACTAATCTAAACTCTCTTCATATCTATCTACCTATCTATAAATAATTTTGATGTTACAATATGATAATTATTCCCAAGCTCACATATAGAAATATGAAAACCTGAAGAGCAAGGAGGAGCAAATGAATGAGATGCCACAGTAATAA
Source organism: Crocodylus siamensis (assembly GCF_052110815.1). Classification (NCBI taxonomy): domain Eukaryota; kingdom Metazoa; phylum Chordata; order Crocodylia; family Crocodylidae; genus Crocodylus; species Crocodylus siamensis. The sequence continues at coordinate 80,265,066 of NC_143401.1, forward strand.
CTATATTAACTTCTGTAGAATATTTAATATGGTGAAACCTCCTAGAATAAACAAGTATTTATGCATAAGCAGATTTCCACTACAAGCTTAAAAGCCCTAATCTTGTTAAAAATGACTGGGATACACAGCAACAACAGTTTATAAGTAAAGTCTTAACTGATGTATTAAAATCCTTTACAAGAGAAACTTGTTGTATTTACTTTACCCCTCCTCCCTCAATCTGATAGATAGCTTTATAGGCTTTAAGACCCCTTTTTATTTTAAATGATGTTTATATTTGGGACCAATTGTCTGAGCAGACATCAGACATACAATGGGTGTCAAATGTGGACTCTGACCTGGAAGAAATTATACACCAAGGCAGATGAGACAGAAAGAAATACTCTGAGAGCCCCAAGGGTAGTTAGGTTTGAATAAGCTTTCAATGGGAGTTGAAACTCGAAAGTTCACTTGATCACTTAACCCCTATTTGTTCCACTGAAAGTCTCCTGCCCCCATTCCCAAACGACTGGAGTGAAATGCCAAAAACAGAAATAAGCACCCCTTCTTACTCCTGGTGTGACCTCCCTGTGCATTTATGCCCCACTGAGTCACACTTGTGATTTGTAGGTAACAGACTTGAAAATTTGTTGCTAAGTACCAGTAGTTTATGCACTCTGGTCTGACCCACCATAATTCCCATTAAAACAGAACACTTTGCTATGGATATAACTTTTAATGGTTATATAAAAATACTGGAACCTTAACATTATTTAGGTTTTATTGTAAAGCTGTAAAAATCATCCACTGTTACAGCAGCCTTAAAACATATGAATTAGATATTTCAGTAACCTTTAAGATATGTTATTCTTTGTCGTATTGCTGAATCATAAGAAGAATCTGGTTACCTCTAAGAGGTTTAAATTTCTAATCTATTAAAGTAATACCAGCAATCTGTTATTTCTAGGCCATTGAGGAAAGGTTAAAATGAAAATTGGACTTCAGGGAGTTCCTTCTATTCCAAGTGCAGGCTGAAAACATCTCAGCAGTAGAAGGCAGTCAGGGTCTCAGTAAGAAGCAGTTATCAAGGGAAATGACTGGTGATAACTTTATTGATTAAAGCAGCTTGAGAAATTTAAGCTTTGCCTGTGTCTGGCATTACTGTAGTGAGACAGCTTTATTTTAAAAAGATATTTTCATTAAAAATAAGGTAATATAAATATGTTTTATACAATGTAGCTCATCTACAGTGATTTAATGATTGTGTGAAACTGCTGCTATGACTTTTAAATGCAAGCCAGACGTAGAATAAATTATAAAATGCTCAGAAACAAAGATATAAGCAATTAGGCTGGTCCTTATTTTGCTATCATGAGTAGAGATGTAGACCATGGTCAGGACACAGAAAAATATGACATGAAAGGTAATTAAGAAGCCAAAAGTACTGCATGAACTGGGTCTTTTATTGTATGCACACAATGCATCTAAAAATATGTGGAAAGTCTATTAGGGTTACAAGGTCAAGTTCTTTGGGACATGTCAGTTAAAGCTGTCCACATTGCCACTATTTAGTCCCCTTGTACATAAGTATTTATCAGTTTTTAACTATATAAGCACAAAGTTTTTTCTATAGTGAAAAGTGTCAAATGACTCAACACAGGGGGCACTATTAGTGCTATCTATAATATAATCTTTCTTCTATGTAGGACAATTTCTCTCCATACATGTATATAGGATACCAACTACAAAAGACCAAATGACCTATATTTTTATTTTGGAAATATATATACACTTATTCATAACATTTTTCAACACAGTATACGTTAACCAAATTAAAAAATAATATAGTCACTAACCTGATTATGAAAATTTGCTGAATGCAGAATGCATGGGCTATGTAGTACACACATTTTTCTATTCTTCGGGGCCTGATACAAAGCCAAGTGAAGTCAATGGAAGCCTTTCCATTGATTCTAATGAACAGTGAATTAGGCCTGGAATGAGAAAGCTTGTGCCAGCCTGCTAATGAAAGTCAGTCATTTGCCTGAACTTTGTTCTCAGAAACAAGGCTACTGATGCATACCATTCCCTAGTTTCTGAAGGCAACCGACATACAGAAATGTAACATCACAAACTGATGAACTCCTGGCAATCCTAAAGCCATTTCAGAATGCTCTCAATATTGTATGAGTCTGGCAAAAGTCAGCGACAACAGCAGCCCGGTTAAGATTTCACAGGAAAAGACTGGGTAACCCTATTTTGCAGAAACAGCAAAGAAAGAAAACAGCCAAAAAAGATCTCTTCCTTTCTAAACTTAGTCCAAGAGCTGTTTCTTTTTGCTTTCCTGTTTATCAGAATTCTGGCTGAGCTCTTCTGATAGCCACTTTTTCCTCAAATACCATTTTTTTCTAAAACGGCTTTTTGGTATACTGGCTTTGCAAGCAGGATTAACAGATGGATGAATAACTGGTGTAGCTATACCTGAAATATGGTGCTCAGGTCTAGCTACCGTGGCATAAGAAAGATATTGATAGGAAAGAGTGCAAAAAAAAGCAACCACAAATAGTCAGTGTGGTGAGAGATTGTGTTATAATAGATTACAAGAGTGAAACCTATATATCTTTAAGAGACAAATTACAAAGAGATAAAGTAACAATCTACAAATAACTAAAGACCTCAAGGATGCCTCGTGGATTTTGGTGTGATCCACGGGGCAAAATTAGGTGTAATTAGGTGATGTTTGAAGGGGAAACTTTAGGCTGAATCCCAGGAAAAGCTTCCTGACAGGGAGATCAATTAGGCTGCAATTATTCTCCTTAGCATACTAGTAGGAACACTGCTGCTTGGTATACAGGGTCTTCATGAAGTCCTTGTGTACTTTTAAACTTTAATAACTTAAATTATAGGTAAGATAGAAACAATCTGTAAAAGGCATTTAAAAGTAAATGTATTAAAGTTTTAGGACAACTAGAGTACACAATGCTAGACTTCAACATAACCACCATCCATCATGATACAGTGCTCCATCCGATCTTCCAACTCCTTGAAAATGTTTCCCAGTTGCTCTTGAGTTACTACACTAATTGCATTGGTGATCCTAGCCCTAAGTTCCACCAAAGAACGTGGGTTTGACAAGTAAACTACACTTTTAACACATCCCCATAAGAAGTGACAGATCAGGTGACAGACAGACACAAAGGTGACAGACCAGGTGAATGAGGTGGCCAAGCAATTGGTCTACCTCTGCCTATCCACTTTTCTGGAAAAACGTCATTTAGGAACTGTTGTACATTCAGAGAGTAGTGGCATGGAGCTCCATCTTATTTAAGAATAAATTTGTTATTATTTATGATGTCTATCATTGTGTACTCCAGATGTCCTAAAACATTACTAAATTTGCTTTTAAATGCCGTTTACAGATTGTTTCAATCATACCTACAACCTAAGTTATTAAAATTTACAAGTGCACAAGGACTTTATGAAGACCCTGCATTTAAAACCAGTCTGGACAAAATGTCTAAGGTGAAGAACCATTCTGCACTAGGAGGCAGATGGATTAGGATGGCTTGGTAAGTCTTACTTTATTATAGGATGGAGAGAGAGAAAAAAGTCAAATGCATGCTGAATTACAGAACTATTATTTCACCTGTAAGTTCTAGGGACCACACAAACTGCTGCAACTTAACTCTTGTTGTTTATGATGTCACCAAAACGTTTGGATGGAATAATTACTTTATAATACACAGATGTTTGTTATTCGTTGATAGCCACTTTTCATCCTAAGGCTGCATGTGCCATAACCAATCAATAAAGAGAACCCAAGCACACCTATAGAATTACAGAGGGAAAAAATGGGCCATCCTAATAATTTGGAGATAGCACACTATCAAGGATGGTTTCTGGAGAGCACCAGGAGCCCAAACATAACATAAGAGGACATTTTTTTAAAAAGTGTTTCTTATTTTTCTATGTCTTACTTCTAAGCTTCCAGAGCAATGTGGCGTGTGTAGTTTTTCAAGTACTATGTATATATAATAATAATAATAAAAATATAGCTGTTTCCATCATGCTGGACCTTTAACTTGCCAGTCATCTGGGGCAGCTGTCATTTTGTGAAGTCAATATGACGAAGTATCTTACATAAAATACGGACCTAAGGCTTTTCTCACATGCATTTCTCTCCTTTAACCATAAAATAAAGGAACTCACAATGTAAGTCTATAACAGCTATTCATGTATGCCAAAATGTAACAAGCAACATGCACTAAACAGCAACCAGGTATCAATAGTTTGGATAGGGAAAAAAAGGTTACCTCTGGGGGCCATGTTTGTACGCTGTGTGAGGGCTTCTTCTACTGGTAATGGTAATCAAGCAGAAAATTCACATACTAGTGTGAGAAATTATGAGACTGAAAAAAGATATGTTACAAAAATCAACCACTATCAAGTATGGTTAGGAACAGACTTAATTGTGCAGAATACCGATACAACAAATGCAGGAACATATCTGATTTTTCTGACAAACATCTGTGGTAATTCAGTTACAAGAAAATGGTTTTCACAGTTTAATTTTGCTTGCAAGGCCAAGAGTCTCTCCCTTCCTACTGAAATACTATCATCTGGCAGAGAAGAGGAAATGAGGGGGTGAGGAAAGGGAAGAAGAGCAGGAGAAAACTGGGAAAAGATGGGCACTTGAAGAATATGATACAGGGCAAAGGCAGGAAAAGGAATGTAGGAAGGAGGAAGTAAAAGAAAAGCAAAAAGGATCACAGCAAAAAACAACAACACAGAAACAATTTTGAAACAAGTTGCTGCCCATTCCAGGGGCTGAATTTCCTCCATTGTGATACTATACGGCTGTATTACTTAGTGGGCGAAAGATAACCCAGCAGGTCACCACAATCTGGTCAGGCTCCTCTCTAGTTAGCCAAAATAGTTTGGGGGGAGGGTATATTTTTGTCCCATAAATTATTTTTAAACACTACTTGTTAGATTTTTTTTTTAATTTCATAAGAATAAATTTCTAGGTGATGTAAATACTTCCCTGCAACGTGCAAAGTAATATCATGGAACGGCCATTGAACAAGACAGTGTGGGCCCAAACCTGGGGTCCACGTTCCATCAATCCCTCTCTTAGCTTCAATGAAAAATAAGGAAGCAGTGCCAATAACTGAACAGCAAATCCAATGATTATTGAACAGGGACTCTTACCTGCTGAGGTTCAACTCCCATTTCTGCTAAGGCTGACTGGAAAAACATTTTTGATGGCTTTCCCACTACCTCGGCTTGAATATCGCAGGCATACTGAAAAATAAAGGACAGAAATAGGACTGCATATTAGAAAAGGATTTGTTCAACTTCACAACCTCAGGAGATGGTATAAAATGTATGTGATTATTGATTGATGCCCTTAAGTAATGTAATAGATTAGTAGATGAAGATGACTAGCAGAAGGGCGATTGCTTTCTGTAAGGAGGAATATACTCCTGAAACATCTAGAACAAAGGTAGACAACACTTTGGTTGGAGTGCTGAAAAAATCACGGTGTCTACCTTGTAAGGTGCCAAGTGCCGGCATGCTAGAAAAACAAAATTGGGGTGGAGGATACATGGCAGGGCACGCTGCATATTAATATAGTTAATAATAATATATATATTTTTTTTTTTACAGTAAATATCAGGTTTTCTAAATTATATTTAGAAACCTGGTGACAATAAATAAAACTTCATATATTACCCTTTTTGTTGTATATTCTTTTTTTGTTAAGCATGTTGTAATGAGAGAGAGAAAAAAAAGAGAAAGAGGGAAAGAGAAAAAGAGAAGATGGAGAAAAAGACAAAGAAAGAAAAAGAAAAAAGAAGAGAAAGAAAAAAGACAAGAGTAAAAAGGAGAGAAAGACAAAGACAAAGGAGAGAAAAGAGAAGAAATAGAAAAAAGGAGAGAGAAAAAAGAGAAGAAAGAAAAAGAGAGAAGATGAAAAGAGAACCGGGAAAGAGGAGAGAAAAGAGAAAAAGAAAGATGGAAAGAAAGCAAAAAGAAAAAGAGAAAGAAAAAAGAAAAGAGGACAGAGAACAGAAGAAGAGAACAAGGAGAGAGAGAGAGAAAGAGAAAAATAGAAAAAGATAGGGACCTACCAAATTCATGGCAGAACATTTAATCTTGCAGGTTCCCCCGCGTGCCCCTCTGCCGCTGATTGGTGGAGGGGTCATGCTTGCAGCTTGCTCCTGATTCGCAGGGAGGCAAAAACTGCAGTTTTAAACTTTACACCATTTTTGAATCCCTATTGCTAGTTGGCTGAGAGGCTCTGGCAGCTCCACTGCGTGCTACTGACCAGCAGAGAGGCAAAATCAGTGCCACGTTTAAAACCGTGGTTTTTGCTTCCCTGATGATTCAAGAGGGAAACACCTGCAGCTGCTGCGGGGGAACCAGGGAGGTTGTTACGTAGTTTTATCCCCATTTAGCAAGCAACCCCAGGCTGGCAGCAGAGGCAGGGGGAAATGATGGGGCTGGGCTCTGCCATGGATATCGCGAGTCGGAGGGTGGAAGGGGCTGGGACCGGGGGGCTCATGCCCTGCTCGGCAGCTGGCCCCAGGGGTGGGCAGGGGGAGCAACAGCCAGAGCGCATGTGGCTTTGCCTGCCCACTGCATTGCTTCCAGAGTGCCCAAGCCACGATGCCGTGCCCCCGGGCAGGCAGGCTGCTGGCTGCCCCAGCACTTCTGGCATGGAAACCTAGCAGGGTTAATGCCGGTGGAGTTTGCCACTGTGGCCAATGGGCTCCAAAAAGGGAGGCATCCCCTACCCCAAGCAGTGCAGGCTCCCAACCTGAGAGGGTACAGGTCTCCCACGCCTGCCCACACACAAGCTCCCCTGCTACAAGTGCCAGCTCCCCAAGGCAGACAGCTCTCCCCACCCCCAGCCAGCCCGCCCTGCTTACAGTCCACAAGAACTGTACCTTGTTCTCAATTCATCAGGGAAGTGAAAACCACGGTTTTTAACGTGGCGCCTTTTTTGCCTCTTCACTGGTCAGCAGCAAGCACTGGGGCTGTTGGGCCCCTCGGTCAATCAATGGTGGGAAGACAAAAATGGCGCCAAGTTTAAAACTGCAGTTTTTGCCTCCCTGCCCATCAGGAGCAAACTGCAAGCACAGCTCCTCCATCAATCAGCTGCAGGAGCAGGGGGGCACACGTGGGGGAACCTGCAAGGTTAAAGGTGTTGCCACACACTCCACTTCTGCCATGAATTTGGTAGGTCCCTAGAAAAAGAGAAAGAACGGGGAAGGGAAAGGGGAGGAAGAAACTTTGAGGACAGCTGCCAGAGCCCAGCTGCCCCCCACCCCCAACAATGCAGGCGGTGTGGGCACTGGGTACACAAGGTAGTGCCCGCCGTTGCCACTTTCCCTCCCCCTCCCTGCCTCCCAAGTGTCGCAGCAGGCACCGAGGGCATAGTCAGGAGTACACAGGCTGCCCTCAGCCCTGTGTCTGAGTTTGTGATTGAAACCAAATGTCAAGGTTTAAAGGTTTTTTGACCCACTTCACCTCTTTTTAAAGGTTCATAGATTTGGTTTGGGCTTGAAAGCTTGTTTAGCTGGGGTTATATACCCATGCTTTAATAAATACAACTTTTCTAGCTAACAGGAAGCCTGTCTCGTCTATTATGGGTGGGCAAACTCAAAAGCTACACAGACATGAGCGATTCCCACCCCCAGCTCTACACTTAACCTGCCTTCCTGTTAGGTTCCAATCCTGCAATGGTTTAACCACATGCCTGTCTTCCATACAAGTAATCTTACCATGATTCATGAGATTAGTGGCATGCTTAAACTTAGGCATTCACTTAAGTGTCTTGCTTTTGGCTGTTAAGGCCAATGTTGTAGTCACAATGCCAAGACTTGCTTATAGCGCCCCCAAAATTGGGTGGGATAGCTAAGTGCCACCATCACTATAATTATTTCAAACCCATTTCTCATTTTATTCTTCTATTAGAGTTTTTAGTTTTGACTCCTTTTTCAACAGTCTTTCCTTAACATACACAAACCCAATACTATTAAAGTTCATGCTGCAACTTTTAGACACACAGTATAGGGGAACAAGGAAAAATAACCAGACATCCTTAGTCTGAAGCAACTAAGTTTAATTTGTGGAAACTTCCTTTCCCCAGGATGAATAATTATAGGAAAGAACTCATATTTATACCAGTTATTTTTTAAGCAAGGTGCATAGAGCAAGTAAGCATAATTCATGCTATAAAATACCTCTAATGCCTTCATGTACGCTCCAACATCAAGTTTCAGACCATCGGTTTCTTTATAATAGCGTCTGGAAATGAAAGTGATAAAATTCCAATGAAATAAAAGTGTTGGCAATTGAACATAAAAGAAACTATATTTTATTATTTCTGTGCCTATATAGATGTCCATATGGCTGTAACAAAAGATAAGTCATCAGAAATTCTAGGCCCTTAATTTAACACGTGGACATTAAGAACAGACTCTGTGAAATGATGCTGTGCACTAACCAGACTGCAGATCAAATGCAGGTCTGACATACTGGACACATTTTCACTGAATTTGGCCCCAGGTTTCTGCTTCTAAACTGGCGATCACTGAACACCCTCACAAAGGACAACAGCTGAAATTGTATGACAACAACTATACCTCTTACCTAAATAGAACCCAAGTATTATTTCAAGGGTAACCTTCCACATTCCTTCCCCCAGCCAGAAAATAAGTATTATAGCTAGATGCAAGCTATTTTACTGTACTAACAAAATACTGAATGGTTCAAAGTAGCATGACCAGTTTTTAAAGGGCTTTTTTGGACATTTTTCTTATAAATATATTAGGAGACAAAAGTCCAAAATATTTTTCTTATAAATCTCATAAGGAGATGAAAGACCAAAATATTAGGACTGACTTAAACAGAGTTATACAGAAATTACCACTCATGAGCACATCAGCTGATTTATTATAAATGCTTAGTCTGTCTGCTCCTATCATGTAGCAAATTAAGTTACATTGTGGCAACTTAACACTTTAATTAAGGGGCAAGCTGCCCAGGTTTAACTTCACTTAGTGTGGCACAGGAGTATGGAGATGAAACAGTTACAGTGAATTTAGGTGAACCACAGTCAATTATTCACCCCTTTAAATGGGTATAATTGTTTGTCCATCAACACTTTCTGCCTAGTTTGTTTGATTTAAAACTAAGATTTTCTGAAATCAGCATTTCAAATAATACAGAAGACAATTTTGATTTTAAGATGTAAAGAGTAATTACATGAGATGTTGCACTGGTTCCTCCTCCAAATAAAAAGTTTTGACATTTAATTTCAAGAAGCGGATCTATTGAGACTATTCTTTATAAGGAAAAGGACACACAACTAATATACATCCAGGAGATATAGAATGATCACAATCATTTAACACAGCCATTAATAAATGGAAATTTATATTTATTTGTATATCAGAGTCTCTAATAAATTGCTAGCAGAGAACTAGAAATAATGAGTATTGGTTAATACTGTTCTTGGTTATTCTGTTAATGGACAAATCAGTCCATAAGATTGTTCCAGTAGTCAGCTCAACATACACAGAAGCATTTTTCAAAACTTCTTGTTGAAAAAAGTGGGGTAGTTTTCTCAGGCTTTTCATGTCTACACTGACATCCTTTGAAAGTGTTCCTTCTAACCGCCTGGGGTCTTTTTCCGCTACATATGTATCTGTATTTACACACAACTTCATGCCAACTCACACAGACTATAAAAAATTAATGTTCACTGTAATAAAGACACAAGATCATAGCTTCTTTATTCAAAAGTTATATGAGAAATGGGAGAAAACATACATTTGTGTGCTGTTTTTAGAAATTATTTAGATACTCTCCTACAGTAGAGCAGACTATGTACATGGCTGTTTATAGAGGAGTACAGTGTGCTCAATGGATACCTTCTTTTACTGCTAACACTTGATGGGAGCATTAATGAACATATTTCAGGACAGAAGCCATATTAAAATGCACTAATTGCTCATATTTCAGTGGTTTTCTGTAATTTCTTATATTACCGTTCCTTAACTTCTGAAACCAGACATCAGGGCCAGGAAGAATATTATTCAACTTATTCAATTACATTCTGTTTGTTTAAACCAGCAGTGGACATGACTTCAAACAGTTATGCCTAGTTGGCTTAGTTTAAAATTACATTTTTCTGACATTGGCATTAAATGCAAGACAGCGGACAACTTTAATGTGCACTGCCCAGGTGTCAGTTATTAGCTTGCATGGCTCTCTAAAGCAGCAAGGCTGGGTCACCTCCCAAACACACAGAGCAGTTTTGATTAACAGGGGCCAGTTTGTAGCATGTTTCAATGATGCAATATTAGAATAGGTCCAAGTGTGTGCTCCAAAATTCTCACCCACGACGGAAAGCTTTTACAGTGAGACTACTATCCAGAAACTCTCCTCTGACCTCAGGACCTACTGTTCAATTTCTGTTCCTCATTTTACATCTCCAAATACATAAGTGGTTAGCACCAAACATCGTCGCATTTGTTTTGTGCCTGAAAATCTAACGCCTATTGCAAAATAATCCCATTGTCCTTCATTTATTAATTGGAATGCACACTGCAGGAGATACGCGAGATTGTGCCATTTCAGCCCCTCCTCTAACTAATAACAAACACTTCATATAAGTATTCTGTTGTTATTATTACTTCATGCTATTCATAGAATCATAGAAAATTAGGGTTGGAAGGGAACTCAGGAGGTCATCTAGTCCAACCCCCTGCTCAAAGCAGGACCAGCCTCAATTACATCATTCCAGCCAGAGCTTTGTGGAGTCAGGTCTTAAAAGCCTCCAAGAACGGGAATTCCACCACCTCTCCAGGTAACCTGTTGCAGAGTTTTACTACCTTCCTAGTGAGAAAGTTTTTCCTAATATCCAACCCAAACCTCCCTTAGTGCAACTAGAGACCGTCACTCCTTGTTCCGTCATCTGCCACCACTGAGAACAGCCCAGCTCCATCCTCTTTGGAACCCCCCTTCATGTAGTTGAAGACTGTTCTCAAATCCCCCAGCAGTCTTCTCTTCTGCAGACTAAGTCCAGTTCCATCAGCCTTTTCTCAGAAATCATGTGCCCCAGTTCCTAAACCATTTTCACTGCCCTCTGCTAGACTCTTTCCAACTTGTCCACATCCTTTCTCTAGTGGGAGAAGCAAAACTGGACACAGCACTCCAGATGTTGGTTCACCAGTGCAGAACAGAGGGGAATAATTACTCTCGATCTGTTGACAATGCTCCTCCTAATGCAGCTCAGTATGTCATTAGCCTTCCTGGCAACAAGGGCACATCGTTGACTCGTATCCAGTTTACTGCCCACTGTAACCTCCAGGTCCTTTTCTGCAGAACTGCTGCTTAGTAGGGTTGTGTGAAGCTTCAGTCGCTGATTCATTTCAGAGGAGATTCAGCAGCCAAATCTCTCAATCTGAATCAAATCCAGAAACCCATTAAAAGCTCCAAATTCAATCTGAAGCTTCTGAATCAATTCGGAAATTTGGAGAGATTTGGAGATTCAGATCTGCCACGGGGAGACAGGCACAGCTGGGTGGCTGCAGGTTCTTCTGTGGCTCCTCTGGCTGTGCCTGCCTCTCTCTGGGTGGGGGGAGCCGCAGGAGAAGCCCCCATGGCTGCCCTGCCCGGCCCCGGCACCCGCCCAGCCCCAGCCTACTCCTGACACTTAAAAAAAAGCCCTGCACCCACTGGCTGCAGCAGAGGCTCTGGGGCCTCCTGGCAGAACCCCCTGAGCAGCCCCCGCTCCCCAATTGCCCCTCCACGTGGCCTCACCCCTCATGGTCCCCCTCGCCCCAGCAGTTCAGGAATAAAAAAAGACAAAAAACTGCACTAACTGGCAGTAGCAGAGGCTGTGGGAGCTCTGGGGCCATGTGCCAGAGCCCACCCACACAGCCCCTGCTCCCCGCTCTCCCACCCCCTGCCCAGCCCTGCCCCACCTCCGGTGGCTGTCCCTGCCCAGCCCCAGAATCCCAGCAATTAAAAAAAAAAAAGCCCCACACTTACTGGCTTTGGCAGCAGTGATTGGGGGCCTCTGGGGACTCATGGCAGAGCCCCCCACACACAACCTGGGGCAGTGGGGGGCAGCAGGGATTCTCCCTCCCTGCCTGGCACCCATGCAGCACCTGCCCCATGGCGCGGGTGCAGCGCAGCTCAGCAGGGTGCCACACACTTTTTTTTAAGGGCTGGGAGGCCGGGGCCAGGTGGGGGATGGGGCCGGTCAGGACAGCCATGGGGACTTCTCCCACAGCTCCCCTCACCCAGGGAGATGCAGGCACAGCTGGAGCAGCCACGGGAGAACCTGCAGCTGCCCAGCTGTGCCTGTCTATCTCCGGCTCATCCAAATTTCTGAATCAGCACCGAATCTCCAATTCTGATTCAGCCAAATTGAATGGGAACAGGGATTTGAAGCACCGAATCTAATTACTGCTCTCCAAATTGGCCAAATCTGAATTGAATACTTCCCTATTCACATGGGCCTGCTTAGCCAATTGGTCCCAAGCCTGTAGTGGTACATGGGATTGTTCCATCCTAAGTCCAGGACTTTGCACTTGTCCTTGTTGAAGCTCATGAGATTTCTTTTGGCCCAATCTTTCAATTTGTCTATGTCACTCTGAATCCTAGCCCTACCTTCCAGCATATCTACATCCCGCAGTTGATGTCATCCACAAAATTGTTTAGGGTGGAATCCATCCAATCTTCCAGATTGTTAATGAAGATATTAAATAAAACCCTTCAATTATGGGTTAAAATTAAGTCCTGAGCAATTTCAGGGCACAAATGGATGCATGTTATCTTTGCAAAAACACTAATATTGAGGATATGTGTTGTGAACCAATTGCTGGACATGCTAAAGTCCAACGGGACATTTCTACACAAAAAGAGAAAACTGTGTGGTTATGAACTAGTTAAATGGAAGCCAGGATGAAACTGTCAACAGTCAAAGATGACATTTCTCTGACAGAAGTGGAATAGCGACAAAACTGATCTCAAATGGTATTCCAAGGAGATTCATAATATGCAGACTGCAACTGCAAGTTGCCAGTGCACTCTGTGATTGCAACAGGGTGCTCCAACTTTTCAAACGATGTGACATAACTAGAATTGGAGTCAAACCTCGAATTTTATACATTAATGAAACTCTCAGCTTTACTAAATTTGGATCAATGAGATACAAATCACACCCACACTTTGTGTGATTCAGACTGAAAGAAAACTAGATGGCAGCACTGACAATCCAACCAAAATAGTAGCATAGGAGAAACCCCCCCCCACTGATATAAATTGTTTTTGACCCATTTACTTTAATTAGCCAGTGCCAGCCTACATCAGCTGAGAACAGAACCTAAACCTATTCCCAGTCTGGTTATTCAGGATTTTCCCTTTGCGTTAATGGGAGAGGAGACAGGCTGAGAGGGGGAGATGAATCACAATGTGACATGGAGTGGTCATGAATCTGATCAAGAAATTATGCTTTTGTTTTTCCGCTGTTTATTGTTGTTATTTTCAATACTATAAAAAATTTCAACATAGAGTAAATAGAGCAACTCCATAAATAATAAAAACCTGGGCCCTTTTCAGAGTATGAAAAGAATTCCAATTAAAGTTTATTATCCAGTAAGAAAAATCAGATCGCTCTGTTAAAAACAGTTAGCCCAGAAGTTATTTTTAAAATCCTTTACTTGTTTTCAAACTGCAAATGATTTATTTTATTGTATTAACAGGACAAGCAAATTGCAAGTCATCATAACTACATATCCAGTACAAATATTTATATCAAGACAAAATCACTAACTGTGCTTCTTTTTGTTCTTTCTAAAAAAAAAAACACTTGGTACCCTGAAACTCAATATTATTTAGTGCCTTTATATTGATTTATTAAAATAAAAATTCACATTAGTACCAGTATTTAAAGCTTTTCTGATCAGGCCAAAGACAGGTCCCTATATGGCAGGAAAAAAATTTAGGATGAGCAGTCAGATAAGATTTTATGCCTTATCCTTCTGCCATTTTCGATTATTCAGCACAGCCTCCCTTTAAAATGACCACTTGACCTTTGCTAGAACAGCCATTAACCTTCTATAGTCTAGCGTAAACAGCTTAATTTTCTGACAGTGGCATGACAGAAGAAATTACAAAGCCAATTCCCACTCTCAGCCCAAAACAGATGCTAAATGTAAATCACTCCACTTTCTGGAGGACGGCATTCTGCTTCAGTGACTCTGACACTCTTGCTTTCTAGAGAATGAACTAAAATTTTAGCAGAAATCATCCTTTTTGCTTCAAGGTGTGTTTTTTAATTTTTTTAAAATTATTCTAATTCTACATGTGAATGGTAAAAGCAGCTCATTGCTGCTTTTTAGATGGTGCTTTTCTCTAAACAAAAAGTTGTATCATTCTCTCATATCATTTCCATTTTCGGGGCATTAAAACTTATCTGTCAGGCTAGCTAGTTTAGAAAGGACTACAGAATTCATGTTTGTATTATCAAAGTCTTGATTGTATAAATAGGCTCAAAGTGAAATCTCAACAGACTGAATTGGAACATTTTATTTTATAAGAAAGCCTTTGAAAAAAATAATGGTTTGCTTTTTTAAGATGACATAAATAATAAATATACATAGGATTTAGAAGCTTTAATGTTCTAACTTTGCTGATCTCTAATGTAGCATTATTCCATTTTTGACCTTTAAAGGATAATATTATTTGACACAAACAGCTTATTTCACGTAAATAAATCTTGTTGGCTCAGAACTTTCCTCTTTATTCTTCTCACGGAAAAAATTGTAGGAAATTTTGCACGTATTAGAGAACCAGAGCACATGTGTCATGTGTGCCAACACAATGGATTTCAACTGCTCCTTCTAGCTGATAAGCTCTACTCCAGTGGATCAATAATCCACAAGCTAAGAAGGTTTCTCATGGCCATTATGGTCTGAAAAAAAGTTGTCGCTACAGTCTCAGGCCAATAATGCACATTTTTAAAAAATCTATACATTGCACAACAGATAAGAACAGCTTCTTTAGACCATTTGCTAGGTCACTACTGAGGTTTAATGTTAAAAACTTAGAAATAGTAATAACGAATCAGCATTATGAAGTGTTTTACATTCCATATCGGATTTCCCTACCCACCTTGAAAAAAAGGAAAAAGGAGGATTTAAAGAATTATAGTCTAACTTGAATACCTGGAAAAACACTGGAGCACATCATCAAACAATCCATTTGTAAACACCTAAAGGTTAACATAGTGATAAGTACCAGTCAACATGGATTCGTCAAGATGAAGTCATGCTTAATCAACTTGATTTCCTTCCTATGGGCTTTGCAGATGGGGTGAAGCAGTTGATATGATAGCCCTCTACTTTAGTGAGACTTTTCACACCGTCTCCCATAACACTTTCATTGCTAAGCTACGGAAATATGGTCTGGATGAAGCTACATTAAAGCGGATGCATAGCTAGTCGGATAATCATAGTCAAAGAGTAGTCATCAATCATGCAGACCCTGCTACATGTTCGGGTAAAGGCGCAATGGGATCTAATGCACAATTCACACAATCACACCTCCTGCTATACCACACACGTGGCAGGAGGTGTGGTTGTCAGATCATGTATTAGATTCCATTGTACCTTATCGCCAGAGCAGGGGAAGCCTGATCCTGGGCTCCCCTTGCACTTACAAAAAGCAAGGTCCCATGACTGGGAGCCCCACACACCCCAATTGAGGGGCTCCCAGTTGTAGGGGTGCCCACACCCCCCCAGGGCTGCAGCAATCTCCCTGCCCCAGGGCTGTGGGAAACCCCTCAGTCGGAGGATCACCGCAGGGAGATCTCCCTGCCTTGGAAGTGTGGGAAACCCCAGGGGCCAGAGAGGATCACCACAATCCTCTGGCCCCAGGGGTTTCCCTGCACTGCCAGGACAGGGGTAATGTGAGATCCCTGGACCCTGGGGATCGCAGCTGCCATGACCCCTAGGGCTTGCGGGTGCATGAAATCCCAGGACTCTGTCACAGTCCCTGGGGCTCAGAGGTTTTACATTGGGCATGATGCACCCCTGTGGCTGGGAGCCCCATCAGCTAACAGGGCTCCTGGGTGCAGAGGAGACCCTGTTGCATGTGCAAATTCAAGTTGGACAGCAAGCAGCTACAAAGTCAGCACACACTTTTGAGGTCTAACTTCACAGTTGCTTGGAGCCTTTTGTCATGTGATAGCTACTTTTCAGAAGTAACTAGTTTCTAGGTAATTGAACAATTAACTAGTTAATTGCACAATACCTGTAATGTGCAGAGGGGGCCATGGTATCAGACTAGAAGGAGGTATCAAATTGGGCTCTCAAGGGGTTGGTCTGGGTTCAGTATTTTTCAATATGTTCATCAACAGTCTGGAAAAAAATATGTGTACTCTTAAATGTATGTATGATACCTAACTGGAGAGTAAGAAGACACTTTAGAAAACAGGATTAGAATTTAAAATGATTTTTTTAAACTAGAAAAATTATCTAAATTAGCTAGGATGATACTCAGTTAAACTAAGTACAAAGTACTCAGGACAATTAAATGTCCAATGCAAAATGGTGAACAACTGCTAAGGACAGAATACTACTCAAAAGGGCCTGGGGAATATAGCGGATAGCAGCCTGAATATGAATCAACAATGTAATGTTTTGGCAACCCCCCACAAAAACCAATAGCATAGTGGGATGTATTAACAGGTGTATTGTATGCAAGCCAAGGGAAGTGACTCGGGAGGGTTGGGGAGGACTGGGTTAGAGAGCTTCTGGAGGGGCTGGACGTGTTCAAATCAGCGGGTCCAGATGCTCTCCACCCCAGGGTGTTGAGGGAGCTAGCAGGGGTTATCGCAGGGCCTTTGGCACGGCTTTTCGAGCACTCATGGTGTTCAGGCCAGGTGGCAGATGATTGGAAGATGGCCAACGTTGGAAGGTCCCCAACTTTAAAAAGGGAGGAGGGAGGACCTGGGCAACTATAGGCCCGTCAGTCTTACCTCAATCCTACGGAAACTCTTTGAGAAGATCATCAAGAAGCACATCTGTGATGGTCCAGCTTCAGTGATGATTCTCAAGGGCAACCAGCATGGTTTCATTAGGGACAGGTCATGTCAGACCAACCTGATTGCCTTTTACGATCAGGTAACAAAAGCATTGGATGCAGGTATCTCCATGGACATAGTCTTTCTGGACTTCAGCAAGACCTTTGACACCGTCTCCCACCCATCCTCATTAAAAAACTAGGTGACTGTGGCATTGATGCCTACACAATCAGATGGACTGCAGATTGGCTGAAGGGTCATGCTCAGAGGGTGGTGGTGGATGGGTCATATTCGACCTGGGGGGAAGTGGGCAGCGGAGTCCCCCAGGGCTCGGTCCTTCGGCCCGCGCTGTTCAATTTCTTTATCAGCGATTTGGACGATGGGGTGACAAGCAACCTCTTTAAATTTGCTGATGATACCAAAATTTGGGGTAGGGTGAGGTGAGCACGCTAGTACAGAGGGAAAGACTGCAGCAAGACCTCGATAGGTGACAGGGGTGGGCTAACAAAAACAGGATGCGTTTCAATACTGACAAGTGCAGGGTGCTGCACTTGGGCAGTAGTAACCAGCAGCACACTTATAAGATGGGAAACTCCCTTCTTGAGAGCATGGAGGCAGAAAGAGATCTAGGAGTCATTACTGACTCCAAGATGAACAAGGGCCGACAATGCGAGGTCACGGTTGGCAGGGCTAACTGGACCTTGTCGTGCATCCACTGGTGCATCTCAAGTAGGGCCAAGAAGGTGATCCTCCTCCTCTACGCGACACTGGTCAGGCCACAGCTGGAGTACTGCGTCCAGTTCTGTGCGCCCCACTTCAGGAGGGATGTGGACAACATTGAGAGGGTCCAGAGGAGGGCCACCCGCATAATCTGGGGACAACAGGGCAGACCCTACGAGAGACTGCAGGATCTGAATCTGTTCACCCTTCACTAGGGGGACCAGAAGGGTTTGGGAGAGACCTTGTTTCCCCGAGCGCCCCCAGCATAACAAAGAATAACGGCCAGAAGTTGTTGGAGAGGAGGTTTAGATTAGACATCCATAAGAACTACTTCACGGTCAGGGCGGCTAGGATCTGGAACCAACTCCCCAGGGAAGTGGTGCTGGCTCCTACCCTGGGGGTCTTTAAGAGGAGGCTTGATGCCTACCTAGCTGGGATCATTTGAGCCCAGTTTTTTTAATTCCGCCTTGGCAGGGGGTCGGACTTGAAGATCTACAAGATCCCTTCTGACCCTACTTCTATGAGTCTTTAATTTCATTCAGTACTGATGAGGCCTCAGCTAAAGCACTGTGTTCAGTTTTGGACAGTGCATTTCAAGAAAGGCATGGATGTATTGAAAAGAGTCCATTGAAGAGCAACAAAAATGATTACAGGTCCAGAAAAAATATGTCATATAAAGAAAGGGTAGATGAACTGGGTCTATGTAGTTTAGAGATAAGACAGTGACTTGATAACACTTAAGATACAAAGAACAGTTAGTTTACAGAGCATGGTAATCAATTGTGCTCTGGGTTCCCAAAGTAAGGACAAATAACAAGCTTAAACTGAAAAACGGGAGATTGAGGTTGGATACTACAAAGACCTTTCTCCCTACAAAGCACTGGAACAAACTACCTAGAGAAGTTACTGTCCTTGGAATTTTTCATTTTTTGTCTAGGGTGGTCTGGACGCGACTGATTTTGCCTTGTGCAGAGGGTTGGACTATATGTCCTTTTGAGCGTTTCCAGCCCTATTTTTCTATGATAGTAACTGAAGAGCTCACAGAGATCTAGTATGCTCCGTGGCTACTTCCAAGGGGAAGCAAAGGTAGAAAGCTTATTTTGAGCTTCAGCCAGCCAAGGGCAGGTACCCTGTGCTGGAGAGACTACCAAGTTATAATATCCTCGGGAAAGACATGGGGGAATGCACACTGAGCATGCTCAATTCATAATCCCGCATTTTAATTGGGAGTGAACTCTACTATGTTTGATTGATATGCCAATGACTTCTCCCTGGCTGCCACCAGACTGTTGTTTAGGTGCCATACATCATCTCCCAAAATTAAAGGTAAAGCTGTGAAGTCTGATATTGTAAGACTCATCATGAATAAGTAAATCTGGGCCTCTGAAATCCTTCAGGATATAACAAAACTTAGGTTTATAACAAAACTTACAGCACTATAGCAGCTGTACCCTGCCCTACTTCACACCTAGGACTGTATTTAACAATCCACCTGCTGTAACAAGTAACTGGTTCTGGTTTCTAACCTCCAATAGTCAAACTCTCAAGCTACTTTAGTGAAACCAATTTCTTTTCTACATGGTTCTCACAGCTCAGACTGGCACCCAAACAAGATAAAGGGAATCTTCTAAGCCAGGGGTCAGAAACTTACGGCTCACTGGCCACATCCAACCCACAGAGCCTTTTGTTCCAGCCTGCAGACATGCGGCCTTGGTGCTTTTGGCTCCCTTGGGCCTCAGCAGCAGTGAGTGGGGCTTCAGCACGTGCTCGCACAGGGCAAAGTGGCAGCAGTGAGTGCAGGAAAAGATGGCAGCAGCAGGTACTTTCCCCATGCTAGTGGTGGGTGCCTTCCCCAGGCTGGGTACCAGAAAAGCACCCACTGCAGGCACAGAGACAGTGCTTGCCATTTCCACTTTTCCCTACACTGCCTCGGGGAAAGTACCCACCACTGGGGCGGGGAAAGCACCTGCTGCTGCCACCTTCCCTTGCAGGATCAGGCACTCCATGTCCTCTGACCCAAACTGAGTCAAATTTGGCCTACAGCCTTAAAAAGTTGTGAAACTCAAAAGGAGGGAAAGGAGGATGCAGGTAAAGTAGACAGGAGTGCGTTGGATACAAAGAGGAACTATTTTGACACTTTGATGGGTTTTGGTTTAGGCCCTGAGTAAGTAATGTGGAACTTGCATTTTGGGTAATCTAGTGTCCACTATGCCGCATCTTTCTTTTAAAACTAGAAAAATAACTCAGGCAACTTTATAGTAACTTGGAAGCTCAAATCCTATTTTCAAAAGTGACTTATAAGTCTGAATCTTATTTAAAGTCTATGAGACTTAGGCTCCTAAGCCACTTATGGTTTTGGAGAATTATATTCCTTTTTCACTTGTACAAGAAAGCTGAGCTGGCAAGCAAACTGTCTCTGAACAGGGAGAAGGAAGGAGCAACAACAAGTACATTCTTCTGCTAAAGAGCCCTTCGTCAAACATCTGATCCAGTCACTTACTTTTCACCGTATACCAGCAGGTGCAGCACTGGCTCTAAGCACTCTATACACACAACTGTGGAGATTTTCGAAGCCTGCTTTGGGACACAGTTACACAAACTAATATAATGTGTTGTGCAGCTTGGATAAAATGGGATAGTTAAATGAAAAAAGACTAGGAGAAGTATACAAATATGCAGGCCTAGGTGTTCTAACTAAGAGCACTTAACTCACCCTCTTCCGAGTGATATCAGAATGGGATTCTCCAATCCAATCAGAACACGGAAAGCTTCATTGAGATTTTTGTAGGAAAAATTGTCTGCAGCATCTCCAAGTACCACACAGTTTGGGTTTCCTTTATCAAGCTGATCAAATTCGGGAACAAGATCTAAGGAGGAAAAAGAAACGCAAATCCCACGTGTTTTCGGAACCAACTCAAGTGCGTGTTATCCAGCAGGTCTGGATAACCCTACAACGACCTTTCACTCCTGACTGACTCCCACTAGCAGCTGATTGTTGAGACTTTTCTTCCATTATCCACCATGGAGAAGAAAGAAAGCAAAATGAGCCACAAAATACCTGGGGAAAAGGTTAGCCAACATGCTTTATTCCCCCACCCCAACCTAATGCCCATCTACCTCCTACCTACTCAGTGCAATTTTATCCCAGTACATTTGTACTCAAGGCCCCTGAAAACACAGTTACAACTCTCAATGAGTTCAATGGCAGACACAGACCATGAAGATCAGGATTTGGTGTAAAATATGCTGCAGGAGTGAAATTTTGCCATCATAAGAGCCCTGGGAAATCTCCATCATAGCGGAACTCCATAAGGGAAATGTGGAGGGGACCAAAGGCTCCATGACTGTGTGGAGCCAGTGGCTACAAACTCCTGTGCAGGTGATATACAGGGTGACAATCCTTACTCCATCCCTAGGGCTGAAGGACTGAGATGGGGATTCTGTTCCCACATAATACACATGTTCCTCCAGCTTGGTGCAAAGGCAGGAAGAGTGAGCTTCACCCTAAGTACAAAACTTTTTCTAGACAGAACGTCCTTCAAGCTAATAAACATGGTCTCTACCTGTTTAGGCATACTCATTGAATCCAAATATTGAGTTGGTTTAATCTTCAGAGAGGATGGCAAATCATACATATATTCTGCATATAGTATCCAGCTCTATTTCAGAGCAGAGGCTGAGACCATCTGGTCAACAAATCTGAAACAGAACTGTTTGAACTGCTGAGCTTTTAAATACTTCTACTTCCAAATAATGGGCGGGCTACTTCTAAATAACTCTTGCTCCTTGAACAAGAGCTGAGAACAAATCCTCGCCTTGTGAAATTGAATTTCTGATGGACTAGATTCATGCATCCCAGTTTCCTTATCCACTTGCTCAGAGAAAAGACGCGTGGGAAAAGGGAGAAATACTCATTAAGAAGAGCTATCTCCAAAGCCAGCATCTCAGGATTGGACTGGTCAAGCAGGGGAATGTTTCTTTAATTTGCCTAATACTGTTTTATCATTACAGGCCTTGATCTAAAGGAACAAGGTTTCGATAGCTATGTTTTTCTATTGAATCCACTAATGTACAGATCTCAAAGTATTTTAATGGGGTAGCACAACTGCAAATGAGACCTGGATGTACTGATATTACTCCAGCTACATTATGGAATGGACTTGAAGAGTTTTGTCTGTCAGGGAAACACCAGCTGGAAGTTTTCATCTTCCCACTCCTTTCAACAAAGGTACTATTTTACTTGACCAAAACTGTTTTTTGTGCCATGGTGTACTGTGCTGTCTACCTCTCCTAGAATCCAGGCTTCATGGAGCGCGGTCTCACCATCATGGACGAGGAGATGTGGCCTCAGGTTGCGCTCCTTCAGAATGCGGCAGGCTGCTGGTGCTGGGGCAGTGACTTCGGAGACTAAAATGTCAAACCCCAGGCGCTGGAGCTTCTCCACAAATTTTTCTCGAGTTGCCTGAGTTTCGTTGGTGCAGAACCGCAGCTTGAGACCAGACGCTTTGAGCCTGTCATGAAAAATAAGCAGTCATTAAAGCAAAGTGGGCAGAGAAGTTGGGAGTGAAAGATTTATCAGTGCAAAGCCCATATATAATCAAGGCAGGAAGGAGAGGGATTAACAACATTTTAAGCACAGGTGCATAAAATTTGGAATATTATTTAGCCGTAATGTAGTGCAACAAAATTGTTCAGCACTTTAGAAGCACATGTGAAGAAAAGGATCTTACCAGAAAAAGCCTGGAAAGAAACGCAGGCAATTATAAAACAAATGAAGAGCTGCAGTGACTGTAAAGCAGACACAGGCTATCACTGTGGGGTACTTTTAGCCCCAGGTTACATTGACTTCACAGCTCTCAAGCTGTGAGCCATTAATGGTGGAAGGACATCACAGAGCAGAAGCCTCGTGATGCATGATACCTAAAGACTGCTGTCCCAGTGCAGAAAGTTTTCAGAACCAAACAGGACTGGATGGGGAATGAGTTTGGTTTAGCTCATTTTAGTGGAGGCTTGCAGAGCCCCTTCCCTGGGGGGACACTAGCTCGAAGATGGCAGTGCAAGCAAAGCTTGCCTTCCCTTGCAAGTAAATTAGTTTCAAATAAACAAGCCTTCCATGCATCAACAGAGGTAAAGGTAGTCCTCTATCATTTAGTCTTTAGCAAAGAGAAAAGCAGCCATGAACCAAGAGCATTACATAGCCATAATTACAAAGGTTAGCATGCTCTAATCTTGCTTTAGCATTTTAAGTTGGATTTTCACCTTTCCACTTACTGAACATCTGTTCCAATGATCAACACGATTATAGCTATGGAATTACAATGCACTGGAGTTACCACGTTATATAATAAAGTAATATTGCTCTGGCAAGACAACTGCCTTATGTCACAAAAGTGGCACTCATATCAACATATGCATGAGTGCTGTAGCATTCACAGTAGAACCTCTACCCCGACACCTGTGCTATTATTCCAATATTATAAAAGCCTAAATCTGTCTGTCTGTCTGTCCATAACGCTTTATTCATGCTCTGATTGGCTGTCTCGGCAGCCCGTCATTCTTGATGGGCAACTGGCTAGTTTAGAATAATAAAAGCCTAGAATAACAAGGATGGAAGGAACTTCAGGAGTTCATCATTTGTTGGGTTTCAATGAGGCTGCAACTCTGTAAAAAGCAGGTCACTTCAATTAACTCTTTAATCTTTCTGAATATGTGTGTGTAGAGCACAGAGGCATCGCAGCCAGCAGATACAACGCTGAACTGGAAGGAAAGAAACAAGGATTATACTACATGTTCATCACTGAGATCTGCTGTGTGGAGACCTTTCACTTCTCCAAGTCTTTGTTCCCCCACCTACAGGCATGACGGCAGCACACTTTGCATAGCATTGTAAATCAAAAGAAAGTGTTGTTATTATATAGGCACAATTATCATTTATGATTATTCTGAGTTGCTATAAGCCTCTATCTAGACTCTATTGCAGTTCATGGCTCTATCCTGTGACATAAAAATGGAGAATAAGATTTTCCAAAAGTGATTAGTGACTTGGGTTTTCTCAAGTTGTCATTGTCATTTTGAGATGTCTCAGAAAGACCCATTCTCGGATACTCAATACTTCCAGAAATTAAAGTGCCTCAAGGCTGGTATCCCAAAACAGAGATCTACAAAACCATGAGCTGCTTACAACAGTGACCAAAGAGGATGAGTTAATACGGATTTATGCCTAAATGTAAGGCTACCCGAGATTAATTTGGGGCTAAGTTTATACATTGCTATCCAATGGTTGTGAACTTCTCCAGAAAGAGAAGAAAGATGAGGAAGAGTTTATCTATTAGAAAATTCTCTGTGGCCCTTCTCACAATGACAAATTGTATGTGTTATTCTCCAGTGAGGAAGTTCAGAGCAGTTTAAAATAAACATCAAAGCCAGTTAGAGAAAACATATTTGAGGCAGAAGTGTCCATCAGAAAGACTTCTTAGAAATCGGATCCTAATGTAGGGTGCCCTCTCACATTTTAACAGTGTGCCAATGTCTTTTTCAATAACACAGGTGATTCATTTCTTTCTTATTATTTGTCTTTCCTAATCATAGGTATGTGAATTATCAATTACATTTAGTGGTTAATTGCCCTTCATAAAGATAGCTTTTCTATTTTAAATTAGGCAGTTAATATATTGTAACTAATAGCATCCACTTGTACATTATAAATATATCTTCATTGATTGGTGCAGTAAATGTGAGATTCACTCACAAGTTAATGAAGCAATTGAGTGAAGAAGTGCAGGGTGTACCCAGGGAATAATTATTGTTAATGAATTATGATGTGACCTTCTCAGAACAATGAACAATTGGTGTGACAGTTAGATGACAGTATTTTGCACCTGTTATTCCAAAGATGGTTTCAGATGCAGTTAAAAGGCAAAACAATGCATTCTAAATACACAAGTAACTTTAGGGAATGTGCCATGTGTAAAGCAATCTTGTTTTAAATGCAAATTATATCGTCACATTCTTAGGGAAAAGCTCATGGTTCATATGTGCCTGCACCATGGTTGTAAGATGAGTAAGAGTCTTCTGTTTAGCTCCGTAAAGGTTAATAGAATGACCTGTAGAACAAAGTAAACCTATAAAAACTGCATGCACAAAAGACAAACCTCTCACAGGTTCTGATGAATCCAATAACATTTATTAGATGGCTTACAGAATATGAATACTTTTTTTTCCTCTTAGCCTTCAAACAAACAATCACTCCTTTTACAATAGTAGTTTTCAACCTGTTTCAACTGCAGACACCTACAAAATTCTGAATGGAGATATGGACCCCTTTGGAAATTTCAAATGGAGGAGAGGACCCCTTTGAATTGTAAATGTAGGCATTCACATACTTTTGATTGATCAGAGTTATCCGTCATGGATCCCTTAGGCATAGTCCGCAGACCCCCAGAGGTCTACCGACCACTGTTTTAGACTATTAGAAGAAAAATACAGCTATGCTTATTAAACTGATAACCATACTAGAGGCAATCAAACTATATCCAACAATACTTCTATCAACCTCATGTGTTGGTGAGTAGTAACATTTGTTGTCTCATGATTAATAAGAGTAGAGACCAACCAAATACATCTTAATATTGATATCACCAGAAGAAGACATGGGATTCTACAGACTATAGGATAAATTCTGCAAAGAACTGAGTAATTTGGTCAGAAAACAGGTCTTTTTCATGGATCATTTTAATCAAAAAGCAAAAAAAAAAACCTCTCCAAAACATTTTGGTGAGAAAATACAAAACTAAACATTTTGATTCAGAAATGCTGCCATAATATATCATGGCAGGTGTCCACTTTGTGTCCCTCTTCTCCATTATAGGCTGGATTTCCTGGTCAGAGACTACATTAAAGTCAAGTCAGTGTTTCGGGTTTTGGCCCCAAGATAAAAAGTTGCCAGGTTTCTGCTGTTCAGTTTTTTAAACAAAAAAAATCCAAATCTGTTACAAAAAGAGCTTTTTATGATTTTTTAAAAACTAGTTTAATAAAAAAAGCCCATCTACCTTTGAAAAACAGTTTTCTGAAGGAATTTGTTGGGTTTTTTTTAATAGTCCTAAACTCTCTTGCCCCAGTTTAACTTCTAATGCTAAGCAGCTCTACTACTGTCATGGTAGTTGTTAACAGCATGCCCACAGTGGGAGGGATTTTTCTTTGAATGTTCGTTTTAGTGAGTATTCAGTGACTGATGACTTTGTCCCTAGCTATTACAGATATCAACTCTGACAATTAAAAAAGGATGGACTTCACAGACATTCCATTTACCCGCATGCTCTGGGGACAGCAGGGCAGACCCTACAAGGAGAGACTGCGGGACCTGAACCTGTTCAGCCTTCACAAGAGAAGGCTGAGGGGAACCTGGTGATCGTCTATACACTCACTAGTGGGGACCAGAAGGGTTTGGGAGGGACCTTGTTTCCCCGAGCGCCCCTGGCATAACAAGGAATAATGGTCATAAGTTGTTGGAGAGGAGGTTTAGATTAGACATCCACAAGAACTACTTCACAGTTAGGGTGGCTAGGAGCTGGAACCAACTTCCAAGGGAAGTGGTGCTGGCTCCTACCCTGGGGATCTTTAAGAAGAGGCTTGATGCCTACCTGGCTGGACTCATTTGAGCCCAGTTTTTCTCCTGCCCAGGCGAGGGGTTGGACTTGAAGATCTACAAGGTCCCTTCTGACCCTGCTTCTATGATTCACTCAAGGGATCCCACTGAAGTCAATAGTGAAACTTCTTTTGGGTTTTCATGGGACAAGGAAATCAGTCACCTGTGGAGTTGCTGAAGGTCTGTATTTGTTGAACCCAAGATGCCATGCAAAGTGAATGAATACTACATTTGAAGTCACTGCCCCTTGGCAGGCAAAGAGAAATGAGAACCTGCGTGGTACTGCGTTAGTTCAGCAATCAGCAATCAAATGTTCTAAGAACCTGCCCTAAGGCAAGTTACAGTGATCTTTAGTGCCAGCAAGTTTGTGGGACCTCAGGGGCAAGAGGAAGTAGGATAAAAGTAGAGATTAATTTGATGTACAATAACATTTCCACAAATTCAACCATACTATTTACAGAACAACCCATTCAAGAATTTACCTTGGAATAAAGGTATTAAACCTTCCATTAATAAAATGGAACATACTACAGCACGCTTTTGCAACATTTATAGCTGAATTATAATTATTGGCGCTACAGTGGCATGCAGAAAAGCCCAATCAAAGGCTACAAGTATGTCACATACATCATAACTATGACAATGGTTTGATTTAAACTTTAAAGATGCTGGACCTCACAACTAACGTGCGTTCAAGCTGTGCACACAAACAAGCAGCAAGTCTTTAACTACGTCGTACCATGAACAGCTTGGACATTTTTGACACTTTCTGTGGATACCTTCAGACTGCTTTTCTAACATGGGCTTTGAGTGTGGGGAATTTCCTTGTCACGTGACACAAATCATACTTTCCCATTTGACCAGTTCCGGTTTTGATCATCCGTGAGTGGAAACTGCAGAACTCGAGTTTTGCCTCCAAATGTCAAGTGAAGTTTTAACAGAGACGATCCGGATGCTCTCCTTTCAGAACACAAATGGCTGCAAACTCAAACTCTTTCTAGAGCAAAACTAGATACCCAGGTGCCTTCCAAAGCTCACTGGAAGGGTCTGTACAAAGCCGATAGGACTACTCAAAACTATATACAAATTTCACAGTTCTATGCTACATATTTAATCGTGCAAATAATTATTATATTTATGTGGAAGGAAGTATGTTGGTGAAGCAGGTTTTAATTTCATTGTGCATTACTAAATAAAATAACAACTCACAAAAGAAATCTCTATGTCAAAAAACCTATAAAGTGGTAAATTAGTTTTAAAGAACGAAGAAAACAAACCAGGTGGGGTCATCTGACATTTTCCTTAAACATTTGGAGTACAAATTATTTTTAAAGCTGCTTCAAACTGCACAAATTCATCAGTCACCCAATCAATCCGTAAATCCTAAATTGGGGCGCATGTTTGACTTTGCACATATTGTGCATGTGCATATCCAGGACATATGAAAATCAGTTTTTTAATTTCAGGGGAGAGCTGTCCCTTATGCTATACTAGTTCTTTGAACTGACCTTTACCTCATTCTGACAGAACAGGACAAGACTCTGAGTGACAATGTCCCACAATGCAATTACTGTGCGTCAGATGAGCCAGTCCCTTACAAATCACCTCGAACTTTACACATCTGCTGGCTGTCAGCATCTGCCAGGTTCACTCACCCGAAAATAATGAAAAAACTCTCATTATTGTTCCATAACAGGTAAAGTGTTAGGACAATTATTAGACATCCTGACTGACCTTGTGCAGACTTAACCACCTGCCCTTGCCAACCTTTTTGGGTTAGCCTTTGGGCATATAAAATACAAAAATGCACTTTTAGACAACACAGAGGTTATGACACCAGCAGGGAAAAAAACCCATAGCCAAGGGACTTGGACTCAAAGCTCTCAACTCACTTTCCTGCAAAAGGCAGGATAAAAAAAAGACAAGCTCATGAGCCAAGGATATGGCATGAAACTGAACTTCCCATATTCAATGAATCCCTCACAACAGAAACTATTTCATTCACCCACAGAGCCTGAAAGCCACAGTTGGCATCATTCTTCAAGGGTGGATAGGATGGCAAAAGAATCCAAACAGAAAATGAACCGATGGAAAGTTAACCATCCAAACTCACTTATTCTCCCAAGAGAAAGTTTGGCACACCTTGGAGAGATTTGGATCGCACCAGATTTCCACAGCTGGCCACATAAAACACGTGCTGAAAAGCACTTTTACTACTGAATGTTTAATCCTTGTATAATAAGTTTATGACTGACAAAGAGTGGCCGTTACAGGTCAATAACCTAACGACTGCCCAAAGATGGGAAGAAAAATGAACATTAAAAGAGTTACTTGTGACCAAACCCTGGAAGAAATGTGTGCAACCTAAACGACCATGCTGCACTTCAAGTGTATAGTATGAACTATTCCAGTCTGTATGTGAATAAGACCTCGGCTATTTCCCTCTGTAGGATCTAATGTTTCTTCTCCAGTCAAGTACCATTTCCTTCTTCCCCAATGGCTGCAAAATGGAAAATGCCCAAACAAGTTGTCACAATGTTAGTATATACTGTCCCATTTTCACAATGCCATACAGCAACATAGTATTATTCTCATTATGCAAAATGAAGCTAAAAAGCAAAAACTTTCCTGTTTCTAGCTTATAGAAGATGACAAGTATGTGAAGGTGTTGCCTTTTATCTGGAGAATGGAAGCTGCGGAGAACTGCAGAAGAGAGTCATCTGTGGTGCACGTGACAAGTTTCATCAGTCCTTAAAAGCCCAGGAAGCATAACATGTATTTTTAGGTGCCATATGCTGGCACTTTATCTGTCAGCTAATTATTCAAATACATATTAGACACAGAATACTCCCTCCCCCTCGAATATAATGAATATGATGGTAGAATTAACACATCCCTGTCAAACTCCATCGAGTTCATAGGAAGCTTATAGTACTACAAGACATGTTTGCAGACGTTTCCAGGGAACAGGTTCCAAGTTATTCACCTCAGATGATAAGCCACTATGAAAAGGTCTCAGACTTATCAAAAATCAACATGGATCATGTGAGTAACATGGACCATGTTAATAAAAATCTTGCTTGGGTTCTAAGGACAGCATAGTGATACACGAATAAAAAGGGCTGGAGAAAGGCGGAACAGCTTATTACATCTTTCTTGTATGTAACAAACCCAAATGCATCTTGTGGTTTTTAGGCCAGCACAGAAACATAGCATTAAAATTAATAAGGACACTGCACCAACTAAATGCACACAAGAACCTTGTTCGACTATACAAACAGTGAGAACATTTGGGTTGTACTGCAGAATACTGAGTGCCCAGGGTGGAGAAATGCATCAGGGCCACCAGGTAATTAAGCCATTGCTGAATACCAGATGATACCGCGCTCCTCACCAGTCTATGAACAGGCTAACATCACCTAGGCTGGCAATGCCCCTGGAGGACCTCACTGGTTCATGCTTGATCCATCTTCAGTATGAGTGTGCTGTTTCCCGTGGGTGGTCTCAGTGGAGTTCCTCAACATAGGAGTAGAAGAAAGCACTCAAAATACAGAATGATCATTATTGCCTTGACCTGGAAACCCTTTCTGGGGAGAAGGATAAAGACAGTTCATAGATAGGCAGTTTAGTTTCTTCAGAAGAAGGAATTAAACAGCCAGCAGCAAACTGATATCAATGAGAAGCAAAGCTGAGACTCCAAAGTTCATTGCTACACTCCCCGTCTATAAAGACGATGGATTAGGGAAAGGCATGTGGCAGCTGAAAGACTCTATAAGCAAATATATGCAGGCAATACAGAAATGATAGAGCAAAAGTTTGAAGAAGAGAAGCAAAAAGAAGAACAGAACAAAATGAAGATGAGCCTGAAAAAGGCAGAAGTGATGGTTACGAGAGGGTATACACATGTGTCCACGTTTACTGCTTCTTCAACTATGTAGCAAAAAGCCAGAAAGGAAAGCTGTCGAAGTTTGATCTGGAAAGACTACAGCAAAGCCAAGTTACAGATGTAGAGTGATTACCATGGTCTTTAATCTAACAAAAAATCTCCCAATTCAGTGTTAGGAGGAAGCAGCTAATTCCATGCTACTGTTCAGTTGTGACAGGACAGTGTCTAATGTACAACAAATGCAAAAGGATTGCCTGCACTCTAGTTTCAGACTGCAGGACTGTATACATGAATGGACTGAATATTTAGTTGAACATCAAGAACATCCCAGAGTTATAATTACTGGCACTAACAATTCTTATGTGCTAGCCAATCTAAATGATCAGAAATAAGGAAGAGACCCTATATGGGAAAGGTTATCCCACACGTGCCTCAACTTGAGTCTCTCCACCATCCTGTTGAGGCATCTTGTACTGACCAGGGAGGATACTGGACTATATGGACTTAGTTCCTGCTCCAGTATTGCCATTTATTTGTATTTCTATATACATCTAAAAATCAAACTTATTTAAATGCCTAAACACAAATCTTGATATGTTTTAGAAATTTGGCCTAAACCTATCAGCATTTGATCTGCTCTTGAACTGTCTCCAAATACTGTTTTAGCAGCCCAGTAACTTTATAACATCACTCCTTGCTATTTCACACTTAGTCACCTCAGTAGTGGCCTTAGGGTTGCTGCAGCCCTAGGCAAGAGAGTCACTTGGGGCCCCTTAGAGGCTTAATTTTGATGATCTGTGTATCGTGGATCTTTTTAATATTCTTTGGGGGAATTAGATAAATAGCTGAGTGTTAAAATGCAAGTACAGCCACTTCCTTGCAAAAACTTTACCTCCCAAAAATTTTGTTGCAAAATTTTGGGGGCCCCTAAAGTGTGGTGCCTCGGGCAGTCACCTGGTTTGCCCTCTCCTAAGGCTGCTAGGGGTCACCTATAATGACAAACGCTTCTCCTTTCTTGTGCCCTTCCTCCTCGGTACCTGTTCCTCTCTGCTCACTCCTGTTTAGAAACAATGCCTTCCTACTTCTTTTCTCTTTTTGTGTGATCCATCTTGGATTCCATTCAACCGATCAATTTCTTTACATAGGAACAGGAGCCAAAGGGGATGGGAAATGAAACCGGGCAAGCAAGACAGTCAAAGAGGAGACCAGATTCATACACCAAAGTGTAAGGATGAGTGGAGTCAAAATGGCGATATACAAGAACGTGCGAGGCCAGCCTTGTTATATGGAGCAGAAACCTGGGCCACTGGAGAATGAGATTTTTAATGAGAGCAGCTGTACCTAAGAGCAATGACAGGACATGGGTGAATGAAATTAGGAAGAGATCAAAGCACAAAAATAGCCTCAGAGAGGGAGGAGACTTGACAGCAAGACTCAGGCACTTTGGGTATATTTGTAAGGACAGAGGAAGATCATCAGGCCAGGGCAAAATAAAGTATTTTTGGCTCTGAGTAAGAGAATGGATATACAAAAACAGCATAGCCAAGTCACAGCAGCATATTTACGGCTTCATCTAAAGCTGGGGGAAGTCAATGGAAGTCTCTCCTTGACTTCAATTCTCTCTGGATCCAGTGCCTCTAATCCAATTATGAATGAGGCCCCCACACCCTCTTTATACCCTTGAGGAAAGCTTGCCTTTCCCAAGTCACAGCTTGCCAGTGAGGGGACGAGCTATGTAATTGAAGCCTTGATTCAGCAAAGCACTTAAGCATCTGTTTAACTGTAACCACATGAACTGTCAAACCGATGGCCTGGAGCTACTTACATGCTTCTTAAATTTAAGAATGTACTTAAGTGGCTGTTGAATCAGAGCAGATAGCGGCTCACTGCAGCTATCTTAAATCACAAGAGAATAAAAACAAACTAGTCCAAGAAGCCTGTGGGACTAAGGCTTTGTCTACACTGGAAAGGCTTCACCAGAATGGCTATCCCAGAAAGTGCTCTGAGTCTAGACCAGTGGTTCTCAACCTTTTTAGCCTTAAGGCACCCCTTGATAACTTTTTGGAAGTTGGTGGCACCCAGGATGAGAGCCAATAGCTACAATCTAGTTAATGCCAGGTGAGGGCACTAGGGGAAGCACTTCAACCCACCGCAGCCTGCTTTTTTCACCATCTTCCCTCTCCCTGCCCCTAGTACCTGAGGGGGCAAGTGTGGCACCTCCTGTTATAGCTTCTCATCCAGTGACTCACATGCTGGTGAATGGAGCCATGTGCATTCATGGCCCCACCCTCTGGTCCCAGGAGCATGGGAGACGAGCCCAGCTGAAAACTGCAACCCCCCATCCGCCTACCTGCCTGCCTGCATGTGGTAGAGCATGCTGCGGGTAATGCAGGTGCTGCCAGGGGAGGGAGCAGCTGTGGGCACCACTTGTCTGTGGGATGCAGAAGCCAGGTACTGTGGCACCCTTGCAAAGATCTTGCGAATCACTAGTCAAGACACAGTTTATGCCAACAAAACAGTGGTTTTGCCAGCACAGCATATGCTGCATCCCCGAGTGAAATAAATTATACCTGCAAAAGCAATTTTTTTACCAGTGTAACAATCTGCACTAGGGCTTTTGCTGAAGTAACACCCCTAAATGAAATGTCTTATAGCGGCAAAAGGTTTCAGTGTAGACCACGGTGAACTGTGCTTTCTGCCAAGCAAAAAGTTGGAAGAGTAAGTGCATGCATATTGTCACCTGGGTGTAACTGCAATAACACAAATATAATCTCTTCTCATGCTTCAAAACACTGCAATGGTATCACAGCACTCGGAAAAAGAATATTTTCATCCTAGGTACAGTGTTTTACAATGCTCTAAGTGAATTATAGAGCTTGTTTGGAGGGAAGAGCAGGATTGAGAGGGCTGCCTTTCTCTGATGCACTGGCAACAACCTGAGACCAAAACTGCTAAGCAAACTGTCTGATCCACTACTGTAAATCCGGGTACGCTGGCATGAACAATTGCTATAGCAAAACCTGTCATTAATTATTCTTAGAATAATGTGAATGATTTATTTTTCCAATGAAAAAACTTACAGAAATGAAATATGAAGCAAAATGTAAGAGAAACCTCCTTGGTCCATTATGTTAATACAAACAATTTATTTAATTACTCCAGCTTATTCTATCATGTAAGCTCAAAGCATAAAACTAGTAGCCCAGGTTTTACCACATATTCACCAGATTGTAAGGGACTGATTTAGGGTTCCTCAATTAGTCCTCTAATGGCTTGTTGATCTTTAGATTACAGCTCAGCAATATGCTATGTATTATTCAAACACATGGCCATGTTTGTGAAAATATGTGAACATATTTATATACTTTGTCTCATTATCATTTTTATCAATAAACATGTGAAACATATAGTGAGAACAACAAATATAATTGTAGAATTATAGTTATGAAGACATTAAGCTAGAATATTATCCTAGAATTGTAGATAAAAGTATTAAAGACTAGACAGTTACTGCAGTACAAGAAAATGAACCAGAATATTTCACTTCTTGATTTGGCATATTTTGAAAATGCATCTAAGTCTACCTGAGGAATACTGTCCAAGAGTAACCATCAATGAAGCTGGAATAATATTCCTTAATAAATGAACAGTGTCTCAGTTCTTCTATGCTATCATAAATGCATATTAGTGAACATTTTGGCATGCTTTGCTCCCCTCCCCGTACCTTTTAAATGCTTTAAAAAAGAATGGTCATTTCACTCTGAACTATTAATTTAATGTCTTTTGCTAGCCTTCTGAATTGATGTGCACTACAGTGAGAAGACCCAGTATATGTTCCATGCAGTAATCACTTGAAAGATAACTACTGTGTTGCAAAAAATCAATTAGAATTAAA
The DNA here is from genome assembly GCF_052110815.1 of Crocodylus siamensis. Lineage (NCBI taxonomy): Eukaryota > Metazoa > Chordata > Crocodylia > Crocodylidae > Crocodylus > Crocodylus siamensis. The sequence goes on from NC_143401.1 coordinate 80,299,300, forward strand.
TAACTGGGCATAATAAGAATTGATTGAAAACTGACTTTAGGGCCCAATCCTATTCACAGTTATGCTTTTGACTTTGGCAGGAGCAGAACAGAGTTTTAGTCCTTTCTGAAGGCTTGGAAAATGTATATATATATTATATTTAATATGCATATTATTGTCCTTTGCATTATCCTTCATATTTATGGGCTTTAGCAAGGATTTGAAGTGTCAAAAATTAAAGAAGGACTTTTCTTACATACTTGAAAGACTGAGTATGAGCAGGACAGACAAAATCTCATGAAAAGGTTGGGTTTTACAGAATCAAGCAGCTTAGGGTTTTTATCCCAAAGGAACATCTGAACTTTTGGGGTTCAGCCATTATGACTAATTAGTACAAACAGCTTTGGTCATAAATTTATTTGCAGGGACTACTATATGGAGCTGATTTAATGAGAACAATTTTATGGGTAATATAATCAGATAATCATATTACAATGGCCTTCATTTCATACTGACAGATAGTTAACCATTTGTCTTTGAAGCAGCTAATTATCATATACAAAAAGCCAATCAAACCCAATAAATCTTTTCTACTGTCAAACTGTTATTGTACACTTGTATACAAAGAGCATCTGTTGGTAAATAATTAACTACATTTCCAGAAAGAAACGTTGCCCCATGGATTTATTTATCCTCATCTGCTCTCCTTTCACTCCCACTTTAAAAGTACAGTAGCATTTTCCAGTAATGATTGCATGATTCTCCCTACCACTAAAGTGTAGTTTCACTCTGAAAAACACCTGACCAAAAATGGTACCACCTGACTAAGCAGATCCTGTTTTGCAAAAATGCAGAATCGCACCTGCAAAATGTAGTATCCTTCATCCTAATAAGCCCTGGAGAGCCAACATAGTTTAGGAGGACTGAACAGGACTCTTACTCTCTTCTTGTGTTACACTAACGAAGCCAATGCAGAGGTGTTCCTGAGGGCCAGGAAGAGGCCTATACATATGGTACTACTTGTGATACTGGAGAGGTGAAAGGCAGACCACCTTTCTTTGGGTAAAAAGAACCCAGTGTGATTCTCAGATCCCAAAATGAGTTTGTTAATGAAAAATAAAAAAGCACTTTTAGTTGTAAACTGAGCTATGCCTCACAGACCACATCTGTAACATGGCAAACCCAATACTTATCTCAGTGGGACACTGTATGGATTAACTGATATTTGTACAATGCTCCATGCTAGCCATGTGGATAGCACATAACTCCATGATGCTAAATGTCAGCTACAGAAGCTGGGAGCTGGATTAGATCAGTTTCTTAACCCATGGGTAGCAACCCAAAAGTGGGCTGCAAGAATATATGAAAAGATTGTGTACAAATTTTAAAAATGGATTGTCCTTTAAAGGAGAAAAATGTAGGAAACTACAACTTTCCCCTGCAGCCTGGCAGAGTTGCAGCCTGCAGGCGGCTGCTTGCAACTGGCAGGAGTAGGAGAAGGGTGATCAGGCAGTGGCGCCACGTGCACATATACACGTGGCAGCCAGGTAGCATGGAGAGCAGCTCCCACAGCTGCCCACAAGTACGTTTATGGGGCTGGGGGTATAGACAACGAGTCAGGAAGGCAGGGGGGCACAGGTGAAGCTTTAGGGCACATGCCCCCCTCATTTGTGCACCCACAGCAGGCACAGAGCTGCAGTCTGGCCAGACTGGCACAGACAGGAGCCCCTTCTAGTGGACAGGACCCAGTGTGGGAAGGCAGAGCAAGGCAGCAAGACCCGTTCCTGCTGTCACCGGGACCCCTGTGCCAGCAGCACCATAAGGAGTAATGGACAGGGGTGGGGAGAGGGTGGAGGAGCCTTGCTGCCCTCACCTCATCCTAGTGCCAGCTGCTCAGGCTGTGGCTCTACCCTGCCACCACAGCGCAGCTGCTGCTGCTGCTCCCCTCAGGCCATGGCTCTATCCTGGAGGAGACATGGGGTGACAGACAACATGGGTGGAGAGGAGTGGCAGTGGCAGCTGGGCCATGGTGGCCGGGTACAGCCGCAGCCCTGTGCCCAAGCAGCTGACGGCAGGAGGTAAGAGCAGTGTGGTGTGTCCCCCCTCATTACTCCTCATGTTGCAGGTGCAGCGGTTCCAGTATTGGCAGCAGCAGCAATGAATTTTGCCACCTGGAGCATGGCGCAGCGGGTTGGAAATGAGTGGTGCCAGCAGGACTGGAAGGAGTGGGCTGTAGGTGGGGAGTGAGGGGTACTAGCAGGGCCAGGGGCCTTTTTTCTACCTAAGCTATTTACTGGGTCAGGACTGGCCACTGATGTTTACAAATGGGCCCTAGTACAAAAAAGGTTGAGAACCACTGAACTAGATGATCCTTGAGGTCCCTTCCAACCCCGGGATTCTACAGTTCCTTTCTATGAGCTGCACTTAAACTACAAGGAAGAGATATGAGTGTTTCCTTCATGCAATGTATACATACAGTCATGTTCTTAAGCCATATGCTCTCTCTGGCAAGGAGAGTATTTAGAGTAATAATAATACAGAGTACTAACTCACTTAATGAGAGAAAATGGCCCAGCAGACAGGGCAATGGATGCAGCAAGCTAAGATAGCAATAGCTGGTGTAAAATGTCATAGATGCTGTGATTCCGGTGCAGCTGTAATCACTTTACCAGGTGAGGATCTGAGCCCCTGAATCTCTTTTCTGATGCTGCCACCAACCTCCTCTTTGACCAAGGGCAAGTTAACTTGATCCTTCCATGAGCCTCAGTGTTCCTTTCTAAAGAGGAAGACATGCTACTTGCCTTCCTTTGTAAAGCGTTTGGAAATCTATAGCTAAAAAAGGGCAAATTGAGAGCTAAGCTCGGTAGTCTTAATTCATGATTATTTGTAAAGTACACTTGAGCAGAAGTCTCTTTATAGGGGGCAAAGGCCCTGGTGATTAGAAAGCATTTCAGATGTAGCATACTCTTGAACTGACCATCTGCAGCAGATTGAGTTGAGAGAATTAAGCAAAAGGGTAGCTTACAATGTGCAGTCAATCTCTCCTTCTCGGTCCATACCCTTTCAGATGGCTCGTTGTAAACCTACAACTGATCTACATGACCTCACTCTCTGCCTCCCCTGCTGAATTGTTTTATGATTCCAATTCTACTTGTTCCTCCCACAATTTTAGCCTTGTAAGGCTCTGCAGGTATTTTATTTTAACACGAGTGTCCAGCTGCTCCACAGCCTCGGTGTGCCTAAGATTTCCGTTGTTCCTTTAAAGAAGCCGGTTGAAAGTTGTGCTAACAGATGCACTATACTGGCCAAACAACAGGATGTTGTAAATGTCCAACCACTGCGTGCTTTTCATATGTATATGCTAATAGGCATGCTATCAGCATACAGCTGTAAATGCAAATAACAGCTCTCAGACTGTGCATGTTTTATGGATGTTTAACCACCTTCTGTCTTGTAACAGGCCAGCTCTTCACTGCTCACAACATGAAAAGTGAATAGCTCACCTCATGTTGATGCTGTGTAAATCAATCAGGACAATAATGGCACAGAGCAGAGGAGCTGTTAAGGCTGGCCCTGATAGAGCTATTTAAATCACTTTCAGGTTCCTTTAAAACATGACACTAGGGCCTCTGCAAGTTAGTTCTTCTACTTGGGGAGGAGTCAATTCATATGTATTATTCAGCCCAGCTATAAGGATTTTTTAACTACAAACGTATGCCACTTAGCTCAAATGACTAACAAAACAAACAGTCACAGTTTAACTCTATTTAAAACCATGTGTATAAAAGGATGTTCTGCAAGGCAAGTAATGGGACAAATTCTATCAGCACCGTCTAATCTTGGATGTTACGCTACCACCTCTCCTGTAGCATTGCAAGCGCTTTTCCCAGAAAAATCCATAGCAATAGTCCCTCAAGGACTTACTAGCATTTCTGGCACTTCTCTCTTTGAGGCTAATACCTCTATTTGCAGTAGGGATTTTGTTGGACATACTAAAAACAATTACCCTAAGACAGATCAACCTTAAAAAGAAAAGTAAATTAATTATCAGCTGGGTCTTTTTGAACAGAAGAGGATATCAATGTTCCTGTACACCAGAGTAAAGATGGTGTAAGCCAGCAAAGACACAGGAGGTATTCCAGACTTATATCAGGGTAGCTGAGAGTACAACTTCACAAACCCTGCAAAACAAACCTTCACTTTGCTTTTATTTGCAGCTTCTGATTTGGCAATTTCCTTTCAATACCCACTAAATCTTTAGGTATTCCAGCTGCATGAACTTTGAGAGACAGGTGCATCAGATGCTCTATGATGCAGACTGATGTTACAGTGAATTTGGTGTTGATTGGTGGATGCTGAAATTCCTCAAACTTCTACAAGGATTCATTCTGATGCTCCTACATAAATCCACTCTTGATTAAGACACTGTGAAAATGACAGCTAATATATAAATATATAATGGCCCAAAATCTGTTCTCAAATACTTCTGTATAAATGAGAAGTAGTATCACGGTTTGATCAACTAGTGTTTGAAATACAGACCGGAGGATGACTGGCTAGGTTGCAGTACTGCAGAGAAGGACCTTGGGGTTACCATAAGTTGAATATAAAGCAACAGTGGGCTCTTGCTCAAAAAAGGCCACAGTATGAGGGGCTGTATTAACAGGAGTGTCACCTGCAAATCAAAAGAAGTGATTCTTTCACTATTCAGCACCAGTGAGACCTAATCTGAAGTACTATGTCCAGTTTCAGGCTTCCTGCTTCAAGAAGGATATGGACAGATTGAAAAGTCTAGCACAGCGCAACACAAATGATTAGGGACCTGGAAAGCAAGACTTATGAGAAAAGGCTGAAAGAGCTATAATTATTTAGTCTGGAGAAGAGAAGACTGAGTTGGGATTTGATAACAGACTTCAAATACCTGAAAGGCAATTACGGAGAAGATGGAGATGGGCTTTTCTCTGTGGCAGTAGCAGACAAGATTAAGAGCAATGGAGTTGAGCAGCAGCAGAGAAAAATATAGGTTAGAGATTAGGAGGAATTTTCTGACAATGAGTGTGGTCAAGCACTGGAACAGGCTACCTCGAGAAACTGTGGAATCTCCATCCTTGGAAATTTTCAAGACCAGGTTGGACAAACACTTGTCTGGATGGTTTAGTCAGGGATGATCCTGCCTTGAGCAAAGAGGCAGGACTGGGTAATCTAGTGAGGCCCCTTCCAGCCCTACTTTCCTATGATCCTACAAATAACTGAGAACAGATATTGGTGTGAGCACAAGAGAAATATTATAACAATGGTTTTATGAAAGGAAAAACAGCTCCTCTATCTCAAATTGATTGCAAAGAGAACTTTTGCTAATGTATTTTGTCCCAGCTTAGCATATGTTACATAGGACATTTAGTGCCATAAAGGTGTGCTAAAGATAGTTTGACCCAGTAACTGACGACCACAGGTCAACTCTTACTTTGTTCAAGAATGCATCATTTTTATGATATGTCGATACCACTAAAGATATTTATGAGCTATTTGGAAGGGAAAAAATTCCTGTTCCCCAAGAGATTTATTTAGATGTATATCAGCCCAAATAAACATTGTATGAATCTGTATTATTTACAGTGCTTCTATTTACTTGCATTTGACTTTCTGATAAAAAATGATTAATTTTAAAATGGCATCTTTTACTTTTAATCCACCTGCACAAAGCTACTAACTGACCTATGCTCTGATCCAGACACAAATATTAAAGACCAGTTGACAATGAAATGATGAGTCAATAAGGATTCTAAATGGTATGAGCTAAAACAATTACCAGTCTAATAAGTAGATAAATAAGGCCACTTGACTTTCTCAAGTGAGGTGATCATTATTAAGCATTTTTATGGCTATGAACAATGTTTTTCTCTGGCACTTTCTGGCACCTATTCCTGCTGTGCAAAGTGCCATGGCTGCAGCTGTCATCTGTGTGTTCCTCCTTGGTATAAAATGGCCAAGAGCGCTAGGAAATCAACAAGGACCATCTGGCCAAAGAGGCACAAAAACCCAGATCAATATCATCCTTTTGTTATAGCGAGGGGTCATGAGTGTTTGGCCAGTAATAAGACCTCAATAGATGCTCAGTATTATTGTTAAAGTCTTCAGTGCTCTCATTTGGAGAGGGAACAGATGAGCTCACCAGTAAACCCCATTACTGTACTGATCTTTTCATACAATGGGGGCTTAGTAGACCTTGTGTATTAGTGGAGGGGGAGAAGAAGGGCGCAGTTAGTTATCTCGGGGGAAAGGTACGATCTTGACACATCGGAGTGCAACAAAATGTGCCTAACAGTCAGGCTGGCACTTGTCTCCAAAGAGGACACAACCATGCTCCCAAACCCAGTGCCAAACAGCAACACTGCCTTAGTGCTGAGTGTAACCTTAAACAGCACAAGCCAGCGCCCAGGCATCCCAGAGCTCGAAGATGCATTAAGCCTGCTTGAGGCCTGACAACCTTGATAGCTCTGGGAGAAATCGCTCCACTGAAGCTCCCAGTGCAGAGCAGCACTATTCTGTAAATGAACTGTGTAGCTCTCAAGACAGCAGCTTGTTTTATATTTGTCCCAGTATGCCTTAAGCCCATGGTGGGAGACCAAATGGGCCAGGTTGTGAAGAGTGAAATTCTACCTCCTTCCAATGCACATATAAAGACAAACATGGATGTGGAGCTATGCAGAAGCCACGTCCCAGCACACAAACAGGACCAGGGAGCAGTCCCCAGCCTGTCGACTTCCTACTCAGGAAGTAGTGGCTGCTAGATCCAGGACATCCTGGCCCCCCTACAGCACACCTTTTTCCCCAACTGATGTTGTTGCTGATGCAAGCCAGCTGCTGCAGGAAGCACAGGGAAGCAGGGTCCTTTGGTGTACTTAGGCCCTGCTGCAGTTCTGTTGGGGCAGCTCTGCAGTCCTTACACTGCTGGGTGAATTGCACCCACGGTGTCCCAGTTTCAAATCCTACCCAAATTAATTTGACTACGGTACTTCAACAAAGCATCCAAGGGTCCAGAGTTAGTTAGCATCTCAAAACTTACTGTGAAGGGTTCAAAACAAGCCTCCCTCAGGTCAAACAAGCTTTAACAGCTGAAATGTAGAGATTTCTAATGAGAAACAAGGGCTTAGGGATTCCCAGCATTTCAACTTAATATTTTGCCCAAGGCCAGAGTTTTACTGTGGTTTCAAACACACAGTTCTGACATTACTGTAAGCTAAATTACAATTTAAATTGCCTATGTGTGGACCGTTTCAGTAAATGCAGCGACAAAATAATTAAACAACAGTCTGTAACCTGACTAAAAAATAAAGTTTAAAAACCTACAAGAAAGAAAAACAAAAGCCTGAAGACTTCAGAGGATTTGGGGGCAGATATTACTATATAATTTCTTTAGTTTTACAAGAAGTGATCAGCTTTCAGACAGCCATTATAGGATTAATATTATTTGTGTTTAACGTGCAGTGCCTAGGGGCTAGAACTGAGGTCAGGCTCCATTGTGCTAAGCAGCGTAGAAATGCAAAGTAAGAGACGGTTCCCTGAAGCACTTACAGTCTAAGCAGACATAGGCAGGGGTGATTTTCCTGATGGGAAAACAAGGGACAGAAAGATGAACTGATTTGCACCATGACAAACGGGCAGTCTGTGGCAGAGCCAGGAAATGAACCCAGCTCCCTTGAGTCTCAGTTTCATGCCATCAATCACAAGACCAACTTTTCTCTCCATATGAAAGGCATTTTTAGGCAATGATGAAAACAAATCAGTCTAAGGCTTTGAACTCCTTGTTAAACAAGTTATAGCAACTCACTATAGCCTGCTTTTCCCCCCCAGGGAACTACAGAAGAAAATTTCCCAATAGAAAGTATTTTCCAGAACTCTGATTTAGCAAATTCAACAGTGACCAAGATCCCCTGCTTCAAAGGAAGATGAAAAACCTTCTGACATCTCTTAGGCAAGCCATTTCACCAGCAATGTCAACCAGTGTGCACCACTGTCCCACGTAAGGCACAACTTGTTTCCCAAATTGTTACTCTCTCCTTCACCTCCTTCCTACAAACTCACTACCTCTCCAGCACACCCCAAAATAGGAGATGTTAATGGTAATAATTTTGTGCTGAGGCCTAGGGAGACTGAAGAAGAGCAAACACAAGATACAGCAACAGCTTGCCAATTCATCTCATGCATGCCATGTGTTTTATGCTTATTGGAACAAACTATGCAGAGGCTTCTCTTTACCCAGGGCATTTCAGCAATACATCCTCTAATAGGCCTGGCTAAGGAATACAACCCAGCCAATCCATCAGCAACGAATGATGGATTTCCACTCCAGGGACAGTGGCAAAAAGTTGTTATCCTGAGGATGGGGATTAGCAACCTCTCCTTCATAGAATGGTTGACTGAGACATTATATGCATCAATGAGGAAATACTACTTTGAAGATACCTGAATGAGACGAGATCATGACGTATAAGAACCCACCATGTTTCAGTCTGACCACAGCCTTCCCCCTGGTTTTAATCCTTTCTTCCCTGCCATCTCTCTCAAACCAAGACCCTGCAAACCAGCTGGGCAAGGATGGGTAAGTCATACCAACACTATTACAGGAAGAATAACTAGGAATGAAATACTAAACCCTACAAGGTCACATGGAGAATCTAGAGGTGACCATGCTTAAAAACTATGTAAGGACAACTTTTTCCATGGCCTTTCTAATTTCATTAAATTAAACTATTACAACAGTTTCCTGGGTCCTGATATCTGCTGCTCTCTTTTAAGCCTACCTCCTGCCAAATATTCTATGCAAATGGACATCTGAGCCCATAAGGAGCTCCAGAGAAGTCAAAAGGGCTTCCAGTTCCACTTGCATGCAATACACTGGAGCAGACGGGAACTTAACACTTCTTATGCACAGTTCTGATCCCAATCCTGAAGACGAATATCACCATAAAGTCTGTTAGAGTCCAGGATTTCATAAGATTGACCTATATATATAGCAGAGAGGCCTTGCTTCACTTGATGGCTACATGTATTGATTAGAAAAATAACTACAACCCCTCCCCGCCCCCCCAGGAACCCTCTCTTCTGAGCTTCCCAGGGCATTATTGCTCATCTTTCATAGCCCCACCTTGCAAACATTTATGCATATCCCTTGTCCCACTGTACTCAGTATTCTTCCCCCAGTAATTTCTCCTCAGTGGAGATATGCACATGTATGAAGCAAACCATGTGCAGAAGTGTTTGCAAAGGCCTAGGAAGGTATATGCTTCAGAAAAGCAAGCGGCTTTTGTTTGTCAAGCATATTGTCAACACTTAATAATATCATCTATCCATCCAAGTATAACAGTAGAAACCAATGAGCCGTAACTGTGCTTAATGCTCTAAACAGTTTGGTCTCCTTATAAAAGCACAAAGACATACCCCATATATCAAAAAAGTTCTATCAGTTCTTATGAGACATAGTTTTTAATACTTTTTTAGACCTTCCAGTCAAAAAGTATCATATGCTAATTAGTTTTTATTTAAAAAAAATCACATCAAGAGCCTGACCCAAAGCCCACTGCAGGCAAAGGATCAGGTCTTAAAATAAAATTAAGGGTCAGATTTTCAAGTGACTTTTACCCCATTCAATTACATCACTAATTCAGCACAAGAATTTGGCCATCAAGATCAAGCCAAATGTGACAAATTAGAGAATGGTTGAATTTTCTCTTCTGCCCAGAACTCACTCTTTAGAATTTATGACTTTGAGTGCATTGGATTAATGTTCAGAAGCTCCTTAAAGATAAAGGGCTCCATTCACTTCAACCAACAGAAATCAATTGGCCCAATCTTCCCTTAGCCAGTAAAATAAATCCAGGTTAGGGCACAGCAGCACAGTTGCTCAAACTAAACCTACTCTGCTGGGGTTTGGCTTAGGAAGAGCATGATGCTAGCTGCAAGGGGTGCAGAGAGATGGCACCCAACTCAACAGAGTACCCTCTTCCCCCTCAGACCTGAAGCCTTTTCTAAATGCAGATGAACCTGCAAGCTGTCTCCCACCTAGTGCTCATGAGAAATAAATAGTTCTAGTTCTAGTGTGACAGCTTAAAGCCTGAATTTCCTTGCAGGGACTGTAATGACATCATTATACCATCATACCAATATGATGACAACCCTCCAGCAGCCTCTTGTAAAATGTCCCGTGAATCTCTGGCAGTGGTTTTGTCCACATCACAAAATTATTATCATGCTCTGCGCTCTTTCTCAGTGGTCTCAACTAAGAGGCAAGGACTCTAGAAGAATGGAGACTGACCTAACTGTGGTAGTCACAGACCTTAGACCTGGAAGCAGGATTGCATGAGGAAATTAATACTGGTACTGCCTGTTCCTTGGAGAAGTGAACAACACTAGTTTTTAGGCCTGCCAACCTGGCATCTTCCATCAGTTACAAAATCAATTGCAAATAAAATCTCTGAATGTCATGTCTGAGCTTCTGTTAGGATACATGAGAACCCAGACACTAATTAAATCAGTATGTACGTATGAAAGAAATCTATAGTATGTTCATAAAAAAAATTCTGTATTGATTTACATAGTTAATAGCAAAAGACACTAGTAGCAAGGCCAATTAAGGCTGTCAAGCCTTCCCATTATAACACTGTTTTCAATTACTTATAGCTTTGCCAATCTTTAACCAGTTAGGCTAAAATTTCTCATGCTTGGCTTTGGCCTCCAGTTAAATTGAAGACAGGGTGCATTTTCAGCAAAACATGAATTAATATAAAGTACATTCATCAATTTAGAACAATACCTGATAACTGACTGAGGTTTTTTCAAATGACTAGTACTGAACGCACTAGATTTCACATTGTTCTCTCATGTTACACTAAATATAGCACTGTCCATTGTTTTGTACAACTGTGTTACTTCCCATATCTGTGGTGATTATAGTGACTAGGAGGCTAACCTGGGTCTAATCTCCTCTTGAATTATTTTTCCCCATGAGTCCTAAAACAGGACAGCTGCAAACTCAACAAACTCTCCTGGCTGAAATATATATAAATAAATACAATGAAAAAGTAAACCAAAAGTTTCACACTTGTTTTCCTATCTTAGTCAACTTTTGAGACTACATATCTGAAGGCTGGAAAGTCTTTTTCTTTTTTTTTGTAAGTGGTAGGCATCACTATACCCATTGCACAGATGGAGAAACTGACACATAGATAAATGAAATGACTTGCCCAGGACACCAAGCAATCCAGTGCCAGAGCTGGGTAGAGAATGCAGATCTTTTGCATCCCAGTCCAGTGCTCTATCTGCTAGGCTATGCTACACATCATCTAACTTGTTGGTGGAATCAGATGCCAAATTTTAATCAGTGGCCTGCTTTTCAGAGCTAACACTGAAGTCCTTGTAAACAGCAGGTGTTCAGCAGCAATAAAAATCAGGACACAAATGCCCTAGTCACCACAGACAGGTTTCTGCCCTTTGGCACCTCCTGTGCGAAAAGCTGTTAGCACAACCACTCCTTTCAGAATAAACTGCTAAAAATGTTCAGTACACAGATCAGTCTTCCTCACAGGCACGCACTGTGATTGTCTGGGGGGGGTAAAGAGAGTCGGGGCAGAATGCATGGGGCTGTGGAGGCAGGATAGGTGTCCAGGAGGAGCAGTGTGGAATGATGTCCCCCGTCCAAGACTTGTTGGTGGGGGAATAGGCAATAGTTTATGGCCCTCAAAATACTGTGTACACCTAATATGCAAAAGAGGCAAACATTTTTATGACATCTTTCATTGGACCAAGTGTACAGCTAGGAGAATTGCTGGACAAGCTGTCACATATGTTTGACCCCCCCTGTGATAAACATACAACACACGATAGGCACAAGGTGAACTGGCACGTTGTTGCTGTCTCCTGCACTTTGTTTTACTCCACCTGAAAATAGGCCAGGCCAGAGGATGGGCATGTGACAGAAAGCCTGTCTGACCACTCTCCCACCTATACCATTGGCTCAGTAACAGATATCAGAGACAATCTTTGCCTCTCATACATTTCCCAGACCATCACAGCTATAACAACACTCCAACCGGACCATGACAAGCAAGAGCATGAAACACGTTAACTGGATACACAAAGCATGTGCCAGGGTGTTGCCTGTGGCTCACAGTGGATCTGAGGCGAGTGACCTGCCTATGGCCTAAGCCCATAAGCCGTACAAGTGCACAGCAGCCTTCGGCCTGAGCTGTCACTTAGCTGTAGCTACAACTGCGGCCCTTCATCCACCGAGCTGTAGCCCCGTTAGCAGGGTCACACACACAAACATACACACACAGGTGAGTTAGTGGACAGACACACACGCTCACATACACACATGGGTGAGTTAGTGAACAGACACACACACATACACACACGTGAGTTAGTGGACACGCATATACACTCACATACACACCCACAGGTGAGTCAGTGGACAGACACACACTCATATACACACACACAGGTGGGTTAGTGAACAGACACACACACTCACATACACACACAGGTGAGTTAGTGGACAGACACACACTCATATACACACACACAGGTGGGTTAGTGAACAGACACACACACTCACATACACACACAGGTGAGTTAGTGGACAAACACACATATACACACACACACAGGTGAGTTAGTGAACACACACACACATATACACACACACAGGTGAGTTAGTGAACACACACACAGGTGAGTTAGTGGGCACGCATACACACACGCACACACAGGTGAGTTAGTGGGCATGCATATACACACACACACAGGTGAGTTAGTGGGCACGCACATACACTCACACACACACAGGTGAGTTAGTGGGCACGCACATACACTCACACACACACACAGGTGAGTTAGTGGACACACACACACTCACACACAGGTGGGTTAATGGAAACACACACACTCACACACAGGTGAGTTAATGGACACACACACAGGTGGGTTAGTGGACACATACACTCACACAGGTGGGTTAGTGGACACACTTACATACACACACAGGTGAGTTAGTGGACACATGGTCACATACACACACAGGGTCACATATACACGCAGGTGAGTTAAGGGACTGTGACACACTCCCACACGCACGGGGCAAGTGTGCCCCGCCTTCTCCTTGACCCCAGACGACCGCGGCCAGGCCCCAGCAGCGGGGGTCGCGGGGCCGCGCACACACACACTCGCGGCGCGGGTGCAGCGCGGAGGAGCCGGGGGGGCGGCAGCGGCGGGGACACCGGGGGCGGTGCTTGCAGCGTCCGCTGCGGCCACTTACTTTCTCACGGCTTCCCTGGAGCCGGGGATAGGTACCCCGCCGGCTTCCCCCCCGCTGTCGTACAGCACCCCGCTGATGTCCAGCACCACGGCCCGCGCGCCCGCCAGCCGCGCCGCCCACTCCGCCATGGCCCCGGCGCGCAGCCCGAGCCCGCGCCAGTGCATGCCGCCCGCCGCAGCCGCTGCCCCGCGAGGGCCGCCGGGACATGTAGTCCTGCCGGGGCGGCCGCCCTCCCGCGGGGCCTGGTCTGCCCGCGGCCGGTTTGGCTGCACGACGGGCGGATGCGCGGTTTTCCCCGGGGGGTGCAGGTGTGGGGCGCGGCATCCTCCGCTTCAAAAGCAACGAGCAGCTTTCTTAGGCGGCCAGAGCTGCGGGGCTGTGCCGCTCCGTCGGAGACGGAAGCAAAAACACAGCTAGCCTCATCGGAATGAGTCCAGACCCGGCTGCGGGGAACGGCAGGGTGGGGCACGGAGCCCGTGCAGGCGAAGAGGGGCCTCGGCCTCGGCCCCTGTGCACGGAGCGGGCGGGGGCAGCGAGCCGTGCAGGCAAGTGCGTCTCTCAGCACTGCCGGACTAGCAGTGCTGCCGCCACTGCCAGACCGGCTCCTGCGGGGAGATGCGATCTCTTTTATTAGACCAACTCCAAGAGTTGGAAAAATTCTTCTTTGCAAGCTTTCTGGTACAAGTATCTTTCATACCCTAAAGCTTGCAAAGAAGAATTTTTCCAGCGAGACTTGTACTCGAAAGCTGGGGACGCGTAGGGGATGCACGGGTGCACGTGCACCCCCTGAGCATGGCAGTGCACCCCCTGGCACCCACCCCCCATCGCTAACATCGTCTGCGGGCAGTCTGCAATCGCCGCTGCCCGCAGGTGGTTGCAGACCACTGGTCAGCATTCACCACCCCTGCCACCGACAGTGCTGGCACTGTCCCCACTGGCAGGAGCTCCCCACTCACCACTGCCACTCTCCTGCTGCTGACAGTGCCACTGCCGCCTGCAGGAGCTCCCCCTGCTCCCCCAGCATCCAAGGGCACACAGCATTCATGCTCAAAAGCTTGCAAAGAATAATTTTTCCAACTATTTGAGTTGCTCTGATAAAAGAGATCAGATCTACCCAAAGAACCTTGTCTGCCTGTGTCCTTAGACCAATACGGCTGCCACTGCCAGGCAGTTGGTTTTCAACTTCGGGTGGAGCAGGAATCAAAAGGTGGCGCACCAGCCCACCCGCCCTGCCATCCCCTCTGTCTGGAGATACAGCCATGCAGTACAGCCCAAGTTTTTGAAACATGGCATCTTTTACTGGATGTTTCTCTTTCTGAGCGCCCCAAGTTCGAGGCAGATGGCCTGCCTTCAGATGCACCTGTGCTGAATCTGGTAGGACCACTTGGTGTGATCAAGGATGGCCAGGCCAGATCCCAGTTGCTTACTGGCCTTTTTTAAATACAGATTTTGCTTAACATCTGCCTGTTACCAAGCAAATCCCTGCAGTATAGTAGATATATGAAGTATACAATTGGGTCTCATACAGAGCATATTTATTTTATAAGAGGCTCTGTGGATCAAGACAGCAACTGAAAGCCTGACAAGACCACTTTTAACTTAGCCAAAATATTGGCAAGCATTATTATCTTACAGAGACGGTGCTTTTACATACAGCAGTGGGTCTCACCCAGACTCAAAGTGCCCTTCATTAGATACGAGACACTCATTAGGTTTGAGGTACCCCTCAGAAAATGCCATCTCTTAGTTTACACTCATTTTTCGAATACAGAAAAATAATAGAGCAATTCTCCTGTTATAAAGAATTCAGAAAGCTCACAAAAAGCCAGACTGTTTTTATCTCTGGATTTATCTTGTGGATTATGATTCAGTGCTAACACCAATGGCACCCTCAAAAGGATCCCAAGCTACCCCAGGCTGCCACAGCACCCTGGTAGAGAATCACTGACATACCGCATAGGCCCATTGCCTCATATAAACAACTGAAAAAGCATTAGCCTTCCATATAAAGAACTGGACCAATCCTCACTATTTAAAGTCATTGGTAAGATTTTATCAGGCATGTTCCTGCCTTACTGATAATATTGTTTTCCTCCTTGATAAAGTGCAAATACTTTTTATTGTTAATACTCTCAATAGCATGCCACAATTCACAGAATATATAAGAAACTACGTTGGAATTATAGTCCACTTTGTTTTAAGAAAAGCAGAGGAGCTTTGGCACCATTGATTTGCATCATCGCTTCTGGAATAGCCTTTGGCTTCTCTTTAAAGATAATATCTAAACTGTGAAATTCATTAAATAGACCCAGAAATGGATCAGGTTATTTAAAACAACATCACTAATGGCGCAATATCTCAGCTGTCCACACTGATAGCGAACATTGTCTTGGATAGTGTTATCAGTCCAGGACACCCGCTATGAATATTGATCCAGAGCTTGTTACAGCCATCACTTGCCGTCAGGACAGGTCAGGGTTGAAACCCACCTAGCATCAAAGCAATTTAAAGACAGCACTCAGACTGAATTTTAATGCTTGAGCTGAGAAACAAACCAACTTCAAACAGACAGTTAAGACAAATATGTGTGTTTGTGTGCACGTGTGTTAAACTAGCTATATTTGAAGATGCCTGCTAGCATAAAGAACCAGTAATCATACATTGATATTTTAAATTATTCCATCACTACAGTTCACCTTTTAAAGATTTGGGCCGTTGAAATAATTAATTAAATCCACAATTAAAATAAATTCACAAGGATGTATTTTGTAATCTCAAGTGGCTCTGAGGGTTTGATTTTTTTTTCTTCTAAAGTAAGGTTCGGATCATGCAATGACTTACACACATGCTTACAGTTAAAGTACAGCCTAAGTGGGCCAGAAAATCATTACTATATCACAAAATCTGTGATGGCATCACAATTGTTTTTATGCAGTTGGGTGCGTCTCAATTCCAAGGATCAAGGTGCTGTGTTTTAATGAGAATCTCATTCTGGACATATTAATAAGAGACATACAAAGATCTACAATCCATTGTCTTTAGTTGATCGTGCTCTCAAGGAACAATACCTGTGATTCCTTTTCTCCTCTTCTCTTTTCCTCCCTGTCACTATTCCAATTTAAAAAATTGTATATAGTTAATATAGCAATGATATTTTTTCACCAGATGCACTTGCTTGTATGCTCCATCCACATCCCTACCCTCTTTATCTATTTGTACTAAAACCCATTCAAGTTAAAACATTTATATTTTCTAGGTTTATACAGCACCCAGATCAATATAATCCCAACACCAGCCAGGGCCTTTGGGTGCTACCATTATATACACGACTGTCATTTTATCTCTGCATGTCTTCATCTTGTCTCTTTCTATTCAGTTTCCTTAGGCTCTATGATACACAATGGATAACAGACTGTTCAATTCTGTCACTATTGTTCCCATTGAATTCCTTTTTATTTCTTTAGAATTAATGATAATTGTATCTACAGGGCAGCTTTGAGCATCCTAACAATTCATTGGGACAACTAGCAGCATAAGATATACCTTAGCATGCACAGGAGTGGAAGAGTTAATATCACACTGCACGGCAAACACACGTTAACAAGTTGATTCCCAAACACAATTTCAATGCTGCTATCCAAAATCATCCACAGCTGAATAATATGCTTGTGTCCATATTCATCCCGAGTTGTGACGTGAACAAAATATTCACACAAATGCTAGTGTGAGAAGAAAATCCATCGTAAAGAAACATCACACACAAGTTAGTTCTCGTGAAATTTAAAAATACACACGTAGATCATTGCTTGGACTAGCCCTGGGGACTCCTCCATTCCAAAAAAGTAGCCCTTCCAAGTCAGGGCTGAGTCACATTGGATGTGCAACACAGATGAGCTCGCCCTGCTTTTCCCTTTTCTCTACTTCTTTTATGTGTAAACAGGGGGTTTTACCCTCCTGTACAGTAGGAGTTACTTCCACTCAAGTCAATGAGAATTAGTCACATCCTCTGGTTGTTGGAGAGTCAAGCACCAGAGCTATTAGTCTGCCAGGAGTAAGAGAAAGAGGGAGAGAGAATGACTGTGGTTGTCAGCTTTTGTTCATTAGCATATTTATTTATTTCTGCCACTGATTTGCTGTGAGATGTGGGTTAAGTCACTCATGTTATCCGTGCCTCAGTTTCCCCACCTACAAAATGGGAACAATATTCATCCCACGGGAGTATTGTTAGGAATAACTATGTACAATCCTGTCTTGCCTCTGACTCAGCAAAGCATCATAGAAGCTGATCCAAAAACCCATGGGAGGCAGCAAAAAGCCTCTCATTTATTTCAGTGGGCTCCGGATCAGACTCTGCTGGGTTTAATCTACTCCTATGCCCAAGGAATTCAATGAGGTTAAAAGGTGGCTTCTTGTATCTTAATACGAGATACATATTTTGATGAGGTAAATGACCATGGAAGTGCTTAATGTTATGTTTGGACTTATTTTTTTAAGAGCATTCTTCGCGCAGCGTACATTACCACGGATTTCATGTCCACTTTGGATACACATGGAAGGCAGGATCAAACCCTGTCACCTGTGGTTTATACCCCAGAGAATTTTAGGACTGGTGAGTTATGTGACTCTGGAAAATGTGGTTAGGCTGTACACAGGTTACATGCATTTAATTATCCTGCAGGCTCTATGATTTGGTTGGCTCTTACTTAATTATTAAGGCTCCTGAATTCTTCATGGGGCCCTTCTCCCCGTTTCTTCAGTTGTTTTCATACTTGCCTTCTCTTGCTGGAGCTAAAAGCAGTAAAGAGGTACTATCCCAACTAGCAGAGGGTCTGCATTAGAAAGGGTTTCAGCCAGGAAGCTGGATGGTGTTTGAGAGCCCAGGTGAACACTGTGGCAGGAAGGCAGGCACGGGGTGGAGAAGAGAGGCTTTGCATGTGCAGTAAAGAGGGGGGTTTGCATGTGCCAAAAGGCCTAGGCTGCTTTAAAAACACATTTACAAGGCCAGTTAGGGGAAGGGGGCCTGGAGCTACCATGAGGTGGCTTCTCCTCCTCTTCCTATTTTTACCTGCTAAGACCATATGAATCACAACCTCTTGTTTCATAACAAAGTGGCTGGGGGAGAGGGACCTGGGGAGGGGACATCGGACCAGTGCTCCTTGAGAAACCTCAGCTGCCTCCCGAAATGCCCATGGCAGAGACAGTCCCAGGCTGCAATCTGAGGATGCTCCTGGAGCCCCACTGAGAAGCGATGTCCTCCGGAGGGCAGGTGACATCTCCCGTTTCCAGCAGGGTGCCCAGGTCCCGGCTGCCAACGGATGGGGCGATCCCGCCTACCCAGGGGGGGACACCTGTGGTTCAGGGCACACCTGGAAGTGGGGGGGGGGGGGTGACAGGATGGGGCGCAGCCCCTGCCCCGCGCTCCCCCGGGGGCTGTGGGGGAAGAGCCCCCGCCCCTCCCGGCTCGGGGCCGCAGCTCCACGTGGCCGGGGCAGGCAGGCAGGCGGCGAGCGTGCCAATGGCTGCGCAGCCCCCTCCTCTGCCCCCCCGCCGCCAGCCCCCTGCCCTTCCCCAGCCTGGATCCTCCCCCAGCCCCAGGCAGAGGCGCCGCGCGCCTCCAGCAGGGACGCGTCGGGGCTCCCGCGCCGCCCGCCTGCGGGCAGCGCACCTGCGGGCAGCGGAGCCGCCTAGGGGGGATGCTGGCCGGCCCGGCCGGCGGGGCCACGCCCGCCCCCAGCCCCCAGAAGATCTCCTTCTCCGTCCTAGACATCCTGGACCCGCAGAAGTTCACGCGGCGGAGCAGCGCGGCGGCGGCGGCCGGCAGTCGCGCGGGGCCCGCGCGGAGCCCCCGGGGTAAGCGCAGCCCGCGGCCCCTTCCCTCTCGCAGCTGCCCCGAGGGGGCGACTCCCCGGGGCGGGGGCAGCCCCCCCCCCCAAAGTTTGCACGCAAGTGCCGGAGAGCCCCGGGAAGGGGGGGGGGGCGGCTGGGCAGAGGACGCGTGCGCTGCCCGCGGGTCGATATCCTATTAGCGGCTCAGCGTATCTCCCCGGCGCAGCTTGCAGGTGCCGGCTCCAAACCTCTCCCCCCCCGGCCGGATCCTCGTCTCGGTCGATTCAAACTTACCGTGACGAGATGACATGTATCGACCCGCCCCGCGCGGGGCCGCGGCTCCATTAGCGCCGCGGGGGAGAGGAGCTGGGCCGGGGGGGGTCCTGGGCAGCCTCTGATCCGGCCCCTCGCCCCCAGATGCCGAGCCCGGAGGAGAGCGCGCGGCGGCCGCCCCGGAGCGCCCGGGCAGCGACGGAGAGGACGACGAGGGCCCGCGGCGCCGGCCCGGCTCGGCCGCCCCGTCGGACGCGGAGGCGGAGGCGGAGGAGCGGGACGCGGCGGGGTCGCCGGCGGCGGGGAAGCGGCGCCGGGCCGAGCCGGGCTGCGCCAAGCCCCGACGGGCGCGCACCGCCTTCACCTACGAGCAGCTGGTGGCGCTGGAGAACAAGTTCCGCTGCACGCGCTACCTGTCGGTGTGCGAGCGCCTCAACCTGGCGCTGTCGCTCAGCCTCACCGAGACGCAGGTGAAGATCTGGTTCCAGAACAGGCGGACCAAGTGGAAGAAGCAGAACCCGGGCGCCGACGGCGCGGGGCAGGCCGCGCCCGCGCCCCCCGGCAGCCCCAGCCCGCCGGGCCCCAGCGCCGGGCTGCCCTTCCAGGCCTTCCCCCCCTACGGCTCCGCCGGCGTCCTCTTCCCCGCCGCCGCCGCGCCCTTCCCGCTGGCCGCCGCCGGAGGGGGGCCCTTCCCCCCTTTCCTCAGCCCCACCTACCTGGCCCCCTTCTACACCCCGCAGCTCTGAGCGGGCGGCGCCACTGCAAGGACTCGCCGCGCCCGGGCCCCCCTCGCTGCCGGCCGCCCCCCTGCCTACGGGGCCGCAGGAGCCCCAGGGGCTTGGCTTGGGAGATGGGCACCAGTTCTGCCCTTCCTCCATCCCCTCTGCCACATCTGGCTGAGAACTGCTTGCCTGGGCCACAGCCGGAAGCAGAATGACGTTGAGGGCAAAGGCAGGCAAAGGGAAACGTGGGGGTATGGCAGCAGGTGTACAGCGGTTGGCATTTGTAGGAGCCAGCGGAGGGCGAGGAGAGGAGCCGGGTGAGGCAGCGTACTGCAAAAATGTAGTTGGGAAACTGGAGCGTTTGAATAAACGGTGCATCGCACTACACTCAGGTTTGCCATTTTCCGCCGTGTTTTGTATCTCAGAGCATCCTTCCCTAGCAGATCTGGGACCCCCATCCTCATCTCAGTGAAGCGATGGAGGGTTTTGCCATTGGCTTCAGCAGGAGCCAGGGTTGGGTTCCTGCACAGCCCATCCTCTCCTGTAAAGGCATACAGAGATTTCCAGCTTAGCTTGTGACATGTCATGAGTTACTTCATAGATTATATTTCATATGTTTATGCTGTACTGCTAATTCTGCATAGACAAAATAAGGGTTTTAATATGTATGTATATCTATATTTATATCTATTTGCTCCTCCTACGGTAGGTAGGCAACCAAGTGGGTTTGGTCAGTCAACCTTATTTATATATCGGTGTGTGTGCCTGTGTATAAATTAAAACATACACAAACAATGGTGACCGATCAAACCTCACTTAGCTGTGTACAGTAAAAGGTGCAAATAGTTATATAAACTGATATCATTTGACCTCTTTGTCGTCCTATGTTTTATATCTTGCCAGGGCTCCAGTGTACGTTTCCAGTGGTTGCATGGTGATTTAAAACTTAAGAAGCTGATATTAGCTAGCATTCACAGAATGCATGTTTAAAATGCATATCATTTACTTTGACAAAAAAAAAAAAAAAAGTAACTCCTGAATTTTATTAGCACATTTGAGATGTAGTTATGGGCACTGGGGATGGACAATATAACCCTCTTTGCACATGCCTGACACTAATTCTCCCAAGTTTCATCCTGAAGTTTCATCTTAAAATATTTCTCTCTGTTACTTGGCTTGCCAGGGCATGTCTCAAAACCTCAGAAGCGGTGATGCTGGTTACCGTTGCTTTCATGTGAATGATGATGCTGACAGCCAGCTCTTTGACGGTCAGGATGGAAGGTCTGCCCAAAAGACTCTGTAACTGCCTCTTAAGGACTTACCTGCTTAACAGCTTTCAAAAGGCCTGATTATGTACTTTTCAAATCAACATCTGAACTCCCATTGACTACTAGGATGCACGGGAGGGGGTCAGAAAACGGAAAGCCTGGTGCTTGGCTTCCCAATGCAGGTCAGTGCAGAGTTTTATACAAAGGAGAGGCAGCTACTTGAAACTTTAGTTCTGTAATTGCCACACAAGGGGGTGTGTTTACACGTGCCCCTGACTGTGCATTTGTTATTATGCAGTCATTTAGTACTTGCTTTAGCAGTACTAAACAGTACCGAATGAGTGCACGGTAACTGCTATGAGTGCGCAGTCCCAGCAGCACACAGGTCGTTTCCGACCCTGCTGCACAGTAGTACCAGTATCACGGTTCATTCCCGACAATGCTACGTTGCTGTAGCTCACTGCTGCAGTGACAGCATCTCATGTAGATGAGCCCAGGCTGTAGGAAATATGGCAAAACACTGGGGAAGCATCCTACTATTGCTCCTATACCTCTCTCTTTACTGAGTCCCATTGACTTCAGTACATTTTGGGCTCAGCCCAGGATCCAAAATCATTGTTTCTGCAGTGAACAGTTGTTCCTTTAACAACACGGCTTTAGTGCCAAATGAGGTAGGAAAAAATATATAAATCAAAGAATATTATTATATTGTTCATCCTTTTTTTTCTAAGCGACATTTGTAGAATAAAATAATTAAAAAGCAAAATTTCCAGGATACAAAAATCTGTTTTCCACAATACATATATTTAAAAAATCTGATTTCTGTTAGAGAGGAAAAATCACATTTCACCTTCACTGTTGCAAGTCTCAGACTAAAAGAAAATTCTAGCTAGGGGGTATCCAGCCCTGAGCTGCCGGGAAGTAATTGGTTTATACAAATCTCTCTCATGCAGTTTTCACAAGCTATTGCAACACACTGTATCCTTTCAGTCTTGTAATGCTTTAAAGTGCAGATATTTCTACCAAAAACATATCTCTTAAGTGTTTGTCTAAATAAAGATTTTTTTTTAATGAGTCCCTGTTTAATTGTTCTTAATTGTACTCAAGTGAAATATATTTTTTTTTTCAGTGGACCCTTTTCCCTGCTAGGGCCAACGCTAGATAATTCTTTGCACAGTGACCTGGACGTGACCCCAGGGTAGGTCTAAACTCCTAAATCTGCTTTGCTCTTGAGACACGATGCTAACCCATGAACCCTCTAGTGGCCAGTCAGAGTTGTGGCAATTGCTCTCATCAGCTCAGTGAATCAGCATCATCTTAAGATATCAACTAAGTCTTCTCTAAAAATGTACTGGCTATAGGTGTCTGTAGAGTTGGTACATCTGTAAGCAAGTCATCTTCCTGGCCTGCCTACCTTTCAGCTGTTAAGGAGCCAATAGGGTATCACAAAATCACTCCTAAGCACTGCTTTCATAAGTGACTCCTGCCTTTGTTTCTGTCAAACCACTGGGTGGATTCACTGAATTAATTTCAAAGGAGTTTTTGCATATAACAAAGTCTTTATACAATCACTAAACACAAGATAACAATGCATTTTCAAGTACTGTGTGCGTCTTAATACACATACATGACTATATATATACAAAAACATAATTGCAGGATTTGCTTTTTGCAGCCATGCCTATGCTAAAAATGCACCCATCTCAAGGAACCTGGTTATAATGGTTGTATTTTAAGGCAAAAAAGGATCTTGCTAATTCTAGCATTAGGGTCATTATAGCTGCCTGAAAATAGCAGAAGCTGCTGCTGCTGCTATTACCCTTCCTCCATAGCATTAAAACAGCAGCCACAATTGGAGATAGAACATATTAATAAACTAGCTATTAATTTCAGGTCTCCACATAGGCCATAACTGGAAAAAGGGTGTTCCAACATCATTATTATTATTTTTATTTGTTATTCTTATTATCACCACCTTCATCATTATAGATAACAACAATAATCCAATAGTTTGTTTTATGCTGTTTTACGTTTGTGTAAGAGCTGCCAAGGGTGCACAAACAGGTTGCTTGCCCTGTTAGCTCTGAGATGTAGTGACAGTTACAGAACATCTGCCCACACTATACCTTGCTATATCTATATATATTATGATTACTTCTCCACTGTAAGATGCAAAAATTATGAGAAACTATGTAAGAACTTTATAAATTAAAATAAAGGCAATAGTATGACTCTTTTTCCTCCTTTGAGTTTCACCTCTGCCATTTATGTGCCTTAAGGCTTCATGGTCTTGCGAACTGTTTTGTCTGTCTGGTTAAATTATGTTAGCTTCCCAGAAAATCTCAATACTTAATTCCTATATATGCCAATTAGGGAGAGAAAAGCTGAGCAAATTTTTTTTTTTCCATTCTCTGGCTTAGTCAGGCAAACATTTACTTTCTGTAGAAAAGACAGGCGTTCTGGAAGCAGAATTTTAGTGCTACTCTAAAAGAAATCTTTAAACACATTCCCAACATTATGTTACTGGTAGTTTTTCTGTGCTGCAAAAATGATGACAGAATAAGTAGCAATGAAAAGCAAAATTACTGAAGATTATGCAAGCACTGGTAACAACCCATCAAGGGATATTCTGGCTAAAATGATACCTAGCAGTTCAAACATACTCTTTTATTTTCTCTTTTGTCCAGGGGATCATCTGTTCCTGAGGATGACCTCTTTATCAGTCAGCTTGGATATAGAACTTGCCACTTACTAAATCTGTGATTCCAAACTCAGGGCAGGGAAGTAAATTGCTAGCAATTGTTCTATCCTCAAATCATTATATTGTCCAGATTATGTTATTCTCAATATAGATCTTTATAACACTTGTGGAAATTTCCTACTGAGTCACCATTATCTCTAGGGCAAGGCATAACCATTCTGAATATGGAGTTTGACAATATTTTCAGGCACAGACAAAAATTGATTTTACCTAGAGCTGAACATAAATGATAAAAGTGAATTACGACTTTGTCCTATATGTAAAATACAAAGAAAATAATCTATATTAAATTAAAATAATTTTAATGAGTATAAACAAGTAGTAGCCTCTCTCATTCCCATCATGTCAGTCCTTGCCTGACTTTCTGTAATAACAATGTCTACAATATGCAGACAGGAGCAACTGAGCATTCAGGGTGACTGAACAAATGATAGCTTCATAGTGGGTCCTGCAAACACACACACTCTGGTTTGCATTAATTTAACATCTAGAACAGTAGGATACGATATAGCAGATATCCTATGGGGTATCTAATAAGGTATCCTGTCTATGGCTAACACCTGATGCTTCATTAAAAAAAGGGAAAAAACCTATTCCTAATTTAACTTCTCCAGTTGGGAAAAAAATCCTTCTTGAACAACACTTTAGGGTTGTTGGTTGTAGCTGTGTAGGTACAAGGACACAGGTAGACAACACAGCTACCCAAAGAACCTTATCTTTTACTAGACCAACTAAAAATGCAGGTCTGTGAAAATGCAAATGTGTGGCAGCGAGAATCAGAAGGATAGGAGACAATAGATATGAGGCAAGTGGGGGGGAAGGGAGAAGTTGAACTGGTGATAGAAGAATGTAGCTGGTAAAATGCAGACAGGTTACCTGGGGTTTTCAGATGGCAGGCCAGTTATAATGTGCCATAAATTCAGTTTTTCACAATTGCATCCAATTTTTATAATGTGCATTTTCACAGACCTGAATTTTGCATATTGGCTTTTGTTCTACCCAGGAGAGCACACAATTCACTATTAGACTTTCTCAATGCCTGAAGAAGAGTGTTTGTGCCCAAAAGCTTGCAAAGAACATTTTTTCCAACCATTTAGTTGGTCTAATAAAAGATATCACATCTACCCAAAGAAACTTGTCTGCCTCTTTAACTATACAGCATTCAGTATCTACTACAAACAGAAACATTTGATTTACACTTTCCTTTATACACGCAACTAAAACCATTACTGATCAAAGAATCAACAATGCTTTTTGAAATACTACTTTATGATGATGTAAAGAATTATGCTGGAAATGGTCCTGACAGCACAGTTAAGGATGTGGGTTAGAAATTATCTTGAGTTTTAAACTTTTATTTTGGAAAAAGTTTCCTAAACATAGAAATGAGTATGCCGATCAAAGGTAAAAGCAGAGACCCAATGTTTTTAAGAACCGTAAATGGTTTATATTAATTAAAAGGAGATTTTCATAATGGGTGAAAAAATTCCTGTAAACAGGAGATCCAGATCTATTTCCTTACTAGCACAGGGATGAATTTTAATAAGACATATGTTGCCTGTGCAGCGAATGAGAAACTCTGGGCATTTGTAGATGTGCTCCAGGAGGCAGGGGCACTTTGATTAGCTCAGCTCTGAAGCTACACTAATTAAAAGTCCCCAGAGCATCACATGTATCAGCATCCCTGAAAAATAGCAGTGGGGCACATTGAACTAAAGCTTATTGATCAAGCTGCCATTTTTCAGCAGGGGGATGCTGATACACGTGATGCTGGTGCCTTTTGGAGTGCAGTAATTACCACGCTCCAGCAGACTCAATTAATTGAGTCTGGTCCGACATGCTATAATTACAGTGCATCAGAGCAGTCTCTCTGTACATGTATAAGAGCCCTCCGAGTTTCCTTTTGTGGTGTTTTTCTCTCAATGCTCCCATGTGGAACAGGAGAAGGTCTCATAGATAGTCCAAGAGCTCAGACAATATCAAGGAGCAGAAACAACACAGACTTCCAGCACCTCTGAATTATTCCTTGGATTCCACCCCCCCCCTCGCAAAAGCAGCTTCCTCAGAAGCTTCATCGTTGCCGGAGGTGGCTGTACCAAATCCCCTCTGAATGGTGGGGCAAGATGTGAGTAGATAGGGAGCTATCCAGCACTACCTTCTGTGCAGGTTTCCACTTGGCAGTTTGCTCACACCAAAGGGGAATATGCCACACAAAGTAGTTGACGCACATAAAATTATCAATGTGAAGTGTTGCTGTTTATTCTCCTTCCCTGCCCGATCTACTCATGGATAGCTATCATGGGTCATATTTAATCCTTGAGTAGCTCCACTTCTGCTGGTCTGCTTAAGAGCTTTCACTGAAGGAGTCAGCTAGGAAGTGACCCCTCAGAGTTAAAACAGTCCAAGTGAAACAGTTCTTTAGTGTGAAATACTTCCAGAGTCTGCTTATGATAGTTCAGGAAGCAGTGCCAAAGGACAGATTCTATTTCCCAACAACATTTAGTTTTGGAGAAGGCCAATTTCGTTCTGCAAGATGCAGAATCTTTAAAACTGCATTTGTTTTCCAGGTCATAATGGCCAGTTTGTTCATGACATTTGTACACATATTACAGCAACAAGGTATATGCAAAACAGATCACAGTATATACTTTATGACATAAAAGCTCTTCTAATGTTTACTCCATTATTTCATAATGTTACATGGATGTGATCTTTGTCAGTTGCCAATTTTATGGCATATTCAAGCAATGGAAATATGGATACCTGGGTGTTTATCATCAGAAGCCACACACTACATAACAGCTGATCTATTAAATGCCTCATCAGTCCACTAAGTGGTCACGTGGCCCAGGACTGATTGAGCAGTATTGTGTTGGGTCCATACACTCATCATAAGCAAGATAAAAGTCTGTTTTTCAGTAGCTTTACAAGTAGCAGACAGACCAGACATCTGGTAAAATATTTGGTGAGTTATATATTCCTGAAGAGAAGCCAATAGGAGAGCTTTAGCATCTTCAGAAGCTGGGCAAATCCTTTCTTTTCCCATAAGACATTGCATCAGCTCCAGTCACCTTAAATTGCCTAGGGACAGACATTCAAAAAGCCTGAGCCTGAATTGATTCAATCTTTGCAGGTTAGTTTAACCTGGCTAAGCTAAACCAGTTTGTAACCAAACAGACATCCCAGAAATGCAGGCACATGCCTGCAGGGGCTCAGGCTAAAATCCAGGGGGCACTAGAGCAGCCCTCCCTTCCCTTCCAGAATGCTGAGCTGAGGGGATGTAGCCAGGCCCTGGCAGGATGCTCTGATTAGGGAGGGGTTCCCCCCACCTTCTGAGCAGCCCAGCAGGCAGTAGATAACACAGTGTTTATCACCCCTAATTAAGTTTTTTATCAGCCCATTAAAAAAACAAAGAAAACAAAAGCTTCTCTCCATTAGTTCAAGCTTTACTTAAACCACTTTTTCCAAGGAAGGAATGGAGGGACATTACCAGCTACCTGTTGATTAGCTCCAAAAAGCCGTAAGCAGACACAGTCCTGTCTACCTTTGTCCAGTCTCCCATGGCACAAACTGTAGCCAGCATGTGGTCTGCTAGCTAATGCTGAGAGGTGTCTGTGTAAAGCAGAGGGGAGGGAGTGGTGAGGTAAGGTGTGGGGAGCAGGGGGAAGTTAGATAGATGCCTGCAGTCTCTGCGGGAGCTCCAGCCAGGGAGCAGAAGGAATGGGCCAGCTCTCCTGTGGGGCACGGAGCCCAGCCCAGAGAGCATGCCAGGATGCTGGGGAAGTCTGGTTTAACTTAAACCAGGAAGGGGTCTGGGACAGACATTGTAGAAACCTGTTTGACCCAAATCAGTTAAGTCTGATACTACATTCAACCAGGTTTATCTCAAACCAGCTTCAGCCATTTTCAAACTGGTTTATGTGCACTGAACATCTGTTCTGTTACAGGTTAAACAACTTTCTGATCACTTAAACCAGTTTATGTGTAATGCCTGTCCCTAGCCCGTGACTCTTTGCTGATGTGGTCAATGCCACTATTTTGGGTAGGGAATTGTCAAGGTTTGCTGTGAAGTTATTAATGAATACACAACTAATTTACAAACTATATGTTTCTGGCATGGTTTAGCCCTTTAGGCATGATCCTGTGCCCTTCAGTGTGCTTTATTGATATGTTACTCATTGTAGCAGTCATGATATGCATAGTCCTCCCTGTATTTGTTAATGTTTTGACATTTTTAACTCATGTTTTCTATATTTTTTTTCCCTGAAGCACAATAAAATATCCCATGTCAGCTCCTTTATCAAGCTGATAATCCAAAATCATCCACACTGTATTATACCACATGACAAACATGATTAAAGCTACAGCACACAGCTTAAACATGCATCATTACAGACTAATTGCAGCAGTATTTAAGATTTATATGTGTTCAGTGATCTGCATTTGATAAACACCAAAACTTTCAAAAGATGACAGATCAATGTATATACTGAATATAGAACAAAGATTTTATTCCATCTACACCTAGGATTTGCTATTCCAGGTTTGGTTATGAATGTTACTCTAGCAGGAGTTTAGAAAAAGAAGCTCTAGAGCATTTATTTAAAGAAACATAAGTATATATAAGAATTTGCAATAAGTAAAGAAATAAAAGGATAGGTTATATTTTGAGCCTGCCAATGTTTAAACATCTGAATGAATATCAGTCAATTATCAATCCAGACTCCATACTTGTGTGAATAGATCATTTTTATGATCATTCCCTAGTGTCTAGTTACCAATATTTGTGCCAACCACTTTTAAACATATTTTTTATTTATATGGAATTTGGTGTTTGTGGAAAGGTACTGGACTGATAGCATTTTCCTGTCATTTAATCCTTTCAAATTAATTATAGTGAAGGATATCAGTTTGAAAACACAAAACAATAGGGCAAAGAAGAGAAAACATAATATAAACATTTTAAAAAGCTGTTGAGGTTTCAGAAGAGAACAAGTGCTTGTCTTTGACTACCTACAAAATTAAAAGGCATGTTTGAAATCCAAGGTTGATTTTACAATTCATTCTCATTTAGCATCATTTACTTATGAGGTCCAGTTTTGCTTATAATATAGCTCTGTCATGTGATAGGTCATTGCCATTGACAGTTTCTCAGCAAGTTCTACTTATTTTCTTAAAATCTTGCCTTCTGTTATAGTGCCCCTCCTGCCTTACTGATATCTCCATTTGTTTGATATTTTTTAACATTGAATTTTTATGGAAATATGTACAGAAAAACCTATGGCCTTGCACATAAAACACCGCAAGCTAATTCTAGAGCAATTCTTTGGCTGTTTTCTGGTATTCCTCTGAGGCTGCAGAAAACTCAAGCTTTAAATTTTCTGCCATGACTGGAACAGGCCAGGAGCTATTTGCTTTTTATCAGAAGATAAGGAACCAGGTGACACAGTGGGTTAACCGAGGGGAGCTGAATTAATGTTTGACTTGGGTGAGTAGTTATGTAAGTTTTTTAAGCTACAGTAGCTCCAACTAAGAGATTATTCACATCTGAAACAATTTAGCAAGATTGTGATGCAGAGATGCCAAGGCCTAGAACAGGAAGCTGTTGAAGGTCAGCAGAGATAGATCATGCTCAGGGCTGGATTAACGCATAGGCAAACTAGGCACATGCCTAGGGCCCTAAGCGAAGAAGGGGCCCAGTTGTGCTTATTTTACATATTATAATTATTGAGTGAAGAAAGTAATATAAATATTATATAAGTATTAAGCAGTATTAAGCAGGGGCCCACAACTGTTTGTTTAGGGCCCACTAAAGGGTTAATCCAGTCCTGGTCATGATAACAGTTGTTCAGGAATATTTGTCAGGACTATCAGTTTCTCAGCTGTGGAAATAAAAATGTATCCATATGCCAAGTATTCAGTCTTGAAACTTACCAAATTGTGAAGCAATTTATGCTCATGACTGGGTTAGATAAATCTATTTTCATTTTGTGGTCTAAGGGCAGCAACAGAGGATCTCTGGGTCAGATTTAAAGAGGCTGGAGAACAAGAAAAGTGGCCACCTTGTCTGGTCGGTGACTATTAAGATCGGGTTTAATCAGGGAAGTCAATGGGAATTTGGAGTGCATACAGAATGCAGGATCAGGCTCTGAATGCTTGTGTAGGAGAGGAGGAGAAATTCACAGGCAGGAGACTGCGTCTTGGCTTTGCTGTCCGCTTTTACCGTTGTTCTTTTTTCTTATTATTTCTGGTTTTCAGCATACGCTGTTTATCTTAGAATCCTCAAGAACTTCAGAGCTTGATTTTGCTCATACATAGGATCTCTCAAATTCACAGCTGCCACAAAGCCATCTACTTTTAGAACCACAGAATTTAGAGGTAGACAAAATCAAATAGATCATTCGGACTGTCTCCTTTCCAGCGCAGAACTACTCCCTTCAGTACATTTTCTTGTGTTTTATGCTGTCTAGTTTTAAAAGTTCTAATGAATAAGACTTCTGCCACTTCCATTAAGAGTCTATTCAACTGTCTAATGAGTCTCACTATCAGAAAGGTTAACAAATATTCAGCCAAAATGTTTCTTTACTTAATTTCCTCTCATTACTTTTAATTATAACTCAATATAACATCCTAAATAATTCCTCTCCATTACTAGTGTTAACACCTTTCAGACATTTGTGAATTTATGTCCCCATTTACTTGTAACTGAGCCAAACTATACATACTTGGCTCTCTTAATCTTTCATTGTAAATCTGAGCATTTTGTTGCTTTTCCCTGAACTCCCTCCAATTTGCCAATATCCTTCTGGTAACGTGGTGCCCAGAAGGGAATGTAACACTGTGTGGTCATGCCAGAGACTTACAGAGTGTCTTTTACCTTTTTGCCACATAACCTATAGCTATCTACAAATAACAGAAATAAAAGAGCTCAATGTAAAATGCTTATTATTCCAGGTTCCACATAAAGAAGAATTATACACATCTCAGAGAATAAAACAATAAGGACTAGCAATGACATTTCTATTTTTCTCTCTCTTACAGCCTTTTATGGTATATTTACAGAATTAGGCATCGATGATGGAATGGAAAACATGTGACTACAAGTCCAGAAAGGTTAGAAGAGGAGAGGACAGTAATTTTATTTAATTTGATTCTCAGAGTTCAGTTATTCACTATACTGTCTGCTAAAGATACTAGAGTGAAGTATTGATACAATATCACCAAAAATCTTTGTAAAACAAGCAAACTAATTGGGGGTTAAAAATTAACTAAAGCTCAAGGTTTATCTTATAATGCCATTTGTACTAGGAGATATCTACTCCAAGGGTCAGTCATTCTGCTGGACCTGCTAACATATCATCTATTCTAAAGACAGCATGGATTTGGAGAGATCTCTATCATGTTTTACAAATCAAACCTGGAAGATGTAAAAAAATCTCTCTCTCTGATTTTGAGCAGGATAAACTACCTGCATGAACCGTGGCTTGTTGCTACTGCATTATGTGCAGCCCCCAAATTCAGAAGCAATCCGCCCCACCCTTTTAACCCTTTCTTACTCCCTTGCCCAAGGGGAGCACCTCCCAAATTTAACTTGCTTCCCAACCCACATTTATTATCTCTATATAAGGAAACAAGCCCCATATTTCTGGAAGTATTACTTTACAGTTAGGGCTGCTAGGCTCTGGAATGGGCTCCCAAGTGAGGTGGTACTCCCTCCTACCTTGAGGGTCTTCAAGAGAAGGCTGGACAGATATTTGGCTGGGGTAATATGACCGCGGCACACATTCCTGTCGGGGCAGGGGGTCAGACCTGATGATCTGTTTAGGTCCCTTCCGACCCTAAGCACTGTGAAAGCATGAAACTATATCTAATATTCCCACCCACTCCTACATGCAGGGGAGTCTCCCATTCTTTCCTGTCCCTCCAAAGCCA
Organism: Crocodylus siamensis; assembly: GCF_052110815.1. Lineage (NCBI taxonomy): Eukaryota > Metazoa > Chordata > Crocodylia > Crocodylidae > Crocodylus > Crocodylus siamensis. Next base: position 80,331,373 of record NC_143401.1, read on the forward strand.
TACCTTGCCAGGGAGAGGTGTGGCTGTCCCCAAAACTCACTCATTATCCCCTTCCCTACAAGGTAATATATTTGTTCAATCAAAACACCACTTTCACTCATCTCTGTCCCCACCAAAGGGCAACGCTAAAGGGGACCCTTCAGTGGTCCTTTTCAGTCCCTTTGAAAGTCCACAGGCTGGGTAAGGCCTTTCCTTTCCAGCTTATTTGGCCCTGTTGTGTGTCTACTCAATGGCCCAGCCCTTTCTTTGCTCCAGGTTCCCCTTCCCAGAAAGTTGTTATCATCCTCTGCCACGTTGGGGCCTGTTGCAGTTCATGTGGGGCCTGGGGGCAGCAGCAGAAGCAACAATCCTTATGCACCTGAATTTCCTGTTACTAAATAAATGGAGCTTGGAATGCACAAGAAATATAAGACTGACTCCTTAATTTATGGGACTTATCAATTAAATAGATTTTGTTTGGCACCTGTCTAATTCTTCATTCAATCACCTACTGATGCTGTATTGTAATATCAAAGCATATAAGATTACCTAATTCCTCAGGAACTTTAAACATTTAAATAGCACTACAGTTATTTGGAATTAAGAGCTTGTCATACATTTACTCACGCAGGGTTTAATTTTGGCTCAGTGAAATCAAGGAGAATCACTGGATAGTACCTTACCCCATGCAAAATTAAACGAAGTCAATAGACCTATTAGTGGCGTTCCTAAAACACTCTTCAACACCCACCTAATCCTGAAGATGCCCCAAAGCTCCTGAATTTATGATTTTAACATTCCCCAGGCACCTGCAACTTCTACTTCTACATGTGAACAGATGTGCTTCAGTTCTGACAGTGCTGAGAAGCACAGCATCTAACTCACTTTGAAAACTAATTAGGAATCAGAAACAAGATCATATTTTGCTCACATCCCTTAAGGGATTTAATTCAGAGGGCTTTCTCAGAACAATCCTAATGCATACCTGGAAGATCTGCCTTGATATAAAACACAGTGACTGCTGCTGCTTTCTTTTAGAAAAGGGCCACTAGTGATGACACTGCAAACCCCCTAACCCTTTTATATAATAACCTTGTTATTAGAAGTGAAGTGGGAAGCCTTGGTTTAATTCTATTCTATCCCTGAAGGAATTCAAATCCCCATCTCTCATTTCCCTGGAGAGTGCCTTAAGCATCAGACTAGCTAGGCTGAGTAACCGCTGAAGCTATGCCACAGGTCTGCCAAGAATTCATGAATCTTTGGGTCAGAGAGAAGACCTAGGTGAGTGCTCTAATAGCAGTGACATCCCATCCAGTTGTGTCTTAGAAGAAATGTCAGACCTGCACAGTTATTTGAAATCAAGGGTGCAGGAGCCTACCATCGTGAGAGGGCTCTGGACTGCAGAGCTTGAGTGGTGCTGGATTGCAGTGATGAGACATTTGGACAAAGGACATAAGACATACTCCTCTCCTAAGTTTCCTACAGGCCAGCTCTAGGAACTTACATTTTGAGGATGTTGACTTAAGGCAGGTCCCTGCTCAGTGTGCTGCTGCTTGCAGTCTTATTCTGAGGTTCCCAGCTCTCCCCAGGGACTATACAGGAAGCCTGGGCATGTAACGCAGGGTTCTGGATTCCTCTACTGGATCATTCCTAAGGTGCTAGCATGTGTGAATGAAGGCAACACCATCTGGCTGAAAATAATTTACATTTAAATATGGTCAGTAAGAAAATGTATGACAACTTCTGGTGGGTTCTTTTTCTTGGGACAATAACCTTCCAAGGCAGACTGAGTTAGTGGACTCTTCCACAGCTTCCACAGACAGTGCCAAAGTCCATGACTGAAATCCCTTTGTGTTGGTTTTAGCTTTAGGGAGTTAAGTAACTACTACTAGTGGAGCTTAATCCTATACTCTTTCCACATGTCTAACCCCCAAAGGTTTTGATGGGCATTATTTCTACAGAAGATATTTGGCCTAATAGCTGGCATGACTAACTTGTTCCCCTGTATAATTTTATAGTCTACTTATCTGTCAAATTATGTTCCTTGGATAAGCAAAATGCATATAATAACCCTCTTTCGAAGTAGGTCAGGTTTCTCTTTCTTTTCACAGGGACAATTATTGTAAAATATGAAAATCTCATGTCCTATACATTTTATGTTTTTTGAATTTAAATTTGATTTTCTGCTTATAGTCCCTTGGCTATAGAGCTGAAAAAAATAGGAGTGTTCAAAATACAATTACTATGTCACCTCTATACAATCTGTATTACCTTTGTACTTGAATATATAACTAAATATATTTATTTTCATATCCTTATTCTTTATTTTCTGAATATACATTTTGCTATAGACACACCCCAAATGTCCTTGTTCTTAGGCCAATGATTCAACATATAAAGTTTCCTGTGCTTGGCTTTCGTTTGCATATCTTTATTTTTCAAATTTATATTTCCCTCATAAAACAGAATATATGCAGATGTTCTTTTGTACCAGTACCATCCTTTTCATATTTTTTCACTTCCTTTGAAAACTGCATGCATGGTTGACCTAAGACAATTACAAATGTCCTTGAAAAACATAGCTTTTAAAGATTGGTGAAAGATTCATGTTGCTTAAGTTAAATAAGAGTCTCAGACTACCAAGATTTCACAGACTAATTCCCAGTATCTTATGTGCGTGCATTAGAAGAAGTCTTAGTAAGGTTAAACACATCATTAGTGCTTTAAAAAGCTGATAAGATAGCATATCTAATGTGCTAATAAAATGCCAAAGGTCTAACCATCAGGTCCAATTTTGCAGGACTAACATTGACAAACATCTGCTTCAAGGGAAGCCTTTCTATGGCTGAACTGGAAGGCAAGAACTGGTCCCAGGATTACTAGTTTTTTTCAAACTCACAAATGTCTCACAAATGAACAAAAACTTAAAGTTTTTTGCTCATGCCCTGAATTAAAATCAAAATACTGAAAATGCAGTAAAATAAAAAGAAATGCTTTTAACGTACTTTGTTAACATTTAGAAATGCAGAAAGGCATTTTTTCAAGCCATAGCAAATGGCAAGAAATTTCCTGATCAAAAAAAGAGCAAAAACATTTTATAGACATTTAAGAGGAAGAAAAGAAACTTAGTTGCAGAGACGATATGGGGGCAGCATGCTCTTAACTGGACACGTGGTTGATAGGTGTGGGCAAGGTTATTTTGAAGTTCTACTGTATCTTATATGGGCCCAATGCTCCCCGAAACATTAATGATTCTAGAAACACGCACTAATTTCACTTAATGCTGGGTGCATCTACATATGCATTTAGGTACAACTAAATTTAATGAGTATTAAGCTAATGCATGTTAAGTAATTTTACACGTGCAGGCACTCAGCAGTAAAGTTAGTACACTGCCAAGTCCATGCAGCCCTGCCATGTGCCCTTAGTGGCTGGGCAGACCTGGCACTAAACTTAGTGCGTTAATGTGCTTTAACAAATTACATCTAAATTTGATACCTGTATTTGCAGACATTTGCAGGTAACAATTTTAGGTGCAATTAGTCTAATTTTGCCATATTTAATGTGCATTAAAGGTGCTCAGGTGTAGATGTGCACCCATAATGTGCATTAAATTAGGCTAATGCGCATTAGTGTGTCCCGTGTAGCTGTACCCATTACTAAGTGTTTATTTCTCCAGAACATACACTGTGGAATACATTTTGCAGTTTATTGCTATAGGCTCAATTTTATAGTGTTTGGTACAACTCAACTTTTATTAACTTCAGCAGGAATTGAAGGCATTCCTCGCTATGCACAATCTAGCTATCAAGAGCAAAGAAATACTAGCAGAGCTAAAACCAAATGTATATAAATGTATTAAAACATAATCTCTTGTTTTGTCCCAAACCATCTCCCAACCCTTCCCCGGGTATGATGAGTGGGTATGGGTATAGAAAAGTTTTTCTCTTGAGTATTTTGTTCTGTAACTATATAACCACGACTGCTCTCTGACATGCAAAGTTTGAACAACCTAGAGGATATGGTAAGATTCAGAAATGTTTTCAAAAACAGGCTTAGGGTTTTTGAGGATATTATGCTAATCATCTGTACTGTCAGTTAGTATAACTTATTTTCCCTGAGGAAAGAATGTTCTGCTCTCCAGTGTTGATAGGCTTGTCAAGGACAATTTATGAACAAAAGAGAGGCCCTCATAAGAGGTCATTGTTTAGACTTTGTTTTTATGATAACAAGAAGATAAAAGTAAAATATTCTCATCAGCTGTCTCAGCCTGCACTTCTGTTCAGAATAAGGACAGCATATTTATCAAACTTACCTCACATATTTTCTGTAAACTCTCAAATTTTTCTGGTTATTCTGTGAAAAGCCAGTGATGTGGAAGGGCCGTGCTTGCTTATGCTTCTCTCTCCACTAGTACCTGGGAGTTTTGTGGGAGAACACCTCTCTTATTTTCTACTTGTTTTTAGGGCATTGTTCATTTTAATTGGTTTCTCGAATCATCTCTCTTCCTTTTAGCGTTCCAATTATTTACATCAGAAATCATGGAGCTGAGGTTAATATAAACTTACTTATACTTAAGGCATGGATCTCTCAGTATGTTAAGTTTCCTGTCTGAATAATAATGTATCAACCATTTTGGGTCAACCATACATCAACCTGTTGAGTACATCTACTGTTCTGCTTCTGTGGTGAGCCTGGAAGCACTGCCAAGAAAAAGAGCTTGTTCACTTGTTCCCTCAGCATGTGCCAAAGTGCAAAAATAAGGCAGGTCAGTGTGGTGCTTAGCACATGCCCAGAGAGCTCTCAGACTCTCTGCTTTGGGTGCACTTCTTGACATAATTTTGGAATTGTACTAGATTGGGCATATGATCTAATTTCTGGGCTTTGGCATGCATTGAGTGGAAGCAAGTGGGCAGGATGTGCTTCTCAGTGGTGCTCCTAGGCCTGCCATGGTGGCAGGATACACATGCACATTGTGTCTCACATTTGAGCCTAGGCAGGTGGAAAGGTAAGACAACTGGTACTGGGTGTGACCATAGCACCTAGTTCTTTTTCTGACCCTCTGCAACAACCATAGGAGGCCTGCTTCCCTATATATGTCATGGTAGAAGAGCCTGAGGTGGTTTGTTTGTCAAGAAACAAAAAGGTGCTATTCCTCATCTGACAACTCAGCTGATGTATAATTTTTGAGAGAGCCTCTTCTTAACAGTATGATAGCCCACAACTTTTTCATAATTCAAAATAAAAGCATGACCACTGATCAAGACTCTTTACTAAAACTGTAGAAGAATAGTCCTCTGCTCCAGGAGATGAATCTTTTATTCTGCTTCATTGACACAGGAACTCAGGGAAGGTGGTAGCTGTGATTACAAAATTGGTCTTTCACAAACTTGATGTCTCTTTATATTTTGAGCATGTTCAGGAGCCTACCTGAACCCTGGGCATAAGATAGGGCTGCCTGAGGTCTAACCTATCTTTTACTTGGTTGCCCATGATCAGTGAGCAATACTATAGCAGGCAAGAATGACTAGAAGATGGGGGTGTGTTGGCCACCTTGTTCCTTCTTTTTGCATATACTGACAGTGAAGGCTTGAGATGGCTGGAGTAGGGCATAGAGCCTAGCAGTCTCCACGGTGGCCTTTGGCTCTGCCATTTCTCAGCTGGTGGTTTATTTGTCAACTGTTTCTCTCCATGCTTCTTTTTGTAAGTGACACTGCATTGTTTCTTTCATTTTGTAAATCATACTGGCCTTAATATCATGCAATCCAACTGAAGTGGCAAGCTGAAGAGTGAAGAGCCTTTTCCTTGACTGAGGCTCTTGAAAGTGCTGCTCCCTGTGCCATCAACTCCTTGAACCATGAAAAAAGATCCTCATTGACATCAACGTCTGCAGGCTTGTGTGGGGTATTCAGACTGCTCATGTGTGGTCTTAACCAGTCCATTGTTCCCTAGTCAGTCAAATGTTTCTCTCTGCTTCTAGACTCTGCATATAACCATTTCATGCAACTGCCTGTTACTTGGTTTTGACTAATGCCAGGTTCCTGACAGCTCTGATAATCCCATTTTTTTTGTTTAAGTGAGAGGATTTTTGGCATTTTGTCTGTTTGGACACAAGACCCTCTACTGAATAACCTGATGCAAGCAAACAGAAGGACAAGTCCATGAATTACATCAGATTATCCCTGCCCTTCACAAATGTTGGTCTTAAGCAGCACCTTTGTTACTGTTATTGGGTGGATAATACATGATAGGGACAATATTCCCAGAGGGAATGTTGATGGTAAGCAACTGTTGCTCTTACGACTGTTGCTCATACACTTGTTTGACACTACAAGTGGTAATAGGAAGAACAAGTTTTCAGTCATTATGGGGTAGGTTTGCAGGGAATCCATTTCCAATGTAAATATACTAGAAGGGGAATTTAGTAGCAAACAAAGTAAACCACCAATAACTATTTCAGAAAAGCCAACCCCGCCCCCAAGAAGCCCCTCCAGAAAACATTAAGGAGCAAAAGATTTAAAAAAATAAAAATTTAGTTGTCTTTCCTGCTTAGTGCAGGGGGGCTGGACCTGATGATCTTGCAAGGTCCCTTCCGGCCTGACAATCTATGAATCTATGAATAATTTGTCCCAAAAAATAGAAAGAAGGAGGATCCTGACAATTACCTCCCTATAAATATAACTTCTATGCTTTGTAAAAGAACAGGACAATAAGTGAGAGAAAAGTTCACTGCATGTGTAGAAGGCAGCTGGGAGTAGCAGCAGGGAATTACCACGGTGTGAAGGTAACAGCAAAGCAGGCATGAAGATTTCAATTGTAAAGCGCCTTTTCCATGTTCTTCTAATGTTCTCAAACATTTGCCTGTTGGATTGAACCTTTCTGTACGTGGTTCTATTTAGACCAGACCTAAGTGATGTCATATGACATAGATATATATTTATTTTTCTGTATTCCAAGCCAAATTGGCCAAATCAATTCCAAATCCATGAGTCAGTCCAGAACCATAAGTGGCTCTACTACTGGCAAAAATCCTCCACGCCTACCTGGGGCTTCAGAAAATCCCAAATCCTTTGGTGGGCATCCTACTTGCAGGCCCAAGCCTGGAGGCTTGGGGTTCGGATGCCCCCGAGTTTCGCTTGCCCTTAGTCATAAGGCCCCAGGAGCAAGCTAGGGAGGAGTCTCAAAGTGGGCATAAAGCCCAGGTTAACTATGTGTTACTCTACATGGCTCCTATCCCACACCAGCAGAGCAGTCCTCCTACGGTGTGACTAGGAAGCCACTGTGGCGATTGTGGTATTTCCCTTAGGTAAGCATAGCCTACGCTTGATCTGATCACTCACACACACACTTTTTTTTCCTAAATAAATTTGTATCTGAGGCCAAATTAGTCAAAACAAATTCCAAATCCAAGAGTCCAGCACCGTAAGCAGCCCTACTACCGGCAAACATCCTCCACCCCGACCTGGGGCTTCAGATATTCCAAAATCCTTTGGCAGGCATCCTACTTGCAGGCCCAAAGATACAAACATGCAACGAGGTCAACACTCCTTCCCCAAATGTAGGGTGGAACGGGGTTTTTGGCTGCAGCTGTGCGGGTCGAAGGACACGGGCAGGCCCGGATGGAACGGGCAAACCCTTCTCGTGCCTCCTGCCCAGCGAAGCCAGAGTGGGGACACAAACCCTGCAGTGGGGAGTCGCGGAGGGAGGCTCCCCCTCCCCATGCGCCACCTCCAAGGCAGCACCAGGGTAAGTGTGGGCCAAGCCGGGAGCGGAGCCATGGCCAAGGACACGAGGCATGGGGGGTGGGGGGAGACTGCGAGAGAACGCGCGCCTATTGGACAGCGGCATCCCGCAGCCGGCCAATGAACAGAGGTTCCAAGCGGTCATGCTTCAGTGGCTAGATTGGCGGAGGCGTGAACGCCAGCGACCAATGCGCGGCTGCTGCCGGCGGGAGGGCCTCTGGGCTGCGCCGCGATTGGCGGAGCGGTGCAGGAGGGAGCCAATGGGCGCGGCCTCCCCCAGCGGCGCGGTGACGTGGCGGGACGGGGCCGTGACAGTTGCCGGCGGAGCTGCCGCCTCCTCTTTCTTGCGCGGACCAGCAGCGCCGGCAGGTAACGGCGGGCCGGGCTGGGCCGGGGTCCCCGGGCGGGGCGGGAGAATTGGGCGGTGCCCCCCGGCCTCCCCCTTTATTCCCCGCTGCTTGGCGAAGGGGGCCTCGCAGAGCTTTCAGTCCGTGCCTCCCCCCACCCCGGCCTTTCAGTCTCGCCTCCCCAGTCCCCGCGCAGGACGCACGCTGCCGCCCCTCGAGAATGCCCGAGTCAGAGGCTGGAGCCTGGAGGATTTCCAAGGCTGCCCGGGCCCGCGGGAGGACGCCAGCTGCTGTGGCGCGGAGGTGTGCGAAGGGGCCGGGGTAGCGCGGGCCAATCGCATCCGAGCAGTGAAACCAGATACAAGGTTTTTGACTGATGCAATTGAGCTGGCTATGCGTCAGGGTTTTTTTCCCCCTTCCTCGAATCTCAATTGCCTGTAAAATATCTTCAAGGGAAGTTTTTCTTTTGTGAAAATGATTAATGTACAATGGTAACATTTACTGGTCCTGCCACGAGCTGGCAAGATCCCAAGACCTAGGAATTCAATATCCCCTCCTTTTTTTTGGGAGGAGGAGGAAACTGTTTTTTCAAGAGTAAGGCAGACTTGCATGGCTTGCTTTTTTTCTTTTTCTTTTCAAGCGAACATGGCCAAGTGCACGCTGGCTTTGCCTAGAGGTGCGGCGCAGTGATTTCACGGCTGTGGAATTTGCTGCAGAAATTGCCTCTTGCTTTAAGACAGTGCAGCAGAAGCTGGGGTTTTTTTAGCTTTTATGAATACCCTTTCATACATGAAATTAAATGTAAACTGATGGCTTTGAGTCTGCAGGCGGGCCTGAGAGAACAGCTCTGAAGTGTGAACTGTTCCCACCTGCCTCCACTATTATTATTCGATATCTTTATCTTGTTTAACTTTTGTAGTTTTGCTACAGTGCAGTACAGAAAACCCTTCGCGATCGATGCCCCAAAGAAAAATGCTTTTGAGGAAGCCAGAAGCGGGGAATGTCTCATTGTGTTCTGCTTTTTCACTCCATCGCTTGTTGGATTGTGAGCTATGATGTGTATGGATGAAGGGGTGTAGGTTGTGGCTGTGTTGGTCTAAGGACATAGGCAGACAAAGTCCTTTGGGTAAATCCGATATCTTTTATTAGACCAACTCAAATATTTGGAAACTATTTTCCAACTACTTGAGTTGCTGTAATAAAAGATATTGGATTTACCCAAAGAACCTTGTCTGCGTATGTATGGCTGAATGCACGTCAGCCAAGTGTTTTGTTGGATGGCGTGGCAGGTTGTGAGGAAGCTGGCAGGGCACAAGTTGTCCCCCAGGCACATCACTTTTCCTTCTTAATAGGAGGAGGCTCAATCATTTCCTTACACCATCTCTCCCATTGCTAAATACAGAAACAACCCTTTTGCCAAAATCTCCTTGACAACAGCTGCAGCACAGTTGTGTTATAAGAGCAATTGTTATGTTAAATGATGGAAATTTGGGGACAGTGTAAAACTGAATTCAGTAGCAATATAAGTAACACAGATGATAGTGAGCTGGTGATTTGGCTTTTTCAGGTTCATGAAAAAGCAAGAACTAATTTACTTTAAGTAGTTGCAGAATTTCAAGATTGCTGCTTGAGACTGGAACAGAAATTAGGGGCCTGCTTCAGAGCTTAACTCCAGCTTACCGCAGAGTAAGCGGGAGGTACGGCATTTGATAATAGGATTAGGTGTCTGTGCTATTTAAACTTTTCTTTGCGGACTACATTCTTTTTAAAGAATTTCTAAATGTGGTGTTTTGCAATACTGGGAACACCCTATTGGCCTAAATAAGTCTGGATCTACTATATTCTCCTTGTGTGCAGCAAAATACTTGTGCTATGTAGGTATCTTGTTTGCCGTTCCTCAGGGGATCTCTCTTGATCTGGGGGGTTCTGTTTGGCAGCTTTTACCTTCTGAAAATTAAGGGCAGTGATGCAATTGTTCACTTCTGGTTTTGATACCTGCAGCAAAGACCAGTGCTGTAATGTAGGCCCGGGGCTTCTGAGTGAGTACTTTTTGACTCATCATGTCTGAAGAGTTTTTCTCTCCAGGATTCTGACATTGTTGAAATACATCAATGTTTTAGGACAGTCTTATTACCAACATGTCTATTGTAGTCAAATATTTATTTAGGTATGGAAAGAAGGATATGCCATGACAAAATATTACTTAAGATAAATAGGAAAAAAGTTAAAAAATGTTACATTTTAATAAACTTCATAGCTGCCTTTGATAAACAGTTCAGTGGTAATGGGGAAAGCGTACAGGAGATATTACAATGGGTTTGAAAAATACACCTGCCTGTGGAGGATAACAAAATTTACTGACTGCAGATAGCTCAGCCATTAGTTTCCGTGGGCATGTCTACACGAGATGCTTACTGCACCATAGCTGGTTGCTACTGCACAGTAAGTGTCACTAGGCAATTGTGCTGGGATGCCACTGTGTGTGTGTAGGCGCACCCTGTGTGACTTAATATTTATGTTTTTAAATGTGTCCTTGGGAGTAGGATATTATTAATTGCTGAAGAGCTGTCTCCTGAGACTGCAGTCAGGCTGTTCCAGTGCTGTGTTTCATAGCTGCTTCTTAAGGCTTTTTCTTTCCACCAGTGCTGCAGAGACTTTGTGAAGCTATGCTTCCACACAGGACAATGAAACCAGTTATGCCCTACCTTTTCCTTATCCTATGATCTTGCCACGCAGTGCTAAAGACCTACCCACTGGAATACGTACATCTCCTATGATGGGGGTAACCCATTGTATTTTCTCCCCACTGCCCAGTAGGTACATTCTTTTTGGCAACTTTGTAAGAGCCCTGCGTTATCTTTTGTGCTGGTTAGTGGCACATACCCCATTCCTGGAGAAATCTTGGCTCGACTTTATAATATGATATGGCCTCCTTAATGCTTTCAGCTGTGAAACAATTAACAATTTTGACGTTTGAAAGTATCACCACTTGGCATCCAAGTTAGCCCCAATTGAAATGAACAGGAAGTTCACATTTCAGAGTTATTCTGTAGTGCTTCCTGCAGACTAGTGCAGTTTATGATTGGTATTACCAGAGTGGAATTTTTTTTTTTTTTAACCTTAAGTGATTTCCTTAAGAACAGTTGATTTTATTTAGATATTAAATCTAGTAAACCTTTTACCAAATGGGGTAAAAAAACCAAACTTCCAAACAAAGTTTAGTATTTTTTTACTGACCCTATTTTATAAAGGTTTCCTTAACTTTAACCTATACATAATTGCTCTAATTGCAAACGCAGGGATAAAAATGAGCGGCACATTCTTTTACTCTATCAAAAAGTATGACTGAAATACTAGAAATCACTTCACCTCTGTAACAGGGTTACCTTCCTGGCCAGGTTTCTGCCTCCAGCCTTCCCGTGTCTCTGGGCAGTCTGTTCACTCCACCAGCCTGCCATGCCTTGATGAAAATAGAGTTCGGCTGTTACTTGAGCAGGAGACTACCTTTTGTACGTCCCAATGGCTGGGGCCACAAGTTCATGCTCTGACCATCCCTGTACGTGCCCCATGCCTCGCAGATGTTCCACTGTGTGTTACCTCTCTGGCCTAGGTCCGGAGCAAACTGGACACAGTTCTAGCTCTTCCATAATACCCCGGAGGGCCACTGTCATGCCATCCATCTCTCATTGGTGTCCCACTCACTCTTCTGGCTCTTACCTGGCCTCTTTCATGCTGTCCTCTCTCCTGGGCCACATTCATACCACTCGGCCTCACCGGGCTTCAGGCTTGTCTCTCCATGCCTCGGTCAGCTCCTTCGCGGTCTGTTGGGCATCTCCTGCTGCCGTCACCTAAACGTTTGCTGAGCGACTCTACAACTGATAGCCTACCTCGCTCCATGCCCCCACTGGGCCTCTTCCCTCTTCATTATGCCCCTCTCTCAGGGCCTCTCTATCCGTCGCCCACTCACAGGGCCTCTCCCTCCATCTCCCCTCTCTCAGGGTCCTTACTTGCTCCCCCCAGACTTTACCCTGCTGCCTGGGTGGGGCTCCAGGTCCCTCTTCTGGCCTGGACTCTGTCTCAGGGCTCCCCCTGCTCTACTGGAGCACTGCCAGGGATGTGGGGCTGGAGTTATAAGGCACCCCTTCCTGTCTTTTGCTGGGGAGGTAACTGGCCTGGCGTTTCCTGGGGGCTCCTACACCACTAGGAGCCCTACCAGGCCACCCTTCCCCGGCAGGGCTCAGTATCATGTCTTACCCAGGACAACAAGAACCTCCATCTCCCCATAGCCCCTTCCCTTACCTCCAGGTCCCTGAGCAGTTCAGTCGGCTGATGTTGCTGCCTCCCTTGCCAGCAGCTGCCTGCTCCAGTCCTTAAAGTGGCAGGCACCAAAGGTGTACTGCCATAATCTCATCGCCATTGTAGTAGGGTGACTGAAGTGCTTGTTGTCTTCTGCATGAGATAAATGCTTTAGAAATCTAGAAATTGGTAATGTTGTAAAATAGGTATCTAAAACGATTTACTAGATCTTACAGAGGCTCCCTTAGAGATCTTCAGTAAATGTCCTAAGCTACCACACTCTCCCAAATTTCAGTGGTCACAGGTTCCTGTTCTTTCAGCTATCAGTTGCATCCCAGAACTAATGGGCTGTCTAAATCTTTCCTGTTTCTTCTGAAACATTCTCTTCCTTGGGTGGGGAAACTTGCACAAAATAAATCTAGAGATGTTTGGGTATACAGTAGTACGTGTCAGGTGCTTGCAGAACTTGCATAGAAAATCAGTTCTGTGCCACCTCTTGTTTAAATTGTAGAATGAGTCTGTTCTCTGAACTTGTCCATTCTGAAAGGGTGGGCCGCATGGGAAGGGTAATGGAAATGTCTATAGGACTAGTTATAGGAGTAAACTCTCACCTGAGGTTATCTTTGGTCTGAAACTTATTGAAATGTAGAAAGTTCCTTCTTAGCTGGCATAAAAATATTCAGTATTTGGCACTGAACTTTTCACATGTCTTTTATTTCAGAAAAGATTCAGTAGAAATAAATATTAACAGTATCTTTAATGGTACTGCGGGAATACAGAAACATTTACACTTTATAATAGATTCTTTTTGTCAGAATCTTTTTCTTATACACTTGAGGAAAGTGGTCTTGCTTTGCCGTTACATTTTTGCCATCACAAGCTGATCTCTTCTTCAGATTTCCAACATAGGTTTCTTGGAAATGGTTCTGCCTCTCCACAGAGATGTGTTTTTGGCCTCTGAGTGAATCCCATATTAGTCTTGAGTTTAGATGGGAGTCTGTATTAAAGAGTTTGAAGCCAAGAATTTATTGGCAGCTTGCAATAATAAAAGAGTAACACATTCATATCCACTTGCATCTGACCCGTAATTATTTAGGTAAATCCCCATATCAAAAATAACATTAATGTCCTTTTATGTGTTTGCTTCTCACCTTTATGCTTTTAAATTAAGATAATGGTTCTGTTGAGGTTGCTTATCTGAAGCAAACTGCTTTATCAGTGTATCTCATATACAGCCAAATGAATTTCACATCAGTGAGGTACAAAGCAATTAATACCAAGCCCAGAAATTCATTTCCTTAAGATGATTTACACTTACTTAGAATGACTTGGATTCTATCAAGTTTGGCTGTACTATTACCTAAACTTTATTTGGGTTGCAAGAGGGCATATTCTTGATTGTGCTTAAATAATTTAGTCTCTGATCTTGCATTAGGATTTCACTGATATGAATTTGACTCACCAGATGAAGGACAATATAGATGTACACAATTTTATTATTTAATTATACTTGGCATTTTTATTGCTATACTTACATTTCTATCATTTTCTTTATCTTGCTAATTCTAAGTTACTAACTTTTAGGATATACAATAAAAGAATGATGGCATTATAGAATTTTAACAACATCTATGTGCAGACAAGGGATCAATCATTTTATATTTTTTATAGACTACCGACTATATTGATCAGGAAGCCTGATTACTGTGATATTTGATGATAGGACTGCATTCCTCTGTACCCAATATAAGCTTAGTTGAATTATAAATGAGATGTAGACCTGGTAATCTGGTAGAAAAGCACTTTAATTCTTGCAGACATTTCTTTTGAAGAGGAGTACTGGTACTAACTGTTTAATTTTCTTTTGTCAGATACGTAACCACGCACCTGAAGCCAATTATGTTTTCCAAACTGGCCCACTCACAAACCTTGTCTCTCCTACATCGTGGTTTTCATGCTTCAGTGAGTTCAACTGCATCTATCGCAACCAAAAAAACTATCCAAGGACCTCCATCTTCTGAGTATATATTTGAGCGTGAGGCTAAATATGGTGCACACAACTATCATCCTCTACCTGTTGCTCTAGAAAAAGGAAAAGGTACTGTTCTTTTTCAAACTGTTTTTATACTGTTTTCAGAAATATACAAACTTACTGAAGGCAATCAGATAGAACTTGATAATGTCTGAGACAGTGAAAGGTAGTTGTTAATCAAAGGCTGAAATGCGTGATTGTTCATTTAAAGGCTTCTGGTAATTACACTGATCAAATTATTATTTTTTTTATCTAAATATTGAGGGTGCACATGTCCAGATGAGTATGTACATGCGGTTTGCAGCATCTCAAAGCTGAAGTGCCACAAACCTCTCATGGTACATGTGAAGTTGTTTGCTGTGCTGCAGATTTGATACTGGGAACTTCTAGTATAAAAAAAAAAAAAAAAAGGTGGGGGGGTGCTCCAGCAGACACAGAGGCTGGGGCCTTCCAGGGAAATGCACTGGCTTCTGGCCAGACTGTCTCCCCTGCTCTAGTTGTTCCCTGGCTCCTCCAGCACACTGGGAGCTGAGAGGGGCAGGGAAACGGCCATATTGCCTTGCATCAAAACCCATGTGGAGGGGCGTACACAATGGCAAAAAGCTGTGGCACTGATTAGTGCTATTGCTACTTTTGCTGTGGCAGATGCACATCCCTGCTTGTTCACACTCATCTGACAAAGTCTTCAGGAATTTTGAGTGTTAAAGATCTCTAAAAGCCCAGGATTGGATTCTGTTCCACTTGCATAGCATTTAAGTGACCTTAGGTGCCCAAGTTGATTCTATTTCACCCTGATTGAATCCTTGAAAAAATGGTTAATACAAAAGATGGATTCTTCTGCTCCTTGTTGCTTTGTGTAACTCATTCTTAAGGTTAAAATGACATACTTAAGGTTAAAGTTCCAAAAGTGAATGCAGTGATGGATTTTCAGGCACTTGTTACTATTCCACCTGCTTTCACCTGGTTCCATACATCCACTTAGATACCTAACAGGTGGAGTGGAATCTGGCCCCGAATGAATAAGTGGCTGTACTTCAACACTATACAGAAATAGAATGAGCCTTGTCACATGATTTGTAATTTAAGACCAAAAGTATATCAATGATCTCTTGCACATACCCTTGGTTGATCAAGTGTCACTTGGTTTTTATGTCAGAATCACTCAGCTGCTCTTTACAGTTCTCATTAATCCAAAAAAGTTTTTAGTGGTTCTGTGTCAGCAAGGACAGATTACTCAGTACTATGTGGGGAAGCAGAAACTGTTTGTAGAAATTGAAGGAATTCAGTTATCTCCAGTACTTTGAGAAAATTTTCAGGATCCCAGTATTAAGACTTCCATTATCCTTAACTCCTTACAAGAGTCACCTTCCCAGGACTCAACCCCAGGAACATAGGATACAAGCAACAATGAGTATTCACATGATCCTAAATTATTTACTGTAGCAACAGCCCCATATGCGAAGCATTGCTACTGTTGACTGTTGCTTACTGATTATGCTGCATTAGTTTCCTATGCAGGCTGTGGTCTGTCACTTAAAAGACTTTTATCAAGGGGCCTGTGTGGCTGACACACCATTCATGCATGCATAGGTGACTGGTGCCTCCCGAGTCTGGGGGGGCACCAGCTTGCCGAGTGGTGAAGGGGGATTCCCCAGCAGCCGATCGGCCAAACTGGAAGTGCGCTTCTGCTGGCACTTCCAGTTTCGCGGCTGGTGTTTGCAGGGGGTGCACAGTCAATGTCAGGGGTGCATGTGCACCCGTGTGCACCCGCATGCACCCCTTACACGTCGCCAATGCATGCATGTTCCAGAGAATCCATAGTGTTAAAACCATTCTGACATGTGGTCTTTCTGAGTTCTCTGCAATAGAAGAATTGTTCTGTTATTTTTCTGTAGTCCAAAACAGAGTGAAAAGTAAGAGCTGGCATTTACTGAAGGGTGCCTTGCATCTAATGAAGGGTGCCTTGAGTCTAAAAGGTTCAGACTCACTGCTTTAGTGAATAGTTTAGTGTTTTTCTTTTTTCATGTGCTCATATATCATATTTTTATAGGCATCTACATGTGGGATGTTGAAGGCAGAAAATATTTTGACTTCTTGAGCGCTTACAGTGCTGTCAATCAAGGTCACTGTCATCCAAAGATTGTGGATGCTCTGAAATCTCAAGCTGAGAAACTGACCCTTACCTCCAGAGCATTCTACAATGATGTGCTTGGTGAATATGAAGAGCACATCACAAAAATGTTCAACTACAATAAAGTTCTTCCAATGAACACAGGTAGAAGCACTCTTTGTTTTCCCACCTGTTTGTATGAAGATTATTGTTCTTACAACCTTTGGTTTTGCACAAATGTCCAGATTGCACAAACAAGCATGTTAACTATGTTGGTTTTGTGTTTCAGGAGTGGAAGCAGGAGAAACTGCCTGTAAACTGGCTCGTAAGTGGGCATATACTGTTAAGGGAATTCCAAAATACAAAGCAAAGATTCTTTTTGCAGGTATGTTGAGGTAATGTCATAAGAGTTTGTATTTTGGCAGGGGAGAGAAATTATTTGATATTATAATAGAACTCTACCCATAAGCTAACACACTTTTGTTTTCTTGTAAAGAATGATGACATGTTGTAACTACAGATTCTTTTTTTTTTTTAAACTTGCAGCTTTCCTTTAAAACCAGACATTAAATATGGCTTTTCGTTTTTTGAGTCATTATGCTCTGAGTTCAGAGTACTGTGAGGTAGCAGCATGCACACCTAAAACAATTCTCTTTTGCAGGACTTTGAATTCACTATTTTTAGTCTTCTCAGAATATTTCTTTCTGCAATTTTATCTCATGTATAAAAGTTCAGATCTTCCATATACTCTAGGATAAGTATTATGGATGAAATGCTGAGTACACTGAAGTGCAATATGAGTTTAGGAATTGATTTTACTTCTTTTGAATGAGGTTTAAAGCAGTGGTTCTCAGCTGGGGGTGCCATGAGACCTGTTCAGGGGTGCCAGAAAGCTGGCACTTCCGCTGCATCCAGGTGGAACTGTCCAGCATGTCTTTGTCCCAGGAGGGGCATGCCAAGAGGACTGGGAAGCAGCTGCAGCCCTGGCCTGGTCCTCCTGCCACTGTCCCTTGTGAGGCAGAGCAGACAGTTTTGCCCAGCCGTAGCTGGGTAATTGGGGCATGAGCCCTGGGTGCTGACTATGGGGTGGGGGAACAGTAGTGTAACTAGGTGGGTGCGAGCAGGGTGCCAGCCGTGGGTGCTGATCAAGAGGCCCCCAGGAGTTTTTGCGAAGGCAGAGGCAGCCATGTACTGCTGCCCACCATAGGAGTGGGCAGGTGCAACCCCATGCCCAGCAGTGTATCGGGAGCAGAAGGGGTGGAATGATACCCCTGCCATGAAAGCTTTACCAAGGGAGGCACAGCCCTGCCTCAAGGGATTGGTGGGGGGCAGCCAACAGGGGACCTACAGCAACCCCCTGGTAGCCTGCGCTGCTGCCTGTTCTTCAGGGCAGCAGCCAAGCCCTACTGCTGTGCACCACCCTCTCTCTCTCTCTCTCCCCGACCCCCAGTAGCCAGCACAATTTCACCTCCCACCCCCAAAGAGCTTGTTATCCCTCTGTAGGCAGGGGTCCAGGACGGACAGCAGGGGGTTGTTCTCAGTACAGGCTTGCTGAGATGCTGTTTATTCTGGTGGGGCAGATGAACTGGGGAGATGGGGGTGGGGGGGATGTGGGGAGGGGCTGACCAGAGTCAGGGTTCCCCTCACAGCCTGGGTCCTTCTCTCCATGCTGTGCAACAATAGCTTCTGTTAACCCTTTCACAGCCACAGTCAAATTAAGCCTTTACAACCAGGTTCTACAAGCAGATCCTGGCATGTTTGAGAGGGTTAACAGAAGGGAGGATGAGTAAGGCTGTTGAGGGAACTCTGTCCTGGGTCCCTGCTGGGAGCCCTTGGGTGCGCCCAGGTAAGACTGTGTTTGGCTCCCCACTCTCCTGCTGTCACTACAACCCCCTCCTCACCTCTCTCTGTGCCCAGGGCACACAGCTACTTAGAAAAGTGGTTCTCAGCTGAAAGGCTATCAAAATCAGAAAAGTTATGGAGGGGTGCCTCAGGTCTGATCAGATTGAGAACCACTGTTGTAAAGTTTAGTTTTAGTGGAGATTCTGTGTCATGTAGAAAATGTATCTTGTCATAACAAGAATGCTTTTAAAATAAAAAACCCCTGAATATTAAAATAAATTCTTCCTTGTCTTAAATGTATAGTTCCGCTTGCTGCTTCCCTGGAAATATTTATATCAAATCTGACAACAGTGCAATGAGTATAGTTCCCTGCTTTGCTGTTAGATGCATGTGGCCATTGCAACTCCTGCAAGGAAAACAGAATGATGAACTTTAATTTGGAAGCTTGGAACTTGGATCTTCTATTAACCTCCTATGTAATATAAATTGTATATCCAGTGTGTTTCTAAACAACAAAGTCAAGTTTTTGTACCTCTGCACATTTAAAACTTCCTTTGTAAATGAAAACCTAATAGCCAGTTACAGTTCCCATTAGACTTGCCAGTTTTCTGTGAGGTTACATCACTTTCCCTGTTGTTCCCATTATTGTGTTAAGTGCAAAATCTGTTTTGCTTTCAGGCATGCCTTAGGCAGTTCAGCAGACCAGCTGATGAGAAAGATCTAATCAGGCAGCCAATCCCAGATCTTTGTCTGGTTCCCTAGGACATTCAGCATTTGAAATTACCCCCCTTCACTCTGCAGCTTTCAGACAGAATTTTTTCTTCTGAGTAACTTTGTCTGTGATTCTTATTTATAGATTTGGCACAAATTATGGTATCTTAATCCAAGCAGAGCTATGTCACAATCTTAATTAGGTAGTGAGTATAACAAGCAGTCTAGCAGAGTTCAGTACTTGGAGCTGACATTTCCTAGTGTTCTTTGTTGCATCTAGTCAATCAGTTGCATAATTTCTGGCTTGTGATTGAAAAGAACTTGTGTCTTGCTAAAAAATAACCACTTCTACCTAGCTCAGATTACTATGTTGGCATTCTCTTTTTAGCAAAGAATGCTTTACTTGAATATTTTGAAACACTGGAAAAAACTCTAATATGTCTCAATGCTAGTGTCATTCAGCGATTTCTTTTTTTGTTTTGAAGAGATTTTATATCTCTAGTTAATGACAAGTTGATTTTTAACTGAAGCAGCTGTGAGGGCTGCTTTGGCACCTGGTGCAGATAGCAGTTAAACCCTAACCCACCATTAGTTCTGCTTTTGCAACCTCACTGAATTTAATTATGTTTGTAAATGCTCTTTAAAGGTCAGAGTTGAATATTGCATAACTGTTTATAGGGCCAGTGATATTTTAAAATGCCAGAAGTGTTTGAAATCTTAAAACAATTTATTTCCACTCCCCTCAACCCCTCTTACATTTTTAACTTACTATTTAGAGAAGGCAGTTTAACAAATCCTATCTTATAAGATCATAGGAAAATAGGGCTGGAAGGAACCTCATGAGGTCATCTAGCCCAGCCCGCTGCTCAAGTCAGGATCATATGTCAGCATGGAGGTGGAAAAGGATTTTGGGGTCATCATTGACTCCAAGATGAACATGGGCCGGCAGTGTGGGGAGGCAGTCAGGAAGGCTAACCGCACCTTGGCATGCATCCACAGATGCATCTCAAGCAGGTCCAAGGAGGTGATCCTCCCCCTCTATGCGGCACTGGTCAGGCCGCAGCTGGAGTACTGCGTCCAGTTCTGGGCGCCGCACTTCAAGAGGGATGTTGACAGCATGGAGAGGGTCCAGAGGAGGCCACTCGCATGATCGGGGGCAGCAGGGCAGGCCCTACGAGGAGAGGCTCCGGGACCTGAACCTGTTCAGCCTCCAAAAGAGAAGGCTGAGGGGGGATCTCGTGGCCTGTTATAAACTAGTCAGGGGGGATCAGCAGGCATTGGGGGAGTCACTGTTCCCCCGAGCACCGTCAGGAGTGACCAGGAATAACGGTCACAAGCTGGCAGAGGGTAGGTTTAGGTTAGACATCAGGAGGCGCTACTTCACAGTCAGGGCGGCTCGGGTCTGGAACCAGCTTCCAAGAGAAGTGGTGCTGGCCCCTACCCTGGGGGTGTTTAAGAGGAGGTTAGATGAACATCTTGTTGGGGTCGTTTGACCCCAGTATTCTTTCCTGCCATGGCAGGGGGTCGGACTAGATGATCTACTCAGGTCCCTTCTGACCCTAGAAACTATGAAACTATAGACCACTTAATCCAGGTGTCTCTCTAGCTTGCTCTTGAAAATTTCCAGGGATGGAGATTCTACAACTTCTATCCTAATTCTTGGCCACCCTCATAGTCAGAAAGTTCTTTCTAATCTCAAGCTTAAATTTCCTCTGCGGCATCTTAAGGGCCATTGCTTCTAGTGCCGTGGCCACAGAGAAGAGTCTGGCAGTGGTAAACTGGTTGCCAGCCTGCTCTGCTGCTACCCCCAGTCTCTTTGGAGAACGCCTGATGACATTGCAGAACCTTAGGGTTCTGAAAAACATAGCTTGAGAAACACTGCTTTCATTTATCCAGATCATTCTGGATCCTAGCCATATCTTCCAGGGTGTGTGCAATTCTATCCAATTTGGTATCATTTGCAGATCTGTTAAGCATGCACTCAATTTCATTGTCCAAATCATTCATGAAAGTGTTAAACAATACCAGACCCAGGATAGACCCCTGGGGAACCCCACTAGATACCTCCTCCCAACTAGACATTGAGCCATTGATGAGCACAGTGATCCACCTTATGGTACTTTTCTCTTGTCTGTAATTCTTTATCTTAATGACAAGGATACAGAAGTTTAAATGATTAATAGTTTAACTGATTTAGTGAAGTGATAAGTGGTCAGCTTACTGGTTATCCTTTAGCTCAGGGTGGGTGCAGTCTTGCAGGGAAGGGGGAATGGGAGGCCACGCGGTGCCCCAGCAGGAATAAGAAGGCAGCAAGTCAGGCAGGAGGAAGGGTAAAGAGGAGGGGTGTTGGGGGGGAGGGGGACTAATATCCGTAGCCTAAGACAGGGGTAAGCATCTCCTGGCATGCATGCCAGAGTGTGGCATGTGAATGTATGTTGCTTGGCACATGCAGTGGGGGTGGACAGTGGGGGTGCGGGTCGGGTCTGTGAAGGGCTCAATCCTTGTGGCAGTGCAGCCCTGGCCCCTTCCCCGCTATCCACCTCATCCGTGTACCTGCCGCTGGCAACGAGCCAGGCTGGGGCTATGTGGATTTTGGTGCAGCTTCTTGCAGCCTTCCTGCTGCAAGCAGCCTGGACTCTATTGTGGGCAGCAGGGGCCTGCTCAGAGCCCAGGCCACCTGTGGCAGGCAGCAGGGAGTCATATTGCTGCACTGGGGTCCGCAAAGCCCTGGCCCTTCTCATTGCTGGTGGTGGGTGCATGTGCACTTTGGGGTGGATGGCAGGGAAAGGGCCAGGGCTGAGCTGCCACAACAAAGATTGGGCCCCTTGCGGCTCCCCTGCCGTCCACCCCGGCACACAAACATCTTAGGTTTGCAGGTGTTTTTGGCACTCTGCCCAAAAATGGTGCTGAACCTTGGCTTAAGAGGAAAATAGCAAGCAGCCTAATGACTCATCAGTAAAACAATGAGTTGCTCCTTTACAGGTGCTCCCCTCCTAGCCCAGGGAGGTTGGTATTGTATCTCTTGAGTATCTAGGGCCAGCAACACAGTAGATTTGGAACATCAGCTCAGAGATTTTGGGGTAGATTCTGTACTCAGTAAGGAGCCAGTAGATGCAATACATCATTAGGGTGACATGATTGTGGCAACCTGTAATGTTAAGTATACAGATGCTGCTGCATTTTGTACCAGTTGTGGCTTTGTATTGTATAGAGCTTTATTCCTAGATAGAATGAGTTGCAATAGGCAAAATATATGCAATCCAATTAGTGACCATTCATTAACTAAGTGTTACTACTGTTTAGTGGTGTGGTACCTCTTGACTTGGCTGTCGGAAGGGAGCTTGCATGGAGTTGACACACTTGGGTCTAGGCAACTGCTAGAGTCTACATTTTTTTTAAAATGTCTTATTTGCACCAGTGAATTGGCACGAAGCAGTTGTAAGGCTGCTGAGAGCTTGGACCCACCTCTTGAATTTCCGTAGCTGTGTTACTAAATACCTTTTTACAACTGACTTTCTTTGTGCTAATTAACTTGTCTTACATTTCTCTTTGCTTGAGCTGTGGCACTACAGATTAATGTTTCACTTTGGTTTACAGTTAGTTCCTGGTAAGTTTAACTGTGGTCTTCCTGTGAAGCAGCACAATACTGAAGTGTTTGTTTAAAAAATAAAATTTGTTCTCTTGGAACTTTAACATGTACGGGGATATCTTTATTGGTCTTAAGCTGTGTAAAAGCTTGTTTTCACAATTTCTGTGTTGGACCCAGTGTTACCTGATTGCCATGTTAAAGGGGTACCTTTCACTAAAAGTTCTGTCTGAAATACTATCTGCTGGAAGTACTAATAATGTCTTGCATTATTGACAAAGATTAAAAAAACCATAATTTTGTGCATTTGGCAGCTCCAATAAAATAATTTTCTGCCACTTCGTGACATTCATAACAGCAGAAAATCATAGCATTTGGTGGAGACTTGGACATTATATAACTCTTTCAGAAAAAACAACTAGAACTGGTCTCATAGTTGGCTAACTATAATTTTTTCCCATCTCAGTTGAAAAGGATGACTAACTGCTATAATTTATTATTCCCCTTCTAGCTGGTAATTTCTGGGGCCGAACAATGTCTGCCATTTCTAGCTCTACAGACCCATCCAGTTATGAAGGGTTTGGACCGTTTATGCCAGGGTTTGAAATAATACCATACAATGACCTACCAGCTCTTGAGGTATTTCACGGTCTCTTCCTCTGTAATAACTCTTTTACATGTCTCCTTTCAGATGTAGTAAATATTGACATAAAGAAAGTGAATTTGGTTTATTTACCCTTGGATAAATGTTGTGGCTGTAAAATAAATTGTACTTTTTGGTTGGTTTTTGAAGTTTTAACTTTGGCACACTGAAAGAAAACTGAGCTAGCTCAGTACATTGTATGATGCTAAAGTGTTCAGAGCTTCAGTGAGGAAAAGTACCAGAGATTTGAGACTGTAGGAGGAACCTGGAAAAGTTCAAACTTGTATAAATTCAAAATCGACATTCAGGCGTAAGATGTTGCCCTCAGGAATTCTTCTCACAAGTCCGGTGAGCTTTTCAGTAGACAGATGGTTAGGAATAATTAAAGGGCATTTTCAGTAGTACAGTGTCCTCTAAGACCAATTTTGTGGTATTGTTTCACTTAAGTGCTGTTGCCATTTTGACAATTCTCTGAGTTTTCTCGGGGGTTCCCTATCAAACTAAGAGCAGAGCCAAAATCTTTATCAGTTTGAGAGCTGACACAGTCATGGGCTGATTTATTTTGTGGTTACAGGGACAAATAAATCAGTGAATTTTAATGCTAATAGGGTTCTGGATTTACAGCTGCAGAGATAGAAGGCTTCCGCTTGGCCATTATACAAATAAAGCTGAGGTAGTGGGAGTATAAGCTTCACCATGCTGCATTTCCATGGTCTGGATGCAACACCTGTAAGGGTCCGAGGTCAGTTCGCTCTCTGTGCCTGTGGTTTGTCTGCTGAGCCTGCCAAGAATGGTGCCAGTGATTTGGAGAGGGGTGATGGCGTGTGTGATAGAGATGTTTGTCTCCTAAGAACTTGACTGAAACAGCACTTCTTACAGAAACAAAGATATCTCAGTATTTTCTAGCTACTCTGTGAAACAGTTTATTCAGATTTGGTTTAGGCTAGGAACATTCATGGCAGAAGCTCTGTATTTGTTTATTGGGTTTCAGCCAACTTGAACGATGTTTTGGAGGTGTTTTGAGTTTTGACTTATAATCTCAACCCGTGTCTGTCCTGGCTAATAAATAAACAGGAGGGTTCTGTTATTAACAGAGGCTTTGACTATCTCCTTCAGGGAGGCTAAGATGCCAGCATCCTGTAGCAGTACTTTCTTAGCAGTCAGCAAACACCTCCTGACACTGGCAATTCTCACCTTGCAGAGGAAGATTTACTGAGAAAATTGCAAGCCTACTTGGTTTCCTTGAACTCCAAAGCTTTTTGTGTAGGAGATGTGGTAACATACCTACAGACTGACTGTCGGTGAAAAAGCTCCTTTTCGATGGGTCTTTTTCTCCCACCCTCTCTGTCTCCCTTTGACCGAAACTGGGAGTAGTGCTAAACAACTGCTCATCTATTTCAAGGTTTCCCATGTATGGAAATGCTAATTTAAATGCATATTTGGGAAAAAAACAACAGATTTGATAAATAGCTTTTCTGGACTCAGAACCTAGAAGGCTACGAGGCTTCTAATTTTATATGCGAGCAGGTCAACTAATCTTTCAAAGTACAGCTGATGTATGCTTATGGGTTGGAGATAGAATTTGGCTTTTACTCCTTCATGTTATAAATGTTAAAATATGTGACTTTAGTGTCTGCCAACATGTTTATCTTAAGTAGAATTTTGCATTTATCTGGAGATTGTTATTGGGATTCGTCTCAGAATATTTCAGTACAAGTTGTATGCGTTGCTTGTCTATGTGCCTTTCCTTCTTCCATCTTTTCAATCCGTATGTCTTTTTTTTTTATAGCGTGCTCTTCAGGATCCCAGTGTAGCAGCTTTCATGGTTGAACCAATTCAAGGTGAAGCAGGTGTGGTTGTCCCTGATGAAGGTTACCTTACAGGAGTGCGAGAGCTGTGCACAAAACACAATGTAAGAACCGTTGGTGCATTTAAATCAAAATGTGATGTATAGACTGAGGTATAATTTGGAATTTTTGTGGTCTGGGTGGGGCGAGTGAGGGCCGGTGCTGATCTTCTTTGAAAGGGGCTGTTGTAGCTGCTGCAGGGGTATGGGCTCCCTGGGGCTGTCATTCTGGTACTGCCTCTGAATCTGCACCCAGGACTGATGCTCCCTCACCCTTAGTTGCACTGATGCATAGAGGACTTGGTGTGTTATTAAATAATTTCTTTTCTTTCAGTGGGCATGAGAGTGACTAGAGTAGTTCTCTTTTGTTTCCCAGTCATGTCATTTAATTATTTGTTTCTTAACTTTTTCAAGGCACTAGAAGTGATGGAAACAATTTATGTGAGGTAAAAGGAATTTTACCCTAGGTTAGAGAGCTGGGCAGTTACAATATGAGCTCTCCTACTAGTGATGCTAACTTTGACAACCATCTTCTCCAGGGGTGAGATGATATCATCATATTAGTCCTGAACCCTTCTTCAGGAGACAGCCAGCCACTGGCACACAGTCTTTGATGTGGACTTTGTCCATTGAGGTGTGCAATGACAGTGTTATGTGTTTTGTATAACTGATTGTTTTTCTGCAAATTGAATGAAATCTTGTTTTCAAAATGGCTATTCCACTCATAATATTGAACCCATTGGGTAGAACTAATTATCCACATTATGGAACATGCCTCATATTGTATAGAATCCTTAACCTTCAAAGGCTATAATCTACGAGTCACCATTTCAAATAACACATATTGCAGTGTATTCCATGGTACAAAAACATTTTCATGAGTTTGGGGAAACGGTAAATTAGCTGGTAGGCCTTTTCGACACTATATATGCTATGTTGTTTATTGCCTCTGTGAGAGTTTGTTGTTGATGTCTGAATGGGATTATCTGATTGGGTGAAACAGGACATGCCTGCATGTTCATTAATGTACCTTCTCTCCTGTGTGTTAAGTTTAGTACCTCTAATATGAGGTACTAGATAAAAGCTCAGTTGCTGTGCTAATGCACAGTAACAAAGGTAAACTTTTTTTTTTTTGGTGACAATGTGCAGTAGACTAATTCTACTGCACATGAGTACAGTTTTTGCCATGACACGATAATGCACAGTAGAACAGTTCATTGCACATTAAGGCTTCTTGTGTAGACATGCCCACAGTCATTCGTTACTGATTTTTTTTTTTTTAAAGGTTCTCTTTATTGCTGATGAAATACAAACTGGTTTAGCTAGAACTGGGAAAATGCTGGCTGTTGACCATGAAAATGTGAGACCTGATCTAATCCTTCTTGGAAAGGCTCTGTCTGGTGGCTTATATCCTGTAAGTAAAAAAACAAAACATAACAAAACAAAATAACTGTTTTGTAGTTTAAACTAATTGCTGACACCACTTAGACTTTACATTTTTATTCTCAAAATACATAGAGTTGACCTGGTGTTTGGAATTCTTGGGAATGGATGAGAGAAGTAACTGGTAATGGAGCTATAGGATGTTCAGGTCAAGATATTCCAACTTGCTAGAGAAAGTTGAAAACCACAGAATAAATGTATATAGTTTTTATATATGATCTGTCTGTACTTTGAAATAAGCAGTGTATGTGTATAATTGACCTGGTATTAAGTTTTAAGGGCAGGACTCTTTGCTTTCATCTTCCAAGCCAGTCATAACGACTTATTTCTTAAGAGAACAATTTTGGAATTAGCAGAACTAGGATGGGCTATTTTTAGTGCTTATGACTAGTGATCTGAACGGTTGTGAGCCTAACAACAGGCACATCTACATGTGCCGTTAATGCGCATGAATAAACTCCAGAACTTATTGCTCTAGAGTTTTTTTGCACTTGGGTGCACCATGTGAATGTGCGCCTGGGAGCAAATAACTTTGCAGTAATTTGCTCTGGAGTTGATTCATGTGCAGCACATTGAGCCTGATCAGAGCTGCCCCAGCTGACAGCAGCCCAGCACTGATCTGACCAGGCTCAATGTGCTGCAGGGGGCCTGGTTGGGGCATGAGGGTGCTACAGTGCGGGGCTAGGTGGCAGCTAGGACCTGCACTGAAGCACCTATTGTGCCCCAGCTTTTTGGGCAGTATCTACACATGCACTCTTGTGCACAAAAAATCTCTATATTTAGAAGTACTGGCCTGCTCCGTAGTTTATTAGTTTTATATGGATATGTGAAACAGGGGGCACATGTAGATGCAGAGATATTTACTTCAGAGTTAATTGGGCAGCTCTGCAGTAAACAACTTGTGTAGATGCACCCATGACTACTGCATTATGGCACCTATCTGGTTGAATTATATTCTAGTAAATTGGCTCAACTCTGGGCATGGTATGTTTTACTTCATTGCTGTCTTGCTAGATAAACTTTGAAACAACTACCATTAGTCTGCATCTTATTTCAGCTGTTCAGAGTGCCTATGTAAATTGGCTTAAATGGCTGTCAAATGATAAAATTCTTGCTTAATAGGCCAGAAGTTAGAACAAGTAATGAAGTATTTCAGCTGACTGAAGCTCTTTCTGAGCTGTTAAGTGAAACACTGAATATTATAATGTTGAAGTAATACTAATTCTGAAAAATGTCTTTCAAATCTGCTGAGACATTATATTGTACCTGTGTAGTAAAGTGTTTTTACAAAATATTAGATGGTAACACTCTGTTATGTGGCTGCCAAATAGACTCTCACTCTGTAGAATTGGTAGCAGGTATGCTTGTAACAAAATCTATTAAGAATGAAAATCACAATTTTCTAGATACTAAGACAGCTTGGTCTAAATAAGGTTTAACCAAACATTTTCATTTTTAGGTATCAGCAGTACTATGTGACGATGAAGTTATGCTGTCTATTAAGCCTGGTGAACATGGCTCTACGTATGGAGGAAATCCATTAGCTTGCCGTGTGGCTGTGGCAGCACTTGAGGTATATATGTTTTAGCTGAATTTTTGATGTTTGAAGGACAGCCATTCCGTCTGATATGGCTAAAGAACAAAACTAGGGTGTATAAATAATGAACACAGACTTCACTTTTTTTTTAATATAGGAAATTTCTATTGATGGAGACAGTGGAATCTAGGTTTAGAATAAAAAAGATGGTGCTTCATAGACTTTCATAGACATTAGGGCTGGAAGGGACCTCGGAAGATCGAGTCCAGCCCCCCCGCCCAAAGGGCAGGAAGTCAGCTGGGGTCATAGGATCCCAACAAGATAAGCATCCAATTTGCTCTTGAAGGTGTTCAGTGTAGGTGCTTCAACCACCTCCGATGGCAGGCTGTTCCAGACCTTGGGGGCTCGGACAGTAAAGAAATTCTTCCTTATATCCAGCCTGAAACGGTCTTGCAGGAGTTTATAGCTGTTCGGCCTCATCATCCCTTGGGGTGCTCTGGTGAACAAATGTTCCCCCAGATCCTGGTGGTCACCCCTGATAAACTTATAGGTGGCCATCAGATCAGGCCATGGCTCTCAGCCTGTCATCGTAAGGTCTGTTTTCCTGACCTCTGATCATGTGTGTGGCTCTTCTCTGGACTTTCTCAAGCTTCTCCACATCCTTTTTGAATTGTGGGGCCCAAAACTGGATGCAGTACTCCAGCTGTGACCTCACCAAGGCTGAGTACAAGGGGAGAATGACTTCCCGGGATTTGCTTGAGAAGCATCTATGGATGCAGGCCAGCGTTTTGGTCACTTTACTAGCTGCAGCATCGCATTGCAGGCTCATGTTCATCCTGTGGTCAATGATGACCTGCAAGTCTTTCTTCTGTAGTGCTAGCGAGTGTAGCATTGCCGAGCCTATAAGGATGCTGCAGGTTTTTCCTCCCAAGGTGGAGAACCTTGCATTTTTCAGTGTTAAACACCATCAGGTTCTCATCTGCCCATTTGCTGAGCCTGTCCAGGTCAGCCTGGATCGCCCGCCTGTCCTCAGGTGTGGATGCTTTACTCTAGAGTTTGGTGTTGTTGGTGAACTTGACCAGTCTGCTTCTGACTCCAGTGTTGACATCATTAATGAAGATGTTGAACAATATGGATCCAAGGACAGAGCCTTAGGGAACCCCACTGGTCACAGGACACCGTGACGATTGACTTCCATCAGTTACAACCCTCTGGGTCCGACCACAGAGCCAATTTTCCAGCCAGCGGATCATGGTGGACCCAAGGCCACAATTGGCCAGTTTTGCCAAGAGGTGATCATGGTTTACCAGATCAAAGGCTTTTTTGAAGTGAAGATATATGATATCAATCTCTTCTCCCTTGTCCAGGTGATAGGTCATCTGGTCATAAAAGGAAATGAGATTGGTCAAGCAAGACCTACCTGTAACAAACCCGTGCTGGCTATCCCTCAGGATGTTGGCATCGGCCAGTCCATTAAGGATGGCCTCTTTAATAAACTATTCTAAGATTTTCCCCAGGATAGAAGTCAGGCTGATGGGCTTGTAGTTAGCCGGATCCACTCTCCTCCCTTTCTTGAAGATTGGCACCACATTAACCTTCTTCCAGTCTTCGGGCACTACACCAGAGTGCCAGGTGTTTTCAAAGACCTGTGCCAGAGGCTGGGCTATGATGCTTGCCAGCTCCTTGAGTACCCTGGGGTGTAGATTGTCAGGGCTGGCTGACTTGAAAGTATCCAGCCTCTCAAGGTGTTCCTTCACAAAGTCAGCATTGATGGAGGGCAGGGGATCTCTCTCACCCGGACCCCCCTGTCCTATAGAGGGCATGGGCGTCCCATGGGACTGATGAAAGACTGACGCAAAGTACCCATTTAATAGGTTGGCATCAGTTGTCCCATCTGGTTAATGTCCCATGCTTAATTACTTGTTTGTCTACTACATTTATTTAATTTCAGAATAAATTCTGAAAATCATTCCTAGAGACTTGTTTTTAGTTTCTTTTAATTGTACTGTCTCACAATTCTTAAGAGTAAAGATAAGCTATATATATTATTGAACAAAACACCTTTGCTTGGTGAAAGACCAGTATTTCAGTCGAATTATTTAAAGTTGATCAAATTACTCTCTTTTAAGCCTTTTTCCGTAAAGAAAAAAACTGGTTGCTTCATTTTATTACAACTTCAAAAAGATATCAAAGTCTATTATTTTTTTGATTTAAACTAACATCTGGTGTTGCACTCAAAGAGAAGCTGTTAAAAATCATGTCAAGAATCTGTTTTTTAATAATTAGGAAATTACATAATTCATTTTATTTAATGTAAATTATTAACTTAAAAAAACCCTCATGGTTGCCAAATGTATAGAGCTGAGAACTTCATAGATCAGATTCTTTTCCAGGTCAATGTGGATGCTTAGGTCTCTGTGACCTTTTTAGTGGATATGGCTTTTGTACTCTACCATTAAGGATTGTTTTACCTAGTATATTTCATGCTTATGCATATCAGTATGGTGTATTCCCTATTAGTAGCTAGGACCCAAATAACCAAAAAGTTATGCAGTTTTCCTGAGCTCCATCTTCTTTTTAGGTAATAGAAGAAGAAGGCTTAGCTAAAAATGCAGAAGCAATGGGTATCTTATTGAGAAGTGAACTCATGAAAACGCCATCAGACATTGTGACCTGTGTGAGAGGGAAAGGATTATTAAATGCCATTGTTATTCGTCAGACTAAAGGTAAAGAAACCCTTGACAAATTACAGAATCGAAGTGTGAGCAAGAAAAAAAAGTATAAAATATTTTGTGGGATGGGAGATGACTTATTGGGGTTCATGTCTTGAGTGGCTCATCATAGTCTCTAGGGTTGCTTGTACATACCACGGGGGTTTAGTTTGGTTTAGTTCTCCCTAAATTGAAACAGTGGGTTTTTAAAAACACTGCTTCAATTTAGGGAGACTGAAACTGAGCTAAACCCCCATGGCGTGTACACAAGGGTGGGGGCCTGATCCTTACCTGCCTCTTCAGTAGCAGGGAAGGGGGCAGGGTGAGCTGCAGGTGGGCTGAGTGGTCCCTGAGCTGTGCAGGGGTCCCGGGGGGCTGCGGAGGGAAGCTCTGTCATTCCCCTTCTCCCCCCCAGCCATGGAGGGAAGCACTGGATCTCTGCACAGCTCAGGTAGGCTGGCTCTAGGGAGGAAAAAAAAAGAAGAGATCAGGCTTGCTGCTTTTTTTTTTCTCTTTTTTTCCCCTTTGGTGGAGCCTGCCTGCATGGGCTGCTGTCGGGTCTCACATCCCCTGAGCTGTGCGGGGCCCACCAAGCCCTGAGTACGTTGGCTTTCAGCACCCTGTGCGCTGTTGGACTTTATAAGGTGGCAAACTAAAACACCTCGGAGGTATTTTATCTTGCTATGCGTGCAAACAGCAACACCATTAAAGCGGAATAAGCCGCCAAACGTGCAAACAGCCATGCCATTAAAGCAGTGCAGAAGTGCATTTAAGCTGTTTTAAAAGCCAATTTTGTGGCATGTACAAAGTTTCTGCATACAGCTGCATGCTTTTGACAAAGGAGGCTTTTCGTTTCTGGTGTATTTAAATGGGAGCAGAGTATTGTAAGCCACTGGTTCTCAACCTTTTTTAGTCTGTGAGGATTTTATGTATTGACGTTTGTGTTGCTCCTATCATTGCCATCTCTGGTGTTCACAAATACAGTCTATCAAATAATTGCTTGCAGTAATCTTCAGATTTCTCCACTGTTGCCAATAAACACTCTGCCAGCTGTTCACGGGAACAAAACTGGATGGAACATATGCCTTTTGCAGCATGCCCTGGAATTCACTCTCAGATTAAGGAAGGACTTGCCTTCTAGAGTTTAAAGGCACATGGATGCCTTGCTGCCTTACTCCCAGGTTTGCAAAGCCTGGTTAGAATTGAAGCAGGAGAAATGAATGTAACAAATTATTGGGAAACAAAGTTGAGAAAAAAATATTTTTGGGGACAAACACCTTGAATCATACCAGAAAGTGGCTAAAAAGCCAGGGTAGCGTACTGTTATTACATACTCTGATTTGTTCTGCTGCGCGTGGTACTGTACTTTTTTGTGATAGGAAAATTTCTAATAAATTTGTAATCACTTTGAGACATGAACAATGTATTGAAATGCTAACCTGCCTTCAACCTGCCTTCTGCTGTGTTGTTTCTTGTCTTACACTTAGATTGCAGCATCCAGGTACTTAACTGCAGTGATTGGGGTTGGTGGGGATGATCTCCAGTGCCTAGAGGGAGTGTAATGTCATTGGAGCAAAGGAGGGTGTGAATGGAAAAAGAGTTCCTCAGTTTGCCCCTTTTTGGGCATTAAATCTATGCTAATTTATAATATGCTACGAAATAGATGGCATTAAAAATTCTTAACTTAGACATGCAAAAAAAGCAGGTGCTTGAGGTAGACTTGGTGCCAGGGTATCACATGTTTTCCTTGTTAACATAGCTGGAAAGATGCTTATAAGCAGCATTTACAATAAATAACTGTACATATTTAATCTTTCTGCTGCCAGGTGGCAAAGAATTCGTGATCTGGCCCCACACACACATCACCAGTAAACATTGTGCCATTTATTTTACTGTAGTGTAAACATGTCTCTTCTTTTTTGGCTTTAGACTGTGATGCCTGGAAAGTGTGTCTGCGGCTTCGTGATAATGGACTTCTTGCCAAACCCACACACGGTGACATCATCAGACTAGCACCTCCACTTGTGATCAAGGAGGATGAAATCAGGGAGTGCATTGAAATAATTCACAAGACCATTCTGTCTTTCTGAAGACACCATATTTTAAATGTATTTGCTAGTTGGCCCAAGGTGCTGTGCATGGAAAAAAGTGGTCTATGAAGGCCTGCTCTTGAAGCAAGCATCATCCACTCCCTTAATCCAAAAGGATTTAACTCTTCCAAAAATTAGTCATGTTTAGGCCTTTAAATTATAATGGATTGGAAAAAGGCATATTGTGACTCTGAAGAGCTTCCAACCTCTGGCAACTATTTGGAAACAAAGCGGTGATACTATATTTAGTGTATCATGTATTATATACTTCATGTCAAACTGCCTGGCAGGAACCTGTATGTAGATGCCTTTTTAATTGCTGAAAGTTTCAGCCAAAGCTTAAAGCATAATTTATGTATATTTTAATAAGAATAAAATAGTGCCCTCGTAAAACTACACAAAACTTTCTGTTGAGTATATTTGATGTTTGGTGCTGTGTTTGTAGGGCTGAAGATCTTGGCACTAATGGCTTCATTTTTCTCTTCCTTTGTTGATAGTTATGAAAAGGCTTCTAATCATTAAGGCTGCTTATGGATGTGAAACCCCCACCCCTCAGCACTTTATATTAAACTTGGTATGCCCCTGCGCTGAGTGCAGCACATGCCCAAAAAGGCATCATGTTAGTTTGACCCAATTCACCCAAGGTTTGTATAGATTTCACACTTCAGTGGGGCTTTTTGACACTTTTATTAAGATTCATGGATTCATAGATGCTAGGGTCAGAAGGGACCTCAACAGATCATCAAGTCCGAGCCACTGCCCTGGGCAGGAAAGAGTGCTGGGGTCAGATGACCCCAGCCAGATGCTTATCCAGCCTTCTCTTAAAGGCCCCCAAGATAGGAGAGCACCACCTCCCTGGGAAGCCCATTCCAAATTCTGGGCACACTGAACATGAAGAAGTTCTTCCTGATGTCCAGCTTAAATCTGCTGTCTGTCAGTGTGTGACTGTTGTTCCTTGTTACCCTAAGAGGCACCCTGGTGAACAGAGCATCTCTGGTTCTTTGCTGCGCCCCCCCTAATGAATTCTTAGGCTGCCCCAAGATCACCTCTCAGCCTTCTCTTGTGGAGGCTGAAGAGATCCAGGTCCCTTAGTCTCTCCTTATAGGGCTTGGCTTGCAAACCCTTAACTGTACGAGTGGCCTTCCTCTGGACCGTCTCAAGGTTATCCACATCCTTAAAGTACGACGCCCAAAATTGGACGCAGTACTCCAAATGCAGTCTCGCCAATGCCACATAGAAGGGGAAGTATCACCTTGGCTCTATTTGCCAATGCATGATAAAGTGCATCAGCTTTGCTGTTGATTTCGTCACACTGACGACTCATGTTCATCTTGGAGTCCACTATGACTCTGAGATCCCTTTCCGTTTCTGTGCTGCTGAGAGGGTCATTCCCCAACCAGTAGGTATGCTGGATATTTTTACGCCCGAGGTGCAGCACTCTGCATTTGTCCATGTTGAACTGCATTCTGCCCACTTTTTGCAACCTGTCCAGGTCTGTGTGCAATCATTCCCTACCCTCCGGTGTGTGCACTTCACCCCACAATTTAGTATTGTCCACAGACCTGGACAGAGTACACTTCATGCCCACATCCAAGTCACTAGTGAAGACATTGAAGAGTACAGGTCCAAGGATTGAGCCCTGCTGGACCCCACTTCTCACATCCTTCCAGGTCGAATAACTGACTGAATCGGCTATTGGATTGAAGTGCCAAAAAGCTGCGCTGAAGCATGTGATCTATACAAATGCTGGGGAGCTAGGTCAAACTAACATTCTTCCTCTGCGAGTAAAGTTCTGTGTTTTATTTTTTCATGTCTGTCAGCTGCCTAAGATTTGATAAACTGGATACCCTGCTGATAAATGCAGTAAGCACAAACTCACATTTGGTATGTATTTTGAATGTGTTGCACTGAACATTATTTTCAAGAATGCGATCTTGGTATTTGGCTTCCAAATCTGTAAAGTAGATCTGAATGTACAGGTCTTGCTTTATCATTTTTAAATTATTACCTGTCTATAATTTAGACATTTGTTTACATTAAGAAATGGTGACGTGCAATTGAAATGGATAATACAATCACAAGAACTAAATTCAACCCTTGCAAGAGCTTTTTTTAGTAGCTATGGCCCGAGGTGCTCAGCATAGATGAGCGTTACATTTCTTTCCAGCCGTCATCACTTTGGAAGTTTCTGTACCACTTTCTTCAGGACGCAAGTTCCTACCCCTTTGGATGTTGCCACATATAGAATTAAACACGTATCTGCAGAGATTATGGCTAATTTTCCACTAGGCTTTTTCATGGCTTTAGTTAGTCAGTCTCCTTTCTTGGATCAGATTGTGCTGTTTCATATGAAGTAAGGCTCTGGTTAACCAAGGCCATGCACATCTAACCTGTGAACTAGAACTAGAGAACCTTAGGCTGACTCACAGGTAGGAATATCAATCTATTGTGGATGAGTAAAACAAATATACATATGAAGAGATCCCCACTCTCCTGTGTATACATCTCAGAGACACCTGCATGGTGGTTCCCAATGAGTTTAGGGTGACAATGACAGAATGTATAGCCTAGTACCAGTCACTCTCAGAGTTGCAAGATTGTCATACGACATAAGCAGGGTTAATGGTATAACACAAAGCTACATATAACTGATGCCAGCAGAAGTCTGTTCATTGACTAAATTGTAGTAGATGTCTTGATCTACCCAATAGAGCCTTGTAGCATTCTGGGGAATCCCTGTGGAAGCAGGACACAGGGCGCATATACACATGCATTTGAGCCAGCCTAAATTTACTCTAGTGTAAGGTACTGTGGAGTAAGCACTTTCAGGCAGGCATTTACACATGTGAGGATAAGAGAGCAAATTTGCTGCTCTTTGCACCAAGTTTTCTTTAGTCTTGTAATGGGTCCCTGCTGCCACCAAGGGGAACTCTAGGCTCCCCCTGTGTGTTGTCCCAGCTGTCTCCTGGCCCTGGTGGGCTGCCTGGTTCTGGGATAGGGACAATGTCCCCTTACCCCATCAGCAGGGAGCTCCTGGCCCTGGCTTCCCAATCAGGGGCAGGGGACTTGGGAAGAGTTGCAGAGGAGGGGCAGGTCCCTACCCTGATCTACTGGTGGGACAACTGTCAGCTAGCTCACCATTAGCTGTCCCACTGCCAGATTGGGGTAGGGGGCTGGAACCCACCCCACCCCTGCAGCTCTTTCCAAGCCCCATGCCTCGATCACCCAATCAGGGCATGGGGCTAGGACCTGTCCCTGACCAGGACAGTTCCCAGCCCCAGCCCTGCATGCTGGGTGGAGGTTAGGCAGCTTGTTTCCCAGTCAGCTCCGCAAGCCTGGAGCTGGGGGGGAACAGGCTGGGGAGCTTGTTTCCCACCCAGCTCTGTGAATGTACAGCTGAGTAGGGAACAAGTTCCCCATCCTGGTGTCCCCCTCCTGGGTCTGTGCTCGCAGAGCTGAGTGGGGAACAGGTTCCCCTGCCTTTGCCAGCAGGGAACACCCAGCACCAGCTCCATGAACATGCAGCTGTGATTGCAGTGCCAGTTCTGGGAGATCCATCCACAACACAGAACCAACCAGTGCTGGGAGACAAGGGTCTTCCAGCTCCCTGATTGTGATGGCAAAGCAGGGACTGGGAGATAAAGATCTCCTAGCCCCTGCTCCCTACTTGTGATCTTGGAGCAGAGGGCTTGGAACTCCCTGCTGCTGGGGCAGGGGGACACTTTCCCTGCCTGGGGTTCTGTGGTGGAGCCTGACCTGGCAGCAGGCAGCTCCTGGAGAGCGGTGAGGGAGCTATCTCCTGCCTCCTGGTGGATGGCTGACTGGGAGCAGATTTTCTTCCTGGTCAGATGTGTACATGAGCAAATTGACTAATCTCAAGTAACTTTGCTACTTGCATTTGTAGGTAGCAAATTGACTCAGGAGTAGGGAGCTTTACTACATAGTAAGCATGTGCATGTGTAGACGTGCACTTCACAGTAAACTATGCTAATGTGCAGTTAAGCATCTTGTGTAGCCGCACTCCAAAATTCCTTATTACTTTTTAGCATTATAGTTCCTTATATATTGGTGTAAGCCAGGGGTTCTCAACTTTTTTAGATTCAAATCATCCTTTGTTAGATTCAAGGCACCCTTCAGGAAAGGCCAGTTTTTAGTTGTCACTCATTTTTTAATTATGGAAACATAATACAGCCATTTTTTCCATTTCTAAGAACTCAGAAAGCCCACAACAGGTCAAAATGCTTTTAACACCATGGATTCTTATTTGAAGTCATTGGGCACATCCAAACCTGTGCAGATGTGCCATATGTGGCGCCGCAGACCTATCTGCAGTACCACACACTGCACATGCAGATGTTCCCTAAACTTCTACCTTGCAGTGGGGGGAGGGGTGTGTTTGTTTGACCCTTGGACATCCTGGGGTCAAAAACACCCATGCCAAAAACAGGGTGGTGCATGTGGCGGCAGCACACAACATCCAAAACTGGAGCCTGGGCAGCCAGAGCTACACTCCATCTGCTGGCCAGGCTTCCTGCTGCAGGAGTGCTGTGTCTGTAGCTCTCAGACACCCCTAAAACTCCAGGTAAGGCTGCTGGAGCCAGCACAGTTGCTGTCCCCAGCCTTCTCTACCCCACCCAGGGTAACCTGGCACGTGCCAGAGAGTGTGTGGCATGGGAGTTCCCCAGGGGCAAGCAGCAGTGGTGTAAGGTGTGCTGCTACTAATTGTCCCCAGGGAAACGCACGTTTCCGCTTGTCTGGATGT
Organism: Crocodylus siamensis; assembly: GCF_052110815.1. Classification (NCBI taxonomy): domain Eukaryota; kingdom Metazoa; phylum Chordata; order Crocodylia; family Crocodylidae; genus Crocodylus; species Crocodylus siamensis. The sequence continues at coordinate 80,369,050 of NC_143401.1, forward strand.
GCCCATTGGGATATTTTTGTGTAACACGTTTGCTCACCTAACAGTGCTAACACTGTGTGGCACTCTGTCACCCCGATAAGATCTCAAGGCATCCCAAACAGGATTTGTCCCCATAACAGTAACAAGACTGGCATGTGAAGATTAATCCTGGAAAAAAATCTGAGCACCCTAGTTGAAAATCACTAATGTAAGCTATACCTATATTATTTCATGGGTCTTTTACTGCAAATCTGATCTTTAAGTATCATGTGTAAGCTTGCCTTATCCAAGGACTGTATTTGCCTGGCCAGCAAAGATAGGCTTAAAAAGAAAAGCAATCAGAAATTCTGTCTGTCTTAGGTTTGCTAGTGATACAAATTTACTTGTCAGAATATCGGTGTAAGGGAAAATGGACTGACCCCCAAATTGTTACCCACTTTGTATTTTTTAAATGGTACACATAGCAAATGTCCCTTCATACTTGGCAACCAGCACTTAAATCTAATTCAATGCAAGAATGAAAAGCAGATACCAGCAACAAGACAGGAGCAAGAGCTAGAATAACAACAGGAAGTTTCATAATTCTTTCTCACTTCCCTTCTGTAGAGATTAAAGTGACAAAGACACACTAAAATTAGAATGACTGTCATGGTTATTTGGAGGAGGCAGGGGAAGAAGAAGAGGGTTTACTACTTCCTTCTATTTATACTTTCTGTTCTCTGCCTATCTGCTATTGAACATTGGCTGCAGTATGGGCAAATTGTGAGCGATAGCATGTCCATAGCATGAGTAAACCTCTTGAAAATAGAACTGATGCTCTTGTAAACCAATCTCCTGTCTTCTTATTCTGGGATTTCATTAGACTTAGACATTTTCTTCAATGTTCTTATTACCAAAGTGGACAAATAAAGTTTCCTTAGTTTTTAGAGGAGAGAGGTAGTTATCTGTGTTATCTGAAGTCAGGCAGAAGGCAGGTGCACCTCTATCCTGCCTTCTGCCTTACTCCTTCATGGCAGAAGTCCAGTGCTTCAGTGTGCCTTTGGATATCCTCTTGCAGATCTCAAAAACCACATTGAAATTGTTAACGACTCTAAAATACATTCTGAATTATGCACAGCCTTATTTACAAGGTATTTCCTGAAATAAAGCAAGAGTGTTTGTGTTTCTTCCTGTTGCCTCATAATTTTGTAGGCATCAGAGATGACAGAGGGACAAAACCAAATGAATCCATCCCTTAGCAAAGCAGAGCTCTTCCAAGTCTACTTTTCTGTGATGGCTATAGCTAGAGTTCCTTTCAATTTGCTCTTTGCTGGCTTGATGGCAGTTAGTATTTTAAAATTAGCTATAGTTTTAATACTATTCAAGAATTTGGGTTAACTGGAGAGAGCAGTAGCATGTGTACTCCATGCTTACAACTGAGTCACTGTAAGAATTTTATAGATTGTACTGTCCCTGCTCCCCTTCTAACTAGGATGCCCTGGCTGGATGATAGCCCATTCAAAATCTTGAGGGCTGAAAACGGTACCCAAACTGTTTTTTGGATCAACGAACCAGTGTTTTGGAGCACTTTAAAAATTCTGCTAAGGATCCTAAAGATAGATACATTCTGCTTTTTCTTTTGTGTTCTAAGCATTCAGCTATAAAGAATTATTCTAACTTCATTCATTTTCCAGCCCATAAAGTTGCAAAGTGGTCTCTTGTGTTCCTCTGCACCAGGTACCATCAGCGAAAGCTTTTCTTTTAAAGTGAGTGCTGTCGGCACATTCAGTTCTGTGGTGGTATCCAAGCCCCACAGAACCAAGCCTGTATTCTTTACACCCCAATATTTTGTGATATTTTGTGATGGTTGGTGGAATTTAAAACATTGGACAACTCTCCCCACCACCCTTCCTGACAAGTGTAACCTCCAGGTTCTGGGACACGTGCGTCAGACACATACAAACCAGTGCTAGAAAACTAGTTAATAAGCAGAGGACTAAAGGCTGGAAATGGGAGAAATGTGATTCAGGTTTGCCCCATCTTGTTATCTGGCTGGCAGTCTTGGGAACCAGGGTTGTGAGGCTGCCACTTACTATGGGCTCCTTTGAATGCTGAAAAGATGGATTTAACAAGCATGATTCTCAAAAGTAAGAGTCACCAAAATAAATACCCGCTTAAAGGAAGCCATATGCCTGACAATTATGACTTGGTAAACAACTGCACAACATCTTGATTGAGTTAGGAAGATGTAAGTGTGATGAAATAAGCTGTCTTTTGTTGGCGTTCCAGCAGTAATGTTAATGGTTTTCATTTTTTGTTATGTAAAATAGAAAAACCTGCAGTTGTTTGGTTTTTTAATTGTCTTTTACTTACTTTGCAGTAGCTGCTGTGTTTTTATTGCCCATCTTTTTGTTATCTCAGTCAGCAGAGGGAGCCAAAAGCTCAGCTTTGTACTTAAAGTGAATTGATGTGTGTAGAAATTAGAGCTAGTGACTCTTTAAGGCCTGCTTCTGATCCTTACTAGAACAGAAAAAATGTGACACAAACTTTAGCGCTATCTCTGTGTGCCACGTAGGCAGTGTGACATACATTGTGTACCAACGTGGCAGCTTTGCATGTATAGTATTGTGAGAAGGGTTTCCATATCTCTGTTGTGACAAATGCCAAATGATTCAGGCTAGTCAACTTGTGAATAATAAAAACTAGGTGGAGAGAGGCTCAGGGGTAGAGGGGTATAGGGTGGCTTTGCTAATAGTACCAAAATACAGAGAAGTAGGACACTTTTTGGGGTGGGATTGCAGGGGAAAAACTGTAAATTGAAAAAATATATATACATACGGACCTGCATTCCTGAATGGTGATGGTTAGTATGTGTGAGTGAAGTGCACACATCCTTGTAACCACCCACAGCAGAGTAGAAGGCAGGGCAGATTGGCATGTTAGGGACCAACTAGTCAGGTTCAGAGGCATCAGCTTTTGTAGGTGAAAAAGCCTACTTTGTCAGAAGCTAGGCCAGAGTTAACTATTTACATTGGGGTTGCTGGAGAATGCTTTTCCCTGTGTCAAAATGGGTGTTTCACTAGATGCACCCTCACTCCAGGGCAGATGCAGCTAATGGTAGCAACGATATTCTGCAGTTAAACAGCCCTGACTGTATGTAAGACACTTGTGCCTTAACAGAAACTTGGCAAAACTACTGAGGCATAACTTCTCTCTCAGGGGTTCAGCACCTTTGCCAAATGCTGGACAGTAGTTGCTTTTATTATTGTTTTCTTGCCTCTGCTGTAAAGAGCTGGATTCGCTGGAAGGTGCCGTGAAACCCTAATACGAAGGTTCAGAAAGCTTACTATGTGCATGGTCAAAGAAGAGCCCCCAAAGTTGGGGTTCTGGTTAAATGTGCTTGTTTGCCTTCTTTCCAATCCTTGTTAACAAGGGCTTGCTTTTCATACTTCTGGCAGGGTTTTCATTTAATAGCCGATTGCACAGTGACTGGGAATACAGAATGAATAAGGGCCAACCTGGAGTGAATCCTGCTCATTGGGATGGAAAATTCCTTTTGTTGTTCCCCTCCTCTGACCCCGGCTTGTCGGTCTATGTGCTAAGTCTGAGAGTTGTTAGGCAGGCTGGAAAGTCCCCGGTATGTTTTCATATGTTTTCCGCATTAGTCCAAATAAACAGTAGGACCTGGGGCCAAGTCCTACTCACTCCTATAAGAAGTCCCTTTGATGGCATAGGCCACCTTTAAGCACTCGTCAAGAGTATTAACTCCAGCGCTGTAACCTGCCCTTGGAACTTAAGCCCAGCTCCCTCTGCCCTTCTAAAAGGCTACAAGCATAAGACTTGGAAAAAAACTGAATAAGCAGTCTTGCAGAAGGCAGGGTAGATTTGCACCTCATAGATCAGATCAGAGATGCCTAGCATAAGCTTTTGTAAGCAGTGGACTTACTTTTTCAGATGCTGTGAAGTCCTGCCATTTGTCTTAAGGCGTAGCGACTGGTTTTGCTGGGCAGAAGGATTTGTCGTCATGACAGTAACAAGACTGGCATGTGAAAATTAATTCTGGAGAAAAATCTGAACTCAAATCTAACTAGCATGGGAAAGATCAGGAAGTACGATTTTAGTAAATGATTTTCCCATTTCTCATATCCATTGCCTCAACAACATTATCCCACAACTGGTCAACTCCATAGGGACAATCAGCCTCACCAAGACTACGTAAGCAAAGAAATTTGTTTAATATTTGCAAAGAGTTTAAAGATCTTAGCATGATATACTGTATGGAAGTGTTAAGCATAATTAGGAAATACATTTATGGCAGCTTTTGGTAGAGTGTCATCTATTGGCGGGTGACTGTAATCTATTGACACGTGATATTATTTCTATTATTCTTTCAGTGGGTCTTGAGAAGGGGGGATGTATCCATTTTCTAGCATTCCTTTAAAATTTTTCCTCTGTCTTATCCCCCTTGGCAACAATCAGAGTAGCTGCTGTGCACAGACATTAAATATGAATTGCTTGATATCTCAGAAGTTTTTTTTTAAGTGGTGGATATCACAGCTTCCTCTGAAAGGGCATTTTTTTCCCACACTGATGGAAGCGTAACATCTGAGGGAATTAGAAAAGCTGTAAAGGCTTCAGCTATTATCCTGAACTCCGATGAAGCACAAATTTTGCCAAGAGATACATGTCATAAGCCTACCCGATCTGATTGTAAATGAACATCCTACTTTTGAAAACAGTCTTAAGCAAAGATAAAGTATTTTCCACCGGGATCCCATGTGTTCTGTTTTCTTATGTGGATGGAGGACGAGTATTTCATGTTTATGCATTCATGTGAAATGTTATCTAGAGGCTGAAGCTCCCAACTTTATATATTGTAGCTGCTAGTCTACACAAAACGTTAGTCAAAGCTAAACATCAGGCATAAAATTATTATCTGTGTTGAATCACAACTGCATACATTTGATAACAATAGTGTGATGGCAGTTGGATGAAAGCTGAGTAGTGATGCATCTTGTAGACTAACTCAGAGATGCGTAAGATTTTGTGGTCTCAAGCTCTCACTTCATCAGATGCTTTTTCATGTTGGATGAAACTGTGGTGAGGTAGTGGAAATAATAGCTGCATTTGATTTGAGATACAAGAAGCATCAGTTAGCTTCTTTTTAGGACAAGGTGGAGAATAGAAGTGACTACCCAAAAATAGGCTGTGTGAGCGCTGGGGGTGTCTATGTCTGTTGGAGGTATGTGTGTCTGTGAGCAGAAACACAGAAGCAGCTAGAGAACAGATATTTGGAAACAGCCATAAGCCAAGCAGATGGCAAAAAAAGCCTCACCAGTGACGCTGGCCTGCGAGAACGCAGAGCGAGTGCTTTTGTGGCAGAGGGCTGGTTGGAAACAGGCTTGGAACTGTAAGCAAAGAAACTGCCTCCTGTCGTTTGATTCCGATCGAGTTCAGGGAAACAGGACTTCGTGCTCATTTTTGTAGAAGAGTAGGATTCCAGTGAAGGAATCCTTGACTGTCTCACCAGAAACAACCTGCCAAAAACCAAGTCACTGTCTTAAGAGATATCAACCACCACTCAAGGAGCCCAAAGAACTTAGTGATTTCAGTCCTCTGTGGGGGGCTGGTAAGTATTAAAACAAATCCTATCTTACAGCTGGGGAATTAAAGCTTCTGGAAGTGACTCCCCGAAGGTTACACACAAAGCCTGGCCAAAATGGAACCCAGATCTCCTGATGCTGAATGTTATGCCTTGAAACACAGAAAACATGGTTTTGTGCTTGGACCCTGGACTTGGACTCACTTCAACACTGAGATCAGGCACAGCCTTTCTATGTAATCTTCAGCAAGATGTTTCTAATCTCTACATGGCTCAATTTCCCATGAATAGAACGGGGAGGACAGCATTTCATTTCTCTCTGCTGGTTGCCTGCTGCCTTTATGGATATGCACTGTGGTGAGTCCAGTTTTTCCTGGGGTGAGAGAGCACTATCATGATATAAATAATCATGAGATAAATTGAATTAACATAAGAAAGGATTGTATTCTGTTTTTACTGGTGTGACACTGATACATACAGTCTTCAAAAGGAGGAGATAACATGCCGCCAAAAAGAAGTGACCAAATTAAACTATTGTGCGAACAGGTACCCCTTCAATGGAGTTACATCCTCTTACACTGGGATTGAAATTGTCCCCAAAGGAGCTCGAATGCGAGCATTGCCAAAGTAATGCAAAGCAGGGGACTGTATTGTCTGAACTGGCTACAGTAAACATCACAGTTGGAGGATGGGAATGGGACTGAGGCCTTGATGATGTACTTCCTGATCTCTCACACTTGCATCTTCAAGGGACAGCTTTTTCATATCAAAGCTGTAATTGCTGTGAGAAAATTACTGATACTCACATACAATATGGGTATAAGCAAAGGGAAGGTTTGGGCTTCTGGACCTAATGTTAACCTTCAAAAGCACAAAAATGAAAACAAGATTAAGCCCAGAGTTGGCAGACACTTTCTCAGCAGCCGGCCAGTTTCCAGGAATGATATCCGCATTGTTAAAGACATTAGGCCAATGCAGATAGCAGCTTCCCTGAGCAGACGAGCTTCTGGCTAGAAGAAGTGGTAATGCAAAAACATCTCTCTCAAAAGCATTGTTCTGCATGCACTGTGTAGATGAACTGAAACCATTTTATTAGTGAGACTGCATAATGGCTTCTTCTATGATGATTATTCCCCCTAATAATCCCTTTCTTACATCTGCAAGCATGATTCATGGAAGTGTGTAGCTATTTGTTAAAGATACCATATGCTGTTAATTTCTTGAAGGGATTGTCTTTGTGGCACAGGCAGGGTGTTTTCTGTTGTTCTGTTTCTTTTTTTTTTTTTTTTTGTGCATCAGGCACATTATTACCCTTTATTGTATACAGCTCCCTTTGTCTGACATGCAGAGTCTGTTCTGGGGGGGATAGGTTAGCTACTGCTTATTCAGTTTGGAACCCGATTAATGACAGGTTTTCCTCGCTGCTGTAGGTCAGTGCTGAATGTGCCTTTTCTTACCACTTTCACCTGCCCACTTTTTGGTGTACACTGTGGAACCTGATAGTAGCAGCCTGCAATTTGAGATTGTATTGTTTGTAATGTCAGTGTTTGACCGGAAGATTATGAGTCTAGATGCTGGCAGGTAGGATGCCTAACACTTCAACTGGTGCGTATACAAATTTCAATTTGCTAGCTGCAGGTCTAACACAAAGCCCCTTCTTTTTACATTCTAAGTTACTCACTATGACAGATTGCTTAGAGAGGCTATGGACTCTCTGTTTTTGCAAGATTTTAAGTGCAGTTTAGACAAACATTTATCTAAGATCATTTAGACAGGGCTGGTCCTGCTGTGAGCAGGGGGCTGCACTAGACAATTTATTGAGGTCCCTTCCAGCCCTATTGCTCTATGATTCTACCAATCTTATTCTCTTCCAGTCACTGCATTCTGAAATACTGCATACAGTCCATGTCATCCATGTTCATGAAAGGTGAATTAAAGCGGGAACAGGTACAGAAAAGGGTAACCAGAATGATCAGGGGAAAGGAAAGCCTATTTTATGAGAAGTGAGGCTTGTTTAGCTTGGCAATATGGACACCAACGGGAGATGTGATGGTCCTCAGTCCATCAGGGATGGAATCGTCAGGGTGGTGGGAGGAGGAGAGCTACTTCAGCTAAAGAAAAAAGTTGGTGCAAGGACAAATGGGTGTATATACCAACTATAAATATTTTTAGCCAACCATCAGATGAAGGCTGCTACCTATGAGACATGTGAGGCTCTGGAACAGCCTTCCAAAAGGCATGGCAGGGGCAAAAATCCTAATTTGCTTTATGATAGAACTCAATAGATCAATTGTTACAGGTCACGGGGGGACAGTGTACAAGGCTAGGGACAGACATTCAACAAGCCTGAGTCAGAATTGATTCAATCTTTGTAGATTAGTGTAATCTGCCTAGTCTGAATCAGTTTGTAACTGCACAAACATCCCCTCTGGACTGAAGAAATACAGGCACGTGCTTCAGGCTAGAAGCTGGAGGGCACTAGAGCAGCCTTCCCTTCCCCTCTACATTGCTGAGCTGAGGGGGGCTGTGAAGCAGGGGGAGAGGGGGGTTGGCGCACAGCTGGATGCAGAGCGGCAGCAGCGTGGGGTGGTGGATGATGGTGGCAGCCACCGCTGCCGTGTGCAAGGTTCCTCTCCCCCACCCTGTGCACCTGCATTGGACCGGCCAGGCAGCACCTGTGTGGCTCACAGAGGGGTGGCACTGCCCTCACCCCACCCCAGCCCTGCTTCTGGGAGGTAGTGGTGCAGGGTGGTGGGTGGTGGCACTCTGTCCTTGCCCACCTGCACATATCCCTTACGGCCTTCCCAAGTACCCCGATCTAGGATGCTGGAGGACTCTGATTTAACTTAAACTAGGAAGGGGTCTAGGACACAAACTGTATAAACTGGGTTGACCCAAATTACTTAAGTCTGATACTACATTCAACCAGGTTCATCTTAAACTGGTTTCAGCCATTTTCAAACTGGTTTATGTGCACTGAACATCTGTTCTTTTATAGGTTTAAACCAGTTTCTGATCATTTAAACTGGTTTATGTGTAATGTCTGTCCCTAGCCCTGATGTCAGTGCAGATGCTCTTTGCAACCAATACTGCAATGGATGCTGAGATGGGAGAGGGAGCAAGGCTGTGACTACCATGACGTGAGAATAACAAAATTAAGGTGTGAAGGTCATGGAAAGCATCAAGTTTGAGACCTACCCAAATTGATGCCTATTCATAGTCTAACATGTGACTTTTCATGGGGATGAGGAGCTGGTGTGTGGCTCTGGTGTGGGGCTGGGACATGCCATTATATCTGCATCTTGTTCTCAACTCAGGCCCCTCCTAAAGTGCCAAGAAAAAGGTTTTAGAAAAATGATAGCTACTTATTTTATTTATTTATTTGGCCTAAACTCAGTGGTTAATCGTTCAAACTGCAGGAGTTCAAGGAGGAACATTTTGGCTTATCTGAGACCTGTGCCTACACAATTCATTCAAAGATAACTTAGAGAAAACCATGGGCTCGATGGCAATTAAAATAAAAGCAAAAAGGAATCAGAGGTTCTGCCACTCCATTCTGGTTCAAATTCTGCCATCAAAGGATTGTGGTATCATGTGGGCCTTGCCTCCTGCACAAAAAGCAATACCTCCATATTGATGATACCTGCACCATGGACTGATCCACAGAATCCCAGTCAAGGTATTTTTTCACCAGCATAATGGAAAACAGAATTTGGCCTATATCTTTAAGATATAGGGGTATAAAGTTATCAGCCTTGACCAGTTGTCATACGTACAAATATCTGAGCTCCAATATCCCTGCGTAGGAGGAATGTGCATGTGTAGAGGGCATAAAGATGATTATTGCAGAGCTGGAGATTCCTTTAATTTTTGAGAAAAATGCTACAGGCCTGAAAAAAAGAATGCCTGGACAGTCTTTGGAAAAGAGCTGCCGCCTTTCCTTCTGCCTCCTGTTACCAGGTTTGCCCGCTACTTAGGGGTGTGCTCATTTATTAGGGCTAGGGTCTTGGTAATTCTATTAATGTGCTGCTTGTGTTACTGGTGTTTCTATACGGAGCTGTATCTCTCCCCCTGCAAGCCCTCACCCCCAATGGAGCTATCTTGCAGGACTCAGTTCAGTGGAGCTGGGTTTCTCCAGTCCCCAAATCAGTCATATTCAAGCTTAACTAATACAGTTCAAGTTCAGAAATCTATGCTTAGAGAGAGAGAAAAGAAAAGAGAGAGCAAGCTGGGATCTCACCAGTCCAAGGCACTCGGGTGACAGAGCTGACAGGTCAAAGTTCTCAGCACGATCCTTGAAGGGAGACGATCTGCCTCCTGCAGCCTCTCCAGAAGAAAGTGAGTGGTGTCAGCACACACTGCTGTTTCTTTTACAGATTTTTATACCCTCAGTTCAGCTTCTTTCAAGCATTCTCAATAGTGTAAATCAAATTGTCTTCTCTATTGACAAGGGGTTATCTGATTGGAACATCTCAGGAACCTGACTGATACTCAGGAAACACATACTTAGGAGCCAGCTTGACATTCCTATGGATAGCAGATATATTGATGGGATATCTCCTGGTGTCTTCAGAAACAATAGATTGCAGCATCAGGGTTTTGGATTTTTACTTGCTGTGAACAAGCCTCAGCTTAGCATGACTTTTCCAGATCTTACTATAGTCTTTTAACAGACTTAAGGCACTTATTGGAGTGTTCATAACCTGTTGTGGAGAGGACTTCCACCAGTCATCTCGGGAAAAGTATGACAACACTTGTGGCCAGGGCTCCAATGGGCTGGACGCTGTGATGAACCCTGTACCATTGTTCAAATGTTATCCATACCCCACTGACTCGGTCTATTGCCTCAGCATTCCCTAGCCCGGCAACCGAGCCTTAGCCAATTAAGTTTACATCGGCCTCCCATAGTGGGACCGGGGAATGTACGGCCCGAGATGCCTAGTAAACTTACTTTTGCTTAGAGGTATGTGTGTGGGGGGGGAAAGGAAAAGTCCTTTGTAAATCCAGATTAGAACTTGTCTGATAAATGCTGAGCTGGGTGTGTGGGTTGATCAGCATTTGGAGCACAGCTTCCCCATCATGCAGTGCTCCCCTGCTTCGCTGATCCCACAAGTCACTGCAGTCTCTGCTTCAGGCTTTCTGTTCTCCATCTCTCATGTAAATGAATGGTCATCTGGTTCCATCTCAGATGCAAATGTGACCTAGGGCCACTTTTGTCATCTTTATCTGGAGGGTTTTAGGTGCGTCTCTCACTGCATCTTAATCAGTTTCTGTTTAGGTGGTGGTGGTGGGGAATTCTTTGTGAGTCAGACAGTCTGCGTCCTGTGTCAGGGTTCCCCAAGAGCATGGAGCTGAGAGGTAACACTCCTCAGCCTTTGCTGCAAGTCATCAGTACTTCATGGGATTTACAACTACTGTGAAAATCTAGTATTTATTTATTTATTTTGATCAAATAGGCTGGGAGACATTCACATGCTTATGCAATATAAGCTTAAGTGCTTCCTGTGTCCCCAGCACCCAGGAAATGACTGCTGAATGCAGCAGCAGGGGGAGTGAAATCCAGAGAGAAAAGCAGCATGTTGGAAAAAAAAAGTGCTTGACTGACCTGCTGTGTGCAATAGTCCCTCGCTTTTCATTTCTCTTTGCAGAGCTAAATTGATGGCATTATACAGCTTCTGAGTAAGCCCTTTCATTTTTTCAGATGAATCCTGAAAATGGTCAGCCTCCCCATGAACCAACATGAAATAGAGTGAACGGGGCATGCCGAAGATGGAGAGGAGAATTAATTGCATCAGATCACAAAAGAGCCAACAGCAAAGGGCACAGGAACAGAAGCTGCAGCTATCATTGAGATTAAGGAACAAAGACATGTGCAAATAGTCAAAAAATGCTTTGTGCAAGACCTGAGGCACTCATTAAGGGACCAGTAAACTGTTAGCTCTTCTTGTGAGGAGATCCACAAAGGAGACTCGGTGCCACAACTCTGAGAGAGCTAAAGTTTCCTGAGGGAATTTCATCCTGCAGCTCCCACCTCCCAAATGAATTCCCCATCTCAGGACTACAGGCTGCTCAGAGGTAAAAGTCTTTCAGCGCTTCCCTGAAACTTTCTCCTTCCATGGAAGAGCTATTCTTTGGGTTAGAGGGGGAAAAAGAGCATGAATCAGTAGCATAACTAAGGGGAGGGCATACAAAAATAGCAGCTGCCGCTGCCAGCAGCTCTGGGTGCAGAACTGCACAGTTGTTTCTGATAAAAACACAGTCTACCCATTAGGGAACTTGCTTGGAGCAGGGGACATCTGCCTTCCAGGCCCGGCTCCAGTGAATACTTAAATAGTGAAACGTGCCCTAGTGCAGGACAGAGCGCCCATCCCAGAACACCCAGAGGCTGGTAATTAAGGCTCTTTGGAAATGGAGGTTCAAATCTTGTGAAGCAGAGGAGGGAATTTAATCCAAAGAGTTTTATCCCCCGAGGTACTGGATGAATGTGGAATGGCAGCTTCTCCTTCTGTAGGTCAGCTCTGTGCCCAGGTTGTGAATCCCAGAGGGACTCAGCCATGAGATCTCGGCATCGCACTGTTCTGTGCTGGCAGAACCAAGGTGCTTCTGGGCATGCTCAGAAGCAAACGTTTCGGCAAGCCAATACCACCAGCCGAGTGGGAATTTTGAGGCTCGACATTCTGAAACAGCCGGGCGTTAGCTAAATTCTTTAGTGGATCTGGTCCTTCACTCCAGAGATGATTCAGTCTCTTACATCTCCCTTCACCTCTCTTTTAAACAAAAAAGCAAAAAAACACACACGCATACTCAGACCCAATCCAAGGCCCACACGAATCAAAAGGACTACTCACAGACTTGGTAGGATAGAGCTCCCCATACGCAAAACAAGTCAGTGATTTTGGAAGATGTGTACAGCCCTTGGAGTCCTGCATCAGCCCCATCACTCCCAGTACTGAGACTAGAGGGAGTTATAACCCATGCTCTAAGTCAGGGTGGGCAAAATGCGGCCTGCGGGCTGGATACAGCCTGCGAGGCCATTCTATCCTGCCCGCAGGGCCCCCAAAAAATTTAGAAAATTAATATAAAATTAATATAAATGTTCTAAAATTGCACAAATCCATGGAAAGGCAGGACCCTAATTTACTTAGGCTGCAAATTCTTTAGAGCAGGTGCCCTCTTTTTTTAATGCCTGCTTAGTGTCCAGGACAACAGAGTCCCAGTTCTACTCAGGACATTGCCATGATTCTTTTTTTTTTAATAAGAAAGACAGGGAAGAGTAAAGCTGGATGACTTGAAAACCTTGAGCACAGGTCCTGAGTGCACAGGTTTGTCATCTGAAAACCCACTTGGAGCTGTGAAGCTTGATTAAGAGAAACACTTCCATATTTTCCTAATAAAAAAGAGGCTCAAGATGAGGAACAAGTGAATACACTGATGCACTAGCTTAGGGCATGTTGTTACCCAGTCTTGTTTGCATTTTTTGGACTGTAATGTGTTGCGTTAGAATATTTTTTTCTCTTTGTCTTTGTTCCTTTGATTATCACATTTTCATCTCAATTTCCCTTTTCCCATTGTTTTTTTCTCGCCTCTTTGCCCTGTCTCTGCACCTATTTTACATAGATATCATTTGGTTTACACCAAGCTTAGACTAAGTCGCAATCAAAATTTTGACCCCACAGTTTGAAGTGAGTTAGATATTAAGTCAATTATCATTGCCAGTTCTGGGTACTAGTAATCAGGACAGAGCTCACTCACATTGTCCTCTACTGTACAGAGTTAGGGCCCCAGCTGATGGGGTGTGCTTGAGTGGGCAATGTTGAAGACAAAATGAAATAACTGCAGATAAGATGGCTCAGTCCATCTCAGTTAGATCATGCAAAGCTTTTAAATTAAGGAGGCAGATTAATCACTGAATGTATACAAAGAATATTAAGAGGACATGATTGCTGCTCATTTGCTAATTACCATACTCTAAACAGGCAATTAGCATTAAAAACACATCACCCCAACATGGATATCCTTCAGTCCATATTACTCTATCCCCCAGCCACCATCTTACAATTATGGCTGCAAGACAGTAATTCAAACATCTGTTTGCAAAAGTGCTTCTCAGAATGTTAACGCACTTCTCTTCACTCACATATACGCAGGGGGATTTGCATGGAGATGGGGAAAAAGAAAGCAATTTTATATTTTAACTGTGGATTAGATCAGCACATAAATTTAAATTAAAACCCAGGCTGGATGCTGGTTAGAGTCCAAATCAGAATCCTTAGGTGGGAAAAAGTTTTCCGCTCAAACAGGTTTTCTCTGATGTTGGCCTCCTGAAATAGATCCAGGTGTAATTTTTTCCCCTGTACCTTACTCACCAGTCAGCAGGAAATGGCAGAATTGATTCTTCCTTCTAAAACTGCACAACACATATTCTGGACACCAAATCCTGGCTTTTGACTGCCTACAAAGTCCAATAATCAGGACAAAGAAATCAATGCATCTGGTCCCTAGCTATTTAGCAGGCCAGCCGCTCTGCTGGTGTAAATCAACATGCCTCAGTCAATACTGGTGATTTACATTGGTGGAAGTCTGGTCCAATCCTTCTTGCTCTTGTAAGCTGCTCACTTTACTCCTGCTTCTATTTGAAACCATCCTCCTTATCCAGCCCGTTCTGCATATAGCTATGCCTCAGATGCTGTTACTCAAATTAATCCCACAAAGCCATTCCCTTATAAAGAGGCCAATCTGAACAACTCAGACTTTACTTCCACTTTGAGACTTCACAGCTGGCTCATTGCGTCTCCCAGGAACCAAAGCAGCAATTTAGGATTTCATTTTTTCCTCCTGTAAAAGTCCTAGTGACCTTTATGATGCAGATTCAAAAGTGAGCTGGAGCAGGCACTGGGGACAGGATAAAAAGGAAGGCATCCTTTCTATTTCAGGGGCTGCTTTGGGGAAGGATGGCACGTTCAGTCTTCAGAAGAGAATAGGGAAGCCTTGAGGATGCCACTGAAGTAAACTGCAGTTGTAAGAGCCATTGCAGAGGCACAGGAAAAGAAAATCAGTGGGTAGGACTGCTGTGGTCTTACTCCTTGTCCACTCCTGTTCCACTCAAACCCTACCTTGACAGCACCTTTCATACCTCCATGCCCTCTTTGCTCCAGCTACAGGATCACTGCTCCTTTGCCATGGCAGAGCAGAGCCAATGTGGAAGTCAAAGAGTTGGTCCTGTGCATGGCATATTGCTTCCTATTCTATTTTTAGTCATTAGTAAACAGGAGCCCTTGGGCACACAGGCACAAAAGGGACTGAAAGGCAAACTGATCCCTGGGAGCAGAATTGGGACGACTTTATAGCAACTTGTTTATATTAATCTTGAACCTATCAGTTCGGATCTTTGCAGTCTCTTAGTGGGCTATCAAAACTTACTGATAGTAAAACAGACAAATCATTTCATTGTGTATGATAGGATACGATATGATCCCTCTAGGTGAGAGTAGGCAACATCACTGCTGATCATAGAAAGGAAAAATCATGATGACAGAGTAATAACATGAAAGTAAGATAAGATCCAACAGTTGTCCATTTTATCTGGCATAGGAAGCATGTGCCTCTACTGTTTAATGCCTTGTACCTTCACTTGGATAGCTTAAGGAACTGTAGAGAATCCAGGCAATACTATTTCAGTGATGCCACAAAGAACTCCAATAATGCCCTTTTCCTGGCACCTGTGAAAGTAATGCTACTTATTCAAGTCAAGGTACTTACATGTAAAAAAAAAGTACTTGAAGGTAGAAAATGGTTAAAGGGTTATTTCCCTGGGTGTTGTGTAAATAGACCAGGTACCAGGCTGCAGAAGTTGTCAAACAGTAAGGTGTTCTCAGTGGTGGCAGATGACAGAACAAGGAGCAATAGTATCAAGTTGCGGCAAGGGAAGTTTACGTTAGATATTAGGAAGAATTTTCTCACTAGAAGGGCAGTAAAACTGGAACAGGTTATCCGGAGAGGTGGAGGAATCTTCATCCTTCGAGGTTTTTAAGACCTGGCTAGACAAAGCTTTGGCTGGGATGATCTAATTGGGGATGGTTCTGCTCCGAGCAGGGGGTTGGACTAGATGATCCCCTGAGGTCCCTTCCAACCTCATTTTCTATGATTCTGTGATTGGTTCAGGAGACGGGATATTTCTGTGGCAAAGGAGTGGAGTTGCTCTGTGAAGAGGAGGTGCAGCCTGACTTCTAGGTATCCTATGGAGGGGTCTGCCATAATCTTGCTCTGTTTTACAGAAGTACAGCTTGAAGAAATAGAAATGCTTTATGACAGTGTTCCTAGACTGCAGTATTTATGACATCATCCTTTTTTAAGCATACCCACCCTGCTTTTCACTGCTCTTGTGACCAAACACAAATGGAAACCTGTCTGAAATCATTACTCTGTGCACTGTCATACGGGCTCCTACACTACACCTCCTTCCAGCTCCTGATACAAGATGCTTTTGAAAAGAAAAGGAGACATGTCCTCGTGGTCTTTAGATGCCAGAACAACCCCTGGAATCATGGCAGTGAGTGTAACATGGGGCAAACTGGAGTTTGTTTTATACATGCCCAGGAATGGGATGGACATTTTCAGGACTGGAGTTGCAAAGGTTCTGCACTAGGAAACATATTTCACTGGTGTAATTCCCCTATCCCAGGCTTCTGGCGTGCGAGAGGTAGTTATGAGAGATACTTACAATATATATATTTTTGGTGAACTATCTATTATTCTACTCTTTTCTCCAGAAAAGAAAGATCTGTCCCTTAACCTTAATCTTTACCTTTTAAGATTTGCTCTAGGTTTAAGCTGTCTGATTTCCACAGGGTGCATCTACATGTGCGCTTTACTGTGGAGTTAACTAATTAGCTCCATAGTAAGGTGTCACTGTCCACATCTGCATCCATATTAGGGCACAGTAAATTAATTAGCTCTGCTGTAGGATAGTACTGTCAGGGACACTATTTTACAGTGTCATAATTAAGTGTGATGAAACACACATGTATATGGTGTCTAGGGCTGGTTGGAGCATGAGGGTGCTAAAGCCTGCTGCTGGCCCTGGGCTACTCTGTCCTGACTAAAACTGCTGCTGTTCCAGGCACACATGTAGACGCTGCACCTGGGAGCAGCTGTCTCTGGCTCAAACTGCTCTGGAGTTTATGGTGTCACATTAATTTCATGTGTAAATGCATCCACAGAATGTAATAAGTCACACAGCAAAGACTATTGTCAAATTCTGCAAGGTTAAAGCAGAATATGTTTGCATGGGGCGTATCTGTTTTTCCCATCTGTATTTGTCATTTTTTCCAAGCTTGCATTTGTAACAATTCTGGTCAGCTGGGGCCCAGCTTATGTTTGTATTTATGAAACAAGAAATTTGGCAAGCAACTAATGAGCCACCAATATGTGCTTCTTGCTTCTGAAACAATACATTGATAATGGCAGATATAACAAAGCATGAAGAGGGACTGCACTGTATAGAGGCATGTCATTAAGTAGTAATCACCATATAATGTTCCTGTTAGATTTGTATTTATGAGACAACACCTTCTCAAAGGCATGCTAGCAACCTTGCCATCTGATGATTTTCAAACAAGGAAGGAAATCTAAATAGAAACCTTTTCTACCCAAAAGAATCTCTGATGAATAATATAAAAATGCAGTTTTCAGACAAAACACTTCGTTGCAATGTCAAGCAGCTGATTTATAACAGGGTAAGGGTGGCCCAAAGAGAGTAGGGATTTTCAGAAGTGCTTTACATTGGCTTACATCTATTCCCTCTCATCTGTAATAAAGGCACGGTTAGGTCAATGCAGAAAGCTTCTGAAAATCTCACCTTGTAGGCCTGTGTGAAGCAGCTAGTATTCGCTTTGGATTCTGATTCAGCTGATTTGGGGGACAGTGATTTGATTCGGTGATTCGAATCACCATCCTGAATCAATCTGGCTGAATCTGATTTTGAATTTTGGCCACTGCTGAATCGGTACCATCCCCTGCCCACTCTCAATGGCTGCCCTGCCTGCTCTCCCAGCTGCCAGCTCTTTTTTTTTTTTAAGTGCACGCACTCACCAGATGCTGCCAGGTGTGTGTGGGGGGTGATCCCTGCTGCCCCCCACTGCCCCACACTGTGCGGGGGGCACTGCCATGAGACCCTAGAAGCCCTGAGGCCACTGCAGCAGTCAGTGAGTTGGGGCTTTTTTTTTTAAAGGGCCAGGAGCTGGGGCCGGGCAGCTGGGACAGATGGTGGAGGTCAGGGGGCTCATGACAGAGCCGCCCACACAGCATGGGGCAGTGGGGATTGCTCCCTTGCCTGGCAGCAGCTGGTGAGTGGGGGCTTTTTTTTAAAGAGCCAGGAGCTGGGGTAGGTGGGGCAGCCATGGGGGGGCTGGGACTGGAGCCTGGCATGGTCCCCTCCCCCTTCCTCCAGGCCCCGCTCGCCCATCCCCTACTTACCAGCATGGAATCTGGGTCTAACTCCCTGCTGCAGCCAGCAGAGACTGCCTGAATTGCCGAAGCTCTCCAAATCTTTTCCAAATTGATTCAGAGAGTTTGAATTGATTTGGACCTTTTCATTGGTCTCCTGGTTCGATTTGGATTTGGAGATTTGCCTACCGAAACAGGCCAAATCTCCTTTTGAATTGAAACAGCCCCAGGAGCTTCGCACAGCCCTATCACGCCTCTGTGAGCCTGGAACTCTGTACAGGCAACCCTTGCCATTCACAGGGGATACGTTCGTGAGATCCCCACGAACGGCGAAATCCGCAAATACGGCGCTACATTCATGAACATTGTGAACACAGCCCCCTCGGCGGCAGCAAGCGCGGAGTCCCCAAGGAGCTTCTGTAATTTTATTTAAGATATTTGAGTTAGTTGGAAGGGGGGATGTGTATTTAAGATGCAGGTTCGGCATTCACAAATATTTGAAACTGTGAATGCCGAACCCATGAATAGCGAGGGTTTCCTGTACTTTGTATGCTTTCAGTGCATTTCAGTGGGTGTCCTGATCCAGGAGCCAGGTTCACATTCACTACTGGCATTACATCCTGTGGGTGAGAGGTGTCATTTCACCAGTGAGGCATGAAGCCTTTGGACGTCAAATTATAGATCCCATGGACCTCTTGGGGAAAAACTAATGGTCCTGCTAACACCTCCCCTCCAGATAGTTTATATATATGTAGCTTGTATGAGTTGCAAATTGTTTAACTGTGTACTACAGTTGAAGCAGAGCCCCAATCCTGCTGCAGAGGCAGCTGCCCTGTTGCATGCTGATGTAGCCTGCTAAAGAAGATGCACACATTGTGTACCGCTCACTGCTGTTTTGTCTGGTGTTCCCAGTATACAGCGGAAGCCATTCTGACTGATAATGGTAGGACATGATCTGCGCAAAGAAAAGCAGAACATGATTACAAAGCAAATTCTAATGTTCAATCCTAGCTCTTTGTGGGTGTTGTTCTCGTCTTTACACCACCACTGTACTACCAGAATTTAGTGCATCACTTTGAGATATGGTAAATGCTGTAGAAAACTAAATTCCACTTTAGGATTTTGCCATTTAACTCTATTTTTGCCTTTATATTTTATCATAGAGGGTAGACTGGTTAAACTTCTGAACAATACTACATTTAGGTATATTAGCCACATACCAACCACGGTGTAGCCTAATTCTAAATTTCTTCCCTTTCATCATTTGATACCAGGGCCTGAATGTTACCATATCTTGTCACAGTTTTGTGTGAGGTGACTGTAGGTGTGAATACACAATAAATAACAATAGATGGCCCTGAAAAGCCCATAGTGAATATACGACTGAATTTACTCTTTGGGTTCTGCTGTTAGTCATAAATCACTCTAGCAGGACTCCCACTGTTTTATAACATGAACAGTGCCCCTAAAGAGAATTGCAGCTTTGTGTTCAAAACAGGACTATTACTCCATACATATTGGATAAGAAAGAGAGCACTCTAACTTGTAGGGAGTTAGGAAATAAGCCAGCAGGTCAAAATGAAAGAGCTAAAGTTATATTGCTGGAAGCAGGAAGAGAGACTTAATCATATAGGGAGGTAATAAAATAACATCTTAATCTGACAAAAGAAGCTGTAGTGGGTGGAAACTGGTGGATGTCTTTTTCAAAGCTTCCTCCATATATTCTGTGCTGAAGATGCTCCTTTATGGGAAACAGAAAAGATTCAAGTCTTGTGATTTCTGCCTATTGAGAAGAAAGTTTCATTTCTTTTCTGTGTTGCTTAGTTGACATACAAAGTATCATTTTCAAAGTTGAGCATGCCTGATGCTTATATTGCCCGGTTATATTGCTTTATTGTCTTGTATCCTCTGTGTGCCATTCATTATCTGATTTACATGCCTGTTGGAGATCAGCTCTTTGCTGCTTCAGCATCCAACACTGTGCTCTGAAAGAGCTACAATTTTCTAAAAAAACTTATAAAACGGTTTGTGACCAGTGGCTCCCATGAGTATTTTCCTTTTTCTTATGCTGGAACTAAAACCAACATGAACAGTTGCCAGGAATACATTTTAACCGTTTTCCTTCAGAGCTCACAGTGTCAATGCAATTAGATGCTTTTCCTTTTCCTTACAAAATGGACCCAAGAGAGTGCAATGGGATTAATAAAATAGTCAAGTTGTACTTTAAAAGTGGTGGAACTGGATGAATACTGTTTTCATGCCTGACCCTGTCTTCCCAATGTCACAAAATACATTTGCACCATTTTCATTGTGGAAATTCTGATATTTAATATACTTAGTATTAATTCTGCTACAGGTTTTCATCAACCACATCTCTATGGATTTGCTTTAAATTACAGCATGGACATTTTGGCAAATGTTTCTCTGTCCTGAACTAGAAATGTAGTCATCTCTCCTCAGCTTATGTTGTACAAAAAACAGTTTACCAGAAGTTAAGAGTATTACTAGATGTCTGTCTTTCTTCCTCTGTCCCCAAAACTTATCTAACTTCAATCATTTTTAATTATGATTTCTAGAACAAATTAAAACATCATTCATTATAACTTCATCATCTTTAATTTCTCAAAGATCTGTGTAATTATTCTTTGAAATACTTTGGGAGCATCACTATAATCAAACATAATTCATTTAAATTTATAACATCCAAATATATTAAAAGTCACTGCCTTAAGGGATAACTCTCATAACTTGTTATATGCCCTATATTTTTGCTTGTGAGAGCTTGGCTACTACTGTAATAAATTTAATCAGATAAGGCTCATATTTAATAACTTTATTTATACCACAGAGATTGCTGCATATCCAGACTTGATTTGTCTTTGCTATTATATCCCTAGAATAAAGAATCTAAGAAGTGATACTACCATTTCAACTACTTCCAGCTTTTCTGGTTCATCTAATTCCATGCTTTACTTTTTCTGTTACGGCAAAATATATTTTTGGTGGCAGCTGGATCACTTACTGCTTTGTGCTGGTGGTGGCTGGATCACTTCCTGATTTGTCTAAGTTATGATTGAGCTAGAGTAATCACACATCTATGACCACAGACATACAGATAACAATGTGGCTAGAATCACATCCAGCCACCTATTCTGAATGACTAGGTACCCTTTTAAAGTTGGGGATGCCTGGACTCCAGCCTTCTCTGGCCACATCAGGACATGGTAGCCAGCCTACTACATCCCTGTATCTTGGCTAGCTACTAATTTGTTCATCTTAACAATATTCTTGCTCCAAACAGCCTTGGAGCTTATCTGGGAAATCTCTTAGCATGTTTTATGTGCTTTCTGGCTGTGATTTTGTGGTATTTTTATAAGATGATGTTTGAGACATGAGTTTGCTCCTAACACAAGAGATTCCTGTGCATTTAGTCCGGAAAATTATTAAGTAGCAAAAATCCTTCTTCTTTATTCTCTATCTGCATGTGGGTTTGTCTCTCTATTTATGTATTTGCTTACATCAAGGCTTCAGTTGTTGAAATGGGCATCAGATGTGGCAAGGCACCCATTTTATCATGGTTGGATATCTTGGTCCCAAATATGTTAATCTGAAACACAGCCTTCTAGGTTAGAATGAGGGGAGCTAAGAGGATCAGAAACCCTTTCTTTCCCTTTGTTACTTCATTTCAATACTTTTGTTTTTTTGCATGAAAGCTGTTACATGTGTGATGTTGTGGAATTCCACATGTAAAGTGAGAACTTGCATTTTCTTTTCGAAGTCTGTTCTTTTTTACTGAGAGGCTCCTTTAAGACCCTGACGTAATGCTAACACTGGTACACGAGGAAATATAATGAAATATGAATGAGACATAGGATTGGTATAAGGGATGGTACAGAGTCTTCAAATCTCTCATGTGCCTCCAGAACAAATGTCTTCAGAATGTTGTAGTCTGGGGGGCTTGCGTGAGCCTCTTCCCAGCATTTCTGCTCATTTCTGCACCAGTCATTCTTGTTAGAAATAGGGATTTCTAGCTTTCAGCTAACACAATTGTATTATTGCTGCTCTGTTTTTGCAACCAGTGGTATCAATAGTTTCATAGTTTCATAGTTTCTAGGGTCAGAAGGGACCTGAGCAGATCATCTAGTCCGACCCCTGCCATGGCAGGAAAGAGTACTGGGGTCAAACGACCCCAGCAAGATGTTCATCTAACCTCCTCTAAACACCCCCAGGGTAGGAGCCTGCACCACTTCTCTTGGAAGTTGGTTCCAGACCCGAGCCGCCCTGACTGTGAAGTCGCGCCTTCTGATAGCTCACCTAAACCTACCCTCTGCCAGCTTGTGACCGTCATTCCTGGTCACTCCTGGCGGTGCTCGGGGGAACAGTGACTCCCCCAATGCCTGCTGATCCCCCCTGATTAGTTTATAACAGGCCACGAGATCCCCCCTCAGCCTTCTCTTGCGGAGGCTGAACAGGTTCAGGTCCCGCAGCTTCTCCTCATAGGGCCTGCCCTGTTGTCCCCTGATCATGCAAGTGGCCCTCCTCTGGACCCTCTCCTTGCTGTCAACATCCCTCTTGAAGTGTGGTGCCCATAACTGGACGCAGTACTCCAGCTGCGGCTGACCAGTGCCACATAGAGGGGGAGGATCACCTCTTTGGACCTGCTCGAGATGCATCTGTGGATGCATGACAAGGTGCAGTTGGCCTTCCTGACTGCCTCCCCACACTGCCGGCCCATGTTCATCTTGGAGTCGATGATGACCCCCAGATCCCTTTCCGCCTCCGTGCTGACAAGAGGGGAGTTCCCTAACCTGTAGGTATGGTGCCGGTTGTTCCTCCCAAGGTGCATCACCTTGCACTTGTCTGTGTTGAAACCCATCCTATTCTCGTCTGCCCACCCTTGTAACCTGTCTAGGTCTGATTGTAGCCTGTTGCATCCTTCCAGTGTGCCCACGTCCCCCCACATCTTAGTGTCATCAGCAAATTTGAACAGAGTGCTTTTTACCCCCTTGTCCAAATCACTGATGAAGATGTTGAAGAGTGCAGGCCTGAGGACCGAGCCCTGGGGGACCCCACTGCCCACGTCCCTCCAGGTTGAGAAGGACCCATCCACTACCACCCTCTGGGTGTGGCCCTCCAGCCAGTTGGCGACCCATTTGACTGTGCCGGTGTCTACACCACAGCCCCCCCAGTTTCTTAATGAGAACGGGGTGAGAGACAGCGTCAAAAGCCTTCTGGAAGTCAAGGAAGACTATATCCACTGCTACCCCTGCATCTAATGATCTGGTGATCTGGTTGTAAAAGGCCACCAGGTTGGTCTGACAGGACCTGCCACTGATGAACCCGTGTTGGTTGCCCCTAAGCATGCAGTCCCCTGCTGGACCCTCCTGGATGTGTGCCAGCATAATTTTCTCGAACAGCTTGCCTAGGATCGAGGTAAGACTAACCGGCCTATAGTTTCCCAGGTCCTCCTTCCTGCCTTTTTTGAAGATCGGGACCACGTTGGCCCTCTTCCAGTCCTCCGGTACCTCACCAGAGCACCACGAGTGCTCGTAAAGTTGTGCTAGGGGACTTGCAATGACCTCGGCCAGTTCCTTTAGAACTCTAGGGTGGAGATCATCCGGGCCGGCTGACTTGAATACGTCAACCCCTCCAGAAGCCCCCTAACTAAATCCTTGCTAACCCGTGGCCCAGGTGTGCCTCCCCCGGGGCCCGAGGGGGGCCCAGAAGGGAGGTGGCTGTTCTGGCCCCTACTTAAGAAGACGGAGGCAAAGAAATTGTTAAACATGTTAGCTTTGCCATCTGGTGTGACGACCAAGTTTCCCATGGTATCCTGCAAGGGCCCCACGTTACCCGGGACCTTCTTTTTACCCCCTACGTATTTAAAAAAGGACTTCTTATTGTTCTTAATCTGGGAAGCGAGCCCCAGTTCCATCTCTGCCTTGGCCTTCCTAACTACCCCCCTACATCCCCGAGCAACTACAGAATAGTCCTCCCTGGTGATGACCCCTTCTTTCCATTGGGTGTAAGCCTCCTTTTTAGCAAGGAGACATTCCCGGAAATTATAGAAATTAAAGTATAAGAATAAAAATAAAACTTTCTCTTCCAAAGTTACGTTTTATCTCCCATCCCACCCAGGATTACTAGGAAAATCAAGATCAGGGAAGGATAGTAGAATTGATGGGAAATGTTAGCAAACTCTGCAGGGTTTTCTACCCAGGCCTTCAGAATTTCACCAGAAGACTTTTCTTTTTGTTTTCTGTTCTACTTGGCACAACTTGGCAGCAGACATTCTTAGAAGTCATGGAGTGGAAGGATATCCTTGACTTACTCATTAGCTTAGGAAATTAAACTGTTTTATGCTGCTTGACCAACAATAAGCCCCAGGATCCAATTGTACTTATTTAAGTAAATGAAACAATAGTCAGTATATTAAACTAATTCCTGTTCTAAGACTTTAATTTCTAATAGCTTTTCTAACTAAATCAAATTTATATCAGATTAAAGCTTTTCCCTCATATATGGCTTAGTCCAGGGAAAGGCTGAAGGTTTCAAAACAAGCCATTTCTGAATTTCTTATGCATAGAAAAATGATCTTTAGAATGAAATGATCAAAAACATTGAGACATTCTCTGGCTTTGCAAAGCGGTGCCAGGCACACAGGTGGGAGTAGGGTAGCACAGTCAACATCAAGGTACTTTTCATGGCTTCCTGGGGCTGTTTAAGGTGCTCTGCTTTTCTCCTGGCTGCCCATGACCCCAAGAGGCTGATGCCATCTCTGGTGATTGCCAGGGAATAGAAATGTCCTGGTTGTTTTTCCCAAACATCTTAGCTGCTACAGTGGCTGAAGAGTACAGAGGCTTGGGGGACACACTTTGGGAAATCTTGGTTAAGGCAGATAGTAAACTATAGGGTGCTTGTCCATGTCCACATGGCAAAAATCTCCATTAAGCTAGCTAAATAGCATCTGTGTGTCTGTGTTATCAGCTGATCTTACCGTTTTAGATTTTGTTTTATTGTGGTAATTTAAAAGACCTTCGACAGGTTTTATTTTTAGCTCCTGAATTTCTTCCATGAGCGTTATTTTTATTGTTTTAAATTTGTAACATGGATCTGACTTATTTCTGAAAACGTGATTTTCCCTGCTTTGCAACGATTGCACCACCAGGTGCCACTTGGGTTCATTTGTAAATCTATGCAAATCCATGGAAGTTCATCTAATTTCTCCTGCACTGATTTTTCTGGACACCAGGTGCTAATCTTGCAAATTTTTACTGATTATTTTATTGCTTACATTAAATTAATGAAAAATGAGATTTCCAAAAACCATGTTCTTCCGCCTTTTTGCCTGTACCTTGCTTCTGGTTGTCCTTATCAGCCTCAGCTTCTTTCCACATTTTTCCCCACGCTTGCTCTTGCCAGGGCTTCAGGGGGGCACCCTTGCCCCTAGGCTCCCCCTAGGCTCCCCCAACAGTGCCACGATCCCCTTCTCACAGCGAGCTGGCTCCTTCTGGTGTGCCCTCTAGCACTTTTTACTAATCATAGCATAATAAGCCCTTACGTCGTAAATCACGTCCACATTAGTTTAAGACAGCTAAATAAGTAAGACAGAAAAATTAAACCAGGAACATTTTTAGCGACTAAATGCTGAGTACATGTACAAGGGCCCAGAATTTCTACTGTTCTCCAAGGCTAGTGATTCTCAACGAGGGTGCTGTGGCATTATTAGCACAGTTAGGTGTGTAAACATGATTCACAAGACAAACCTAGATATGTCAATATATGAATACACAGTATCAAGAACATTCTGATCTGTTGTGGTCTTTTGAGTTTTTGCAACAGAAAAATAGCTGTATTATTTTTCCATTGTCAAAAAGTGAGTGAAAACTAAGAGCTGGCATTTTCTGAGGCATGCCTTAAGTTTAATGAGTCTAAAAACGCTGAGAACCCTGTCCTAAGCTCTGCTTTATTTTTAACTCACCTGTGTGGATTTTGCTTAAATTTTCTGTCAGACATGTAGATTGTGAATTCTTTGGAGCATGTACTATCCTTGCTTCTTGCCAACACTGTCTCCTACACAATAAAGCCATCATGCCGCTATGGAACAAGGCATGGTACAGATCAGCTCCAACAGGCCAGGTGCACTGGAATAGTGCTTGAAATATTTGGCACAAGCAGGGACTAGAACCTACCAAATCTGCCACAAAACTCCTGTTGGCTGAAAGGAGTATGAGAAGCTGAGCCCAAAGGATATTTTATTCCAAATAGTTTTATAAGCACCTAAAAATGATACCTCATGATGAAAATACTGTCCTATTTAGACCTCAAGTGCTACTAATATATTTGTGATAAAACAAGCAAACCCCAAGCTCCAGAAAAATAAGCCCAAAACCTTTGTATGTTGAGTGTTGCTACAAAACTCCTTTATTATAAAAAGAGGACAAATTCAAACCCGCTTCACATAAAACCTGTCCTGGTTTATTATGTTGTATTGCTACATGCATCTCAGAATAAGGCACAATGGTCTGAAGTTGCAGCAGGTGAGGTTTAGGTTGGTTATTAGGAAAAAACCTCTCTCACTAGGAGAGCAGTGAAGCGCACTGGAACAAGTTACCCAGAGAGGTGGTGGGATCTCCATTTTTGGAGGTTTTTAAGGCCTGGCTAGACAAAGCCTTGGCTAGAATGATGTAGTTGGGGATGGTCCTGCTTTGAGAAGGAGATTGGACTAGATGACCTCCTGAGGTCTTTTCCAACCCTAATTTTCTATGATACAATGATTCTATTATCTCTATTGTCTCTAAAAGGGAACCCCTCCCCCCTTTGTTATTCAATTTAAACAGAATTTTACTAACTGGATCACTACATTTCTCCACCATACTTTGCACAGGCTTATTGATAAGGATAACTGTCAGTGAAACAATGTAGTTTGATGACTAAACTTTGTTTCACGCTCCAAATATTCCAAATCTTGGTTGTTAAAGCAAAGATAAGTGACCTTATTGCTATACTGTACCTGACTGTTTGCCCATTATATAAAGAAAGACAATTGTGTGTGACATACAGGTCAACTGAACCTTTATCTTCATGTCTGCTTAGTGTGCTCATTTCACTGTCAGCTCAAGCACATAATGGATTGTTCTTACCACCACAAAGAACAAGACTCAATTAAAACAGGCTCTTTTGACTTTGGAGCTTAAAATAACATGAGTGTTGTCAGTTTTAGTATTTCAGATCGCCTTGGCAAATTGGACACCTGAAGAGATATTCATTATGATGAGTGGATAATAAAATGTCATCTATGTGTTTTGCCAGTTCTTAGGGGAGATCTAAAAAAACATTAACCATCAGTTCAATAGGTTGACATAAGCAGCTTCTTTGGAAATGATTGAAATGCCAGTTTTATTAGGGGTTAGATTCTGTTACTTTCTGTGCTTCACTTACACATTCCTGAGTTAGGCTTTTAAATATGAACCATTTTGATTATTAACCTACATGGCCTACTTCTGCCTTTATTTAGTCATGCACACCCCCATTTACTTCAATGGCATTTGTATTAATGGAATCAGTGAGAACTGAAATGGGTATTTTCTGTGATTTTCATAACATAGAAAATTAGGGTTGGAAGGGGCTGCAGGAGGTCACCTAGTCCAACCCCCTGCTTAAAGCTGGGCCATCCCCAACTAGATTATTCCAGCCAAGGCTTTGGCTGGCTGAGTTTTAAAAACTTCCATCGATGGGGAGTCCACAAGCTCTCTGGGTAACCGATTCCAGTGTTTTACTACCCTCCTAAGTGAGAAAATTTTTCCTAATATCCAACCTAAACTTCCCTTGCTGCAACTTGAGATCGTTGCTCCTTGTTCTGTCATCTGCCACCAGTCTATCTCCGTCTTCTTTTGAACCCCTCTTCAGGTACTTGGAGGCTGCTATTGAATCTCCTCTCAGTCTTCGCTTCTCTAGACTCAATAAGCCCAGTTCCCTCAGCCTCTCCTCAGCAGTCATGTCCCCCAGCCCCCTCCTCATTTTTGTTGCCCTCCGCTGGACTCCCTCCAATTTGTCCACATCTTTTCTGTAATGGGAGGCCTAAAACTGAACACAGTACTCTAGATGTGGCCTCACTTCCCTTGACCTACACACCTGGCGACACACCTACCAATGCAGCAGCCCATTATTCTGCTAGCCTTCTTGGCAACAACAGCACACTGTCAGCTTATATTCAGCTTATTGTCCACTGTAACCCCCAGGTCCTTTATTGCAGATCTGCTGCCCAGCCAGTCAGCCCCTGGCCTGTACCAGTGCATGGGATAGTTCCATCCTAAGTGCAGAACTTTGCACTTGTCTTTTTTAAACCTCATGAGATTTCTTTTGGCTCAATCCTCTAATTTGTCTAGGTCAGTCTGAATCCTAGCCCTACCTTCCAGCGTATTTACTACTCCTCCCAGCTTGGTGTCATTTGCAAACTTGCTGAGGGTATACTCCATGCCTTCCAGGTTGTTGACAAAAATATTGAACACAACTGGCTCCAGGACTGACCCCTTGGGGCACTCCACTTGGTACCAGCTGCTAACTAGACATTGATTGCTACCCTCTGAGCCTGATGCTCCAGCCAGTTTTCTATCCACCTTACAGTCCATTCATGCAGCCTGTATTTCCTTAGATTGACCGTGAGAATGTTGTGGCAGACCGTATCAAAGGCCTTGCTAAAATCAAGGTACCCCAGATCTACTAGTCTCCCTGTATCCACAGAGTTAGTCATCTCATCATAGCAGGCAATCAGGTTGGCCAGGCATGACTTGTACTTGGTGAATTCATGCTGACTGTTCTTGACGACGAAACTTTGTTTCATGCTCCAAATATTCCAAATCTTCTTCTCCTCCAAGTGTTTAGAAATGGATTCCTTGAGGATCTGCTCCATGATTTTTCCATGGACTGAGATGAGGCTGACCAGTCTGTAGTTTCCTGGATCCCCCTTTCCCCCCTTTCTTAAATATGGGCACTATATTTGTCCTTTTCCAATCATCTGTGATTGCCATGAGTTTTCAAAGATGGTGGCCAGTGGCCCTGCAGTCACATTAACCAACTCTCTCAGCATCCTTGGGTGCATCCCATCCAGCCCCATATACTTGGATATGTCCAGCTTTTCTAAGTAGTCCCTAACCTGTTCTTTCACCACTGTAGGCTACCCACCTTCTCCCCAAACCATGCTGCCCGGTGCAGTAGCCTGGGAGCTGACTTTGCCTGTGAAGACTGAGGTGAAAAAGGCATTGAGTAATTTAGCCTGGACTGTATCTTCTGTCACAAGGTTGCCTTCCCCATTCAGTAAGGGATCCACACTTTCCCTGATCTTCCTCTTGTTACTGATGTACTTGTAGAAACCCTTCTTGTTACCCTCCACATCCCTTGCTAGCTGCAACTCTAATTGTGCTTTGGCCTTCCTGACTTCATCCCTGCATGCCCAAGCAAAACTCTTATACTCCTCCCTAGTTGTTTGTTCAAGTTTTCATTTCTTATATGCTTCCTTTTTGTGATGTAGTTTACTGAAGAATTCCCTGCTAAGCCAAGCTGGTCTTCTGCCATACTTGTTAGTTTTCCTGTACATGCACCCTCAGGAAGGCTTCTTTAAAAGTGCAGACAGTACTCCTGGACTCCTTTCCCTCTCAGACTGGCTTCCCAAGGGATCCTGCCCATAAGTTCCCTGTGCAAGTCAAAGTCTGCATTTCTGAAATCCAGGGTCCTTACTCTGCTTTTCTCCATCCTTCCTTTCCTCAGGATCCTGAACTCTATCATCTCATAGTCACTGTGGCCCAAGTTGCCATCCACTACTACATTCCCCACCAATTTTTCCCTGTTTGTGAGCAGCAGGTCAAGAACAGCATGGCCCCTAGTTGGTTGCTCCAGCACTTGCACCATGAAGGTGTCCCCAATACTCTCCAAAAACTTCCTGAATTGCCTAGAAGTTCCCTTCCCTCTCTATGTGGTATGACTTCCAGCAGATGTCAGAGTGATTGAAGTCCCCGATAAGAACCAGAGCCTGTGATTGGGAAACTTCTGCTAGCTGTTTGAAGAAAGCCTCATCCACCACTTCCTCCTGATCTGATGGTCTATAGCAGACCCCCTCCATGACATCACCCTTGTTGCTCTCCCCTCTGACCCTAACCCAGAGACTTTCGAGAGACCTATCTCTGGTTTTATACTGGAGCTCTGAGCAATCATATGTGTCTTTCACATAAAGTGCAACTTGTCCTCCTTTTCTCCCTGCCTGTCCTTCCTGAACATTTTGTACTCATCTATGACAGTGCTCCAGTCATGCGAGCTCCCACCAAGTCTCTGTTATTCTAGTAATATCATAGTTCCATGAGGACTTCCAATTCTTCCCGTTTCCCAGGCTCCGTGCAGTCATGTACAGACACCTGAGGTAACTAGTTGATTGCCCTGATTTCTCAGGAAGTATAAGCACAACTCCCCTGTTGCTCACTCCTGCTTGCTCTTCCTCCAAGTCTCCAGCTTCTCCACTTACCTCAGGGCTTTGGTCTCCATCTCTGGTGAACCTAGTTTAAAGCCCTCCTCAGCAGCTTAGTGAGCCTCTCTGTGAAGATGCTCTCCATCAGGTGGATCCCATCTCTTCCCAGCAATCCTTCTTCCTGAAACATCATCTCGTGGTCCACCTTCCTGGGATCCTATGTCCTCTCCCTTTTCTAAAGAAGCCAAATCCCTGCTGGCAACACCACCTGCTGAGACTGGCATTGATCTCCAGGATGCACCCACTTCTGCCCGGGCCCTTTCCCTTGATCAGAAGGTGTGAAGAGAACAGCAGCTTAGCCCCCATTCCCTTCAACCTGCACCCAGAGCCCTGCTGTCACTTTTGATCTGCTCAGGTTCTCCCCTGGCAGTATCATTGGTGCCTACATGGATGAGCAGCATGGGATAATAGTCAAAAGCCCAGTAGGTCTCAGTAATCCCTCCATGACATCTTGGATCCGGGCTCTGAGCAAGCATTAGACTTCCTGAGACAACGCATTATGGTGGCTGATGGATTCCTCCATCCCCTGCAGAAGGTAGTCTCTAACCATCACCACCCATCCCTTTTTCTCAGTGGCAGTGGTCTTGATCCTTCCCACCTTGGGGTGGCCTGTCCTGTTCTCCCCCATCAGTGAAACGCGCTCTTCACCTTCTGTTGCTAGGGCTCTATATCTATTCTTCAGACAAACTTTTGCAGGTGCAGATGAAGATTTCTGCTTGCTGCCAGAGGTCACAAACTTCTGGCTTCCACCTTCCTGGGAGCCTATGTCCTCTCCCTTCTCTAATGCTGCCTCTGGCAGTTCTTCCTTCACAGTCCTGGAGATCTCTGCCAGCATTGAACCAATGCACTCCTTATGGCTGATGATGCTTCAGAGCCTCACAGCCTCCTCCTGTACTGCTCTTGCCTGTTCCCTGAGAGGCACTGCTCACACTGCAGGCACTCCCCAACCTGGCTGTCACCAGAAGGAACCTACAAGCTTCAGTCCCCAGAGCACCAAGCCTAGACCTGGGTGGAAACCTCGATGGCAAATGGTCCAGCCTGGACAGAAACCTCACAGGTGCAAGCAGAAGCAGTGGCAGTAGTGGCTCTGGCTTTATGATGTCCTCCAACCATTTTCTGGGTCTCTTAATCTGCCTCTTCTCTCTTACTGCCCTTCTTCCAAGCACACCTT
Organism: Crocodylus siamensis; assembly: GCF_052110815.1. Lineage (NCBI taxonomy): Eukaryota > Metazoa > Chordata > Crocodylia > Crocodylidae > Crocodylus > Crocodylus siamensis. The sequence goes on from NC_143401.1 coordinate 80,400,739, forward strand.
CCCTAGTAAATTCACCTGAAAGTTGGCCTGTTTACTGATCCTTGGCCCCAAAGGGTTCCTTTTTCTCTGCTTCCTCACACCAAGCTGAAAGGCTGCCCCGTCAAAGGGGTGGGGACCAAATACCTGTAAACTGCCTTATTTACTTGCTCCCTAGTTGCTCTTGTTAGACCCTGCTGGGCCTAGACTGGCTCCACCCTATCATTAGGGCTTCTGTCAGGCATAGGCAACAATCATTCAGCAATCAGCAATCACTTGGCTAGCAACACTCCCAGCTTCTTAGAGCACACCCCAAACAAACACAGCCCACTGAACAAACATGCAGCATGCCAAAGGTCTGGATCACTTCCCTTCCTTGGGCAGGATCTGGTGCCCAGCTTCCCTTCCCCTTCCTCCTCTTGCTCCCAGCAAACTGCTTGCCCTGTTTGCTGCCTCTGGTCACTCAGGGAGTCTCCTTTTGTACCCCGCCGGGCCTGGACTGTACATTTCCTTTACTTTGCTGTCAGTTTCACACATTAAATCACTGTCCCCGTGTAAATGAGGGGCGTTGGCACAGAAACTACTGGCGCTGAGCTGGATTCCTCCAAGTACAGGTTAAGCAGTCTAAGGGCTGCTCTGACTTGTGCCATTTGGCTATGTTCCTCAAGAGACCATATACCAACCAGGCAATGCCAGAACACATTTCACTCTAATCACTCCCTAATATATGTGGGAGCAGAGTAGAGGGAGGCACTGGCAGAAAGGCTATGAAAATGGAGGGAGAGAAGTCAGTTCTGCTGCCTATGTCTTGAGTTTTTCTGGGGGGGTCATTTCACTTTCCACAGAGGAGAATAGGGCAAAAAGTCTGCACACACTAATTACTCCAAATGGTCTGTCTTCCTGGAATTTAGCCTTACCGGTCATTAAAATAACAACAGAAAACTGAAACTGAGTTTTCTTCCTCAGCTTTACTGTTCCTACAGTTTCTCTGAAAAAGCCTTGCTGCTCTAGTTCTCTTGACCAAAGAGTCATTCCCCACCTCCTTTAATGAGCCACATCTGCCACAGTGAGTCAGCAAGAATCAATCAATCAGTCAATCTCTCCCTGCAGGTCTCCTGCTAAGAGATCAGACCCTCACATCTGTTTACACAATATATTTAATGCAATAAATAATCAATAACAATATTACTTATGATTAATGAACAATCTCACAGTTCTTGGATTGACTACCCATGTAGCTCTTTCTAGCCGGCACATATACTGACACAACTGTTATTAGCTTACAATATCCTGTTTACATAATGCTCAAAAATCTTACAATGCAAATAAAAACAAATTGATGTTTCCATGTCTACGCTTCCCTCTAAGACTGGAAGTCAATGATATCTAAGTAACTGGCAGCAGTCTCAACGTAGTGTGGCCAAAGTGGTGCATTAATTGCAATGCTGCAAATCCCAGGGAAACCAATAGAAAACGTTTTAAATAAAATGGTATTTTGTCAGTGAAAGGAATGGAATTAATGAGGCTTGCATGAAACCAAATGCACATAAAACCAAATGTCTACTCAAAAGGAGACTGAATTATGTATTGCTGAATTTGCAGAGGATTGTTAAAAATTAGGCAGCACTTCATTACTTGTTAAATTTGAAGCTTCATCTTAAGAGGTCTGCACTCTGCAGTGCCTTAATGGAAGTGATGCATAACCCTGCTTCATCAATGTCCCGCTGGAATTCTCGCCATTAGATTTCAAATGGAGACTGAAAGATCATTATATATTTTCAATTGGTTAGCGGTCCTATCACCTAAGAGTGTATTAATTGTAATATCTCAAAATAATTTCATTCCAATTCTTATGCAAAGCTATATGCCTGAGGTATCCAAAAGAACAGCAGTGGGACTCATAATATTTAAGCACTGTGCTCTAAAAGCTGGGTTTCAGTTATTTTTCCTCCAGCTCTTCTTCTTAGTGACATGGAAAAGGCTTGCGAGTCAATTGCTGTTGTGCTGCTTTCGAACCAACAGTGCAGAGCAGTCAGTTTTCATTTCCGAGCTCACAGCTGCATATCACATTTAGCGCATTCTCCAGCAGCATATAAGATTTGAGTATACACATTTTACTCATTTTGATATCATTCTCATAACCACAGCTAATTCATTCACTTCTCAGAGAAACTGATGTTTAAAGAGAAACCTGTGGTTTTGCTCGCATTCAGAATTAATCTTGACGTCAGAGTGGGCTCTGTGTTCACTTTTTCTCAAAACACGTTGAACTTGCAACTGGGGGAAGGTATTATTTTATCAGCCATGAATGATGAACTGGGCTCCTACTGATTCATTTCTTCTCACTGGCTGAACTAGTGTTAGTATACACGGCTGAGGTAGAACCATAACACATCTCTCCTGTGCAGCTGCTTTCTGAAAGTGTCCAAAGGGATTTAAGTGATGTGTAGGCTTTGCAAAAACCTTTTATTCAGGACTGAATTTCATCTCACGTGGGCACTTGCTGGGATCAGACTGCAAACACGTTAAGCAGATTAGAGCACCAGCTCAGACAGAGTTGGCTGGTAGCTGGCGGTGTTCCCACCACATCCTGTCCCCCTGAGTGACCTAGTGAAGAAGAGGAGCTATTGTTCCCTTCCCTCGCTACGTGCTATGAACGAGACCTGTTGCCAATAAATGATTCTCAGAAGAGAGTCTGCGTCTTCATGGACGAGACCTATGGATGGGGTCTTCAGGAATAAGGGGCCTGCCAGGAAAGACTGGAATCAGTTGAGCTAGTTATGTCAGGTGAGTTCTGATTCACAGAGACGCGGTGTTAAAGGGAAGTGGACAACCTTTATCCAAAATTTTAATATCAGCACTATACCTATTCTTTTCCCCCTAACCCTGGAACCCCTATCAGTAGCCTTGATTTGAATGTACTCTGCCTCATCTCAGTCCTTCAGCCTCTTCTCTCATTTTCTGTCTTGAGAAAGAGGAAAGAGCTGCAAGATCCCTCAAATAGTGGAAGACTGAAGGATAAGCAGAATGGCAAAAACTAAGGAGTGGTGGAGCAGGGGTTGGGCACGGTGAGGAAACATGCCTGCCAAGTGAACTCAACAGCTTTTTGAAAAGTCTTCTTAAACTTGTGAGGCTCAGAAAAAATGTAGGTAAAATAAATTATGATAATAAAAGTGATGAGGGCGAGGGGTTTGGAAAACGAACCCCAGAACTTAGAGATGGAAAAAAGCAGGAAGAACTGAAAACAGGTTTCTTAGCTGTTTTAGCTTTTTTTTTCTTTAGCTCACCCTTACTAAAATAGCAGGCAGGAGGTGGATCTCATAGATGGAGAAGTAGCAGGAGGTGGCAGTCTCTGGAGGTAATTCTCCTTTGTAGTCCCACAGTAGGAGAGCCTGTTCTTCACAAGGAGTCTATGAACCTCTTGAGTGTTGCCAGGTAGTGGAGGTAGTCTGTGAGCTTCATTTGTAGAAGCTCAGACTTTTCACTCTGAAAATCACAGGCTCAAACTGTAGCAGAATTACACTTACTTTTGCTGGTGGAGGTAGCCAGAAGTCATCTAATATCTGGGGCAATTTGCAGCAGGGAAAAGTCAGAAGGAGAGGAAATCAATCTTAGATGTGGTTGCATCGCTTTTTTTTAGCCACCTGGTTTATGCACTGGTATCATGTTGCTCTTCAGGAGGAACTCTTTGCTTGGAAAGTTTCTACAGCAATGTTGGATGTAGTAAATAGAAGACAAAACACCATTATGCCTGGGATTTTCCAAGGCTCCTAAACCTGGGATATTGGCACTGTTTCCCTCAGGCTCCCAAACACACCCCAAATCCCAAACATAGGCCATATATTGGGGTTGATGTTCTGAGACATACATTCTATGGAGCCAAATACATAGGAGAAACTGATACTTTTTCTTATGTCTTCTCCATAGGAACATAAAGAAGTACAGGTGGAAGGGACCTCCATAGGACATGTAATCCAACTCTCTGCCTGAGGCAGAACCATCCCTATCCAAACCATCCCATACAAATCCATAATTAAAGTGTTAGTAAAACTACCATCAACCCTGACACAACACAAGATATAACACCCTAACCTGCTACAGGAAAAGCAGATAATGTGCTGCTTTTGTAAAAGGTTGTTTAATATATGCTCAAGAGATCCCAGGTGAAGGGCCATGCCCACTGCTACAGAGGAAGGCATTCTCCGCCCCCCCCCACCATTGTATGAATTTGACCATGAGGTAAAATTCCTTCCTTACCCCAAATATAGTGATTGGTCTGACCCTGAGTGGAGGGGCAAGACCCTCTAGCCAGGAACCTCTGGTTTTAAGCCCCAGCAGGGACATTGGTACACCCCAGTCAAAATCCTCAGCCTTGGCTGTAGCCAACACCCAGTGCCTCCAAGGAAGTCTTAAAAAAAATCTTGATGCATGTAGCAGAAAGTGGGGAGAATTCACTCCCAGTCCCATGAACCAAGCAGCAAAGCCCAGAAGCATGGGAAATACCCATAGCCGAACACAGTTATAGTCAGGGCTGTCCCTAGTAGGGGGCAAATCAGGGTGACTGCCTCGGGACCCGTGCTTTGGGGGGCCCCAGGGAGGTGGACGGAGCAGCCGCAGTGACTCTGTGCCACCACCAGCTTCACACCCGGCCGCTTGGCACTTCCCCCCCACCCCACCGAATCTGGCACGTCCGACTGCTTGGTACGCCCCGCACCGCTGAATCCGCTGTCGGCTTCCTCGCATCCAGGGGCAGGGCCCTGCACAGGCTGATTTGCCCCAGGCCCCACACCCTGCTTGGGTTGTCTCTGGGCATAGTTACACCTATCATCTCTGACCAATGGGCGCCAGTGCCCAACCTCTTCTTGAACACTTCCAGTGATGACGAGTTTACAGCTTCCCTAGGCAGTCTATTTTACTGCCTCGCTGTTCCAACAGTGAAGAAGTTTTTTTCCTGGTACCCAATCTAAATGTACTTTGCTGCAACTTCAGGTCCTTGGTCTCTGTTCTACTTTCTGCAGCAAGAGAGAAATTGTGCTCTCTCTTCTTTATGGCAGCGCTTTAAATATTTGTAGACTGCTAAACTATCCCCTAAGTGTCTTTTCAGCAAACTGAACATGCATAGCTTCTTCAGCCTCTCCTCTTATGACTTGCTTTCCAAGCCCTTTATCATCTTTGTCACCTGCCCTCTAGGCCTTTCACAATCCAGTTCTTTCCTTTTCAGTTTGTTCATGGTTAAACCCTTGCAGCATTTTCTTTTGCCTTTGAAGTGTACTATGATTGTACCAATTATTCCAGAGCATTGGTCTCAATGTTTTTGACCCATGGGCCAGAGAAGTCCCAGGTCCATCCACAGGCCGATCCAGTCCATGGGCCCAATCTGGAGTGCAGGGCTTGCCCAGCTGGGACCTGATCCAGCTGCACAAGGGTTGGAAATTTGGCAGTGGGGGAGAGGTAGCAGTGTTAATTGCCACTCTGCCTCTGCCTCCAAATTTTTGGACTCATGGGGAACCCTGTGGGTTGGATGACATGACCCTGTGGGATGGATCTAGCCCATGGGTTGGGGATTGAGCACCTCCATTCTAGAGGAGAAAAAATATACAATCAAGACATAATCTTGGAACTTTCTAAACATTGGTAATTGTAACAGGGTCCCCATTGAGACCCTGTTGCTAAGGGAATGGGGGCAGCCGGAAATAATTACACCATGAGGGGGGCGGGCCCCCGGCCCTAAGCAGCCAATGGTGACTAGACTCTGGAGGATAAGATGGAGAGGAAGAGGATGAAGGATGCCTTCAGGCACCAGAGTGGAAGCACAGAGAGGTGCTGCAAGAGAGAGAGCTTTCAGAGAGAAGGATTGGGGAAGTGGGACCTGACTCAGGATCAGAGGGAGCAGAGGGATCCTGGAGCCCAGGCACTGACTGACCTTGATGCTACAGGAACAGCGGTGAGTGACGGGGGGAGTGGAGCCGCACCGCGGGTGGGAGCAGACGCGGTTATCAAAGTGCGGGGAAGCTCTGGTGAGTTGAAGAGGTGACAAGAGGGGGAGGATTCCTATCCAGACCCCTGGAGAGTCCAGGCGACTCTAGGATGTCCCAAGGGGAGCGAGGCGCTGAGGACCAGGAGATCAAGGGAGAACCGTGGAGTCTGCATACCGGCTCTGCCAGAGAAGACTGCAGGTGGCAGCTGTAACAAACCACTAATTGGCTCGTTAGCTGCAAGGAGAGGACTCACCGCGGTCGTAACAAGCCATAATAGAGTAATTGGATAAAGGTGGTGCGCCTTTCAAGGACTGGGGGCTGGCCAGGAGGATGGAGACCCCAAAATTAACCCTTTTGACTGTGATCTCCCCCAAGAGGGGAGTTCCCTGTTAACAACTGCAAACCACTGAATAAAAGCAAAAAAAAAGGTAAGTTTATTTCAGCGTGGTACTTCCCGTGGGTACTTCCTCTGGTAACAACCACTTTCATCTCTTTACGATCCAAGTCGTGGCAGGCGGGAAATACGATGACATTGGGGGTACTTGACGGACACGCTGACAGTAATATTACATTCTCTGTCTCTTTTGTTTCCTGGACATGTGTGATGGAAAGAAGTTGTTCTCTTTTTAGCTTCCCCCACATCTGCAGTCAGTGCTCATTGCAAAACTCTGTTAAAATTATATCAAGCTTTATCATAAAAACTTCTTCTTATACAGACTTTATACAATAGACAGATGTTTGTTTCTTTGACCCTTGTAAAGCAGATTCCAACTCTTTCACAGTATAGTTCCAGGAATGACAACCCATTGAAAGTATTCAGCTATTTCAAAGTGTTTTTTGACAGACTAGCAAAATCCATGTGTATGCAGAAGCTAACTTGAGATATGTGGCACTCTATTAAACAGCTCCAGTATTGCCTGAAAGAATTTAAAATCAATTTTAGTAAAGAGGTTTCATTCGATTTGGCAGGAAAAGATAGGTGCCCTTAAATAACATTTTTCTTTAAGATTTTTTTTACCTGCTGCAGAAAGTAAAATAGAACCATCCAAAATGACTGGATGGAGTGAATTAAAGTTCTAGTTCAGTGGGTTGAAAGTGCCTAATGGAAAATGAAAGTTTTCTGTGAGAGAGCGAGAGAGTCCACAAGTCAGTTTTGTGCAATAAAGGCAGAAGCATTTAAGGTATATTTTATCTCTAGGACACTTTTGAGTATTACAGTAGTGCTTACAGGCCTCTAAAAATTGGGGTCCCTTTGTGACTGGCACTGTGGGCTAATATGAGACAGATACAATCCTGAACAGCTTAGAAGCTAAATAGATCAGGCAGATAAAGGAGGGAAGGAGAAAAAGAAGTACCGGGAGGTGAAAAGACTTATTTAAGGTCAAAGGCAGAGTCAGGGCTATCATCCAGTTTTGCCACATTGCCTCCCTTAGTCTAGCTGGGATACCAAAGAGTTAATACCTCCATGGAAACCATAAACATCACAATCACGTCACTATGTCCGCTCCTCCTTTGGGTTATTCTTCCACAGAAGAAAAAACCCGAAACCCAGGTGGCTGTGATTGACACTAGAGTACTCAAGTGCCATCATTAAAATTATTTTTCTAATAGTTATGGAAATGCAGCTCCTTGTTTACATTGCAATCATACTGCCATTACCCTGAACAGCCCCCACTCATTTACATCATCCCTCCAAGTTATTACAGAATTATCCTTATGTTAAAAATAACTATGTTGCTCCCAAGTTTATTACTGCTCAACCAACAAGTGATTAAACATATTATACTCAAACCCTTGCAATCTGGCCTTGCTGGCTGTATTTTTCCACTTCCCTATAATTATGCAGGGCCTGACCAAACTTTGTGTAGGAGTCTGCCTAGGCCTGGAAAATAACAGGTTTATTCTCCGCGTACCACTCCCCTGTGCTGTTCTAAATGGGTACTGAATATTTTTGTTGTTTGGAATCAGCATGTTACTCTTGCTGCACCTCTGGTTCTCGTGCGTTCCAGTCTGCTTCCTGGCCTGTGCTTACTTTGAAATTACCCTTATCAATAGGATGAACACTGAACTGACTTCAAAGGGGACAGTGTGGCCTATAAGTCAGTACAGAATTTATTTGAGCGATCTAATGGTGTACCTTGCTGGGGGTATGTGGGTTTTTGTGAGCTCAGAATCTTACTCCAGAGGGATCCTTCATTCATGACACCAAATTACGTCTAACATGGGGGTGGGGAGGGGACAAGAGTTAGACTGACGCAGTTCAGATCTGAGGTAGGCCAGTGCAATGATTCAGCCACTGCCACTTCTTGCTACTAGTTGCAGCATGGATGAAGCTCCCCACTACCTACCATGGTGCAGGTGAAGCCCCTTGCCACTGAATGCCTCTGAAGTCCCCATCAGCTCCTCAGGTTAGATTGGGGTGGGCAAAATGTGGCCCGGGGGCTGGAGGCAGCCTGCCAAGCCATTCCATCTGGCCTGTGGGACCCCTAAAAAATTTAGAAAATTAATATTTATCTGCCCCTAGCTGCTTATCATGCAGCCCTTGATGGCTTGCCACAACTCAGTAAGTGGCCCTCTGCCCGAAATAATTGCCTGGCCCTGGGTTAGATCCAGCCATTTAGAGGCAGTTTCCACTGGCTGAGGGATCAAGCCATAGGTGCCTCCCTGGTCTTTGAAACTTGGTAAAACTTTATCCTACATATTGGGCAAAAGTATTCTGCAATGTTTATGCCATGAAAACCTTTCCAGAAAGAAATTTCAGCACGCTACCGAATCAAGCTCTCCTTTCACAGGAGTTAGACATCATTAGTTTCAGAAGGGTTTCTTTTGGTATGTCTCATGATTAGGCAGCTACATAATTGTGTCCAACAATTTCAGACTTCAGCACATGTGGAAAAATTCAGTGCCCTTCCTCCTGGCTGCTCAAAGGAAACTCAGCTATGACCTAAGGTGAGGAAGATACTATGTAAACTCTCTCCAGCCCTCTCCTCCTGTTTCACATCTCCCTTTCCCCACCCTCCCCACTTCCCATTGTTTCACGTCTCTCTGTACCATCATTTTTATTCCATTGAAATTCCTGTACCAGACCCATATATACATAATTCTCTTTCCTCATGCAAAGTACTCTTCTCCTCTTTCCATCTTCTCATATTAAATTTTGCCCACAGCGTTTCTTGCTATACCACCCCCTTCCCTAAACCAAGCACTCTTCCTCATGGCCACTTAACTGACTTTCCTTAATGCTACAGCAACATGTATTCCTTGGCTGTACATTGTTTATCTTGCCCTTGCAACACATTGCCCTTTTGATGACCTTCTATGTATAGCAACCCACTTAATTCATTCTGCCCTTTTCGGCTAGGTATAGACATTCAAAAAGCCCGCGACTGAATTGATCTAAGTGATGTGGTTTTCTGTAAGCGGCGTAGTTTAGATCAGTAGTGAACAGAACATGTGTTCACCCTCTGGTGGAAGAAGGAGGGGGCAAATCTTAGATTTGGTTTCTCCATTTTTAAACCAGTCTATGTGTATGCCGAACTTCTGTTCTGTTACAGGTATAGACCAGTTTTGTGTGCTGAACTGCTGTTCTGTTAGGGATCTGGACCAGTTTCCAAACACTTATACCCATGAAAGTGTAATACCTGTACCTGGCTAGTGATTTCATTGGCCATTTTCAGCACTGTAGAACATTGCTCTCCCAATCACCTCAAGGCTTTGTCTTTTATGTGCTCATACTCTGGCAGAGTTTGGGGTTGTATGCAGTCCCACCTGCATCTTCATAACTGATTTATACCTTTTTACAATATGAACTAGCTTTGGGAGAAAGCTGACAGGGATTCAAAGGCTGGGGCCTGTCCAGAAAGTGGTGGATGTACTAGAGAACAGGATGGGAGGAAGGGGAGCTATGCCAGGCCTGAAGCTACATGTTATCTTCTCTCATTTTATGTTTTCCGTTTTGTCAAAACATGCCAGGCTGGAACTGAGTTTCCGTCAGTGGTTCATTGCAAGTCTACATAAGCTCTGCAGCTCCTTACCTGTCAGATTTTCACACATAAGAACTGTCTCTGAAAATGTTCTGGGGCAGCGAGCGTGCAGCAGTTCTGGCCACAGTCAGATCCTGCTCGTCTCTTATTCTGCTCGTTTTGTTGTGGGTACCTGTGCTCTGAGCACTACTGCCCGATTTCCCTTGTGCCTTTCCCCGGTAGCTCAGGCCAGGAATATGATACAAGAACCTATGTAGCACACCAACACCCGTGACACTTTTTGACAGCTGGGGGCAGCCCTTCTGACAGTCATGCCACAAATAAGCTTTACCCCTCCCAGAGTGCCACTCTATTCCCCTTCCTCTGCTTTCGGTTCCCAGCCTGTGCTCCCTGCCTTGTCTGCCAAACGTCACACACAGGGTACCCATGCCACTTGCACCATGTCTACTGTAGGTTGGCATGGCACAAGGCAGAGATGTGAAGAGATACTAAGCTAGCTTGGGCACTGGAAGCAGTAGAGCTGCATTAGTGTGGTGCTTTGCCTGAATTAATAAACTCTGCTTGCAAGCAGGACCAATTTGCTTGGGCAGAGTGCCATGCTAACACAACAGCACTGCTTCTGGTACCACAGCTAATTCATTTGGCTAACCTGGGGTATGCCTGCCCAGTAAGTCTGCTTTGTGCCTTGTAGAGGTTCCCTAGTAATGGGGCAACTTACTGCGTTCAAGGATTTTTATCTGTTGTTCAGTTTTATTGCATGTAGGAGTGACATTGATTCATTATCCTTTTTTATTTTTGCCATGGGATGATCCAGGATATTCTCATGTCTACTGGCAAGGGATGAACAAACTTCCAAGGAAATGAGTTTTACTCGGGTGTGGTGGTACTGGAACCCACAGAAGCGCCATACTGACTTGGACTATGTGTCTAATGGAAGTAAGGCCTCCAACATGAACTTTGGACACTGCTGACTCTGCCACTCATGCTTTAGGCCCAGACATGCAGACTACTCTGGCCTCTCCATTCCAGAGCAGTGGACGGGGAGGGCTGGGGAGTAAGCAGAGCATGGTCCACATCACTTGCTGGGAAGCACAGTGTAGCCTCTGCAGGAATATCTTAATTAGCTTTTGGTGTTGACCAGTGGAAATTACTGCCCCCTGGGAAAAAAGCTGGCACAGGGGTTGAATTGTGACTCAGAAGGGTGTCTCTAAAAGAAAAAAAAATGCAGCTTTGGATCTGCCTCCCAAAATCATGACATCTCTAAGGAGGCCTTGATATTTAATTCCAGACAAGTCCAGTTACTAATGAAGCTTTGATGGGTGTAACCCTGCATGAGCGGAAAGTACAAGACCACAAATGTGCAGCAAAACAGCCTGTAAGAGATCAATTTGCTTGACTGAAAATAAATCAAATTAAACTTCATATTTTTTTCAGGAAGTGAAAAACATCCAGCTTATCCCCCCGCCATTCCCTTCCCAGGTGCTGTCCAGAATACCAAGCAGTTCCCTCCAGTAGGATAACAAACTGCAATGACATCAATACATAATTAACAGGTGCTGTCATGCACTTGGGAGTTCCTCATTGTCACGCAGAAGTGAGCCTGGCGGCCCAGCTAATGTAGCAGCAGAGCCTTGAAAGGTTACATTTTAATGAGTGAAAGAACAAAGGGCTGGTAGAAAAAGTAAATTGTCCATCTCCTTTTTAGGTCCTGGTTCTTCCTTCTTTCCTCATGCCATAGCAGAATCCACAAATAGCTTACTGGTTTCAGTGGCAGTCCTATGTATCATTAAAGGTAGCAGAATTAGATCACAGATTCTATGGACATTTCTGATTAAATCCTCAGTGGCTCATTTCATTATAACTAACCACAGTAAGCAGCTATATGAATGTCTATTACAGTCACACAATGGCAAGTTCTCAATAGGTTTTGTAGCCTGCATTTGTATTCTTTGCCATACAGCTCATCATGAGGAATTAGATTTGGACACATTTATCAAGACTATATTCATGAGTCCATATTTGCATAAACATACTGAGCTCATTTGGATTGCACTCTTGTGTTTTCAAGTTTTCTTCCCCCACACCACTGAGTGAATGAGTTTACAAACTGGAATGTTACTGGGAATCGCAAATTTAGATAACGTTCATGGGAACTAAATTTGGAACTTACAAAAAGGTGAATATAGTGGAAATCTGATCATAGATGCTGCTTGTCCTAAGGAAACCCAACAATACTGAGTGGCCTGTGCATCCAAACCACGCTGTATTTGTAGGAGTTTCAGTTTTATTGCTTGCTAGGGGCAAACTACTACTGTATAGTTTTTCTTTCTTAGCAGGCATACCATACCAGGCAGCACAGTACCTCACAGTGTATAATGTGCTGAACCTCACAACATCCCTCTGAGGTAAGGAATTGTCCTTCATATTTTACTGCTGAGAAACTGAGGCAAGAGAGTGGCAAAGTGACTTGCCTAAAGTCATACAACAAGTCTGTGACAGTAAGTAATCAAGGACAGGTCTCCTAAGTCCCAGACCAGTTCAGTAACCAATGGGCCACCTTTCCCTCTTCTTGTAAGAGGCACTTAAGCCCTTGGATAGGACCCACCCTGTTCTTAATAAACCAGAGTAAGTAACCAGACCTTCTAAAACATCAGATACTCTTGTCCTTGTCATGATCAATGTGCTGATAAAGTCGTATTTGCTAAAGTTGTTCACTACATCAGAAGTCTTCCAGGGAAGGGATTGCCTTTGCTCTGTTTATACTATGCCCAATATCATGAACCTTGAAATGTTTTAGGGGTTTTCAGAGTGTCATGAATATTTGTTGTGTTTTACTGTACTGATATGGTTGGCGTGATCTTGTTGGAAAGCAAGTGTTATCCTCTATCTATTTATATTACTATTATCTTTGTATAGATTATGTCTTGCTGTCTTTATGTATCTGTATGGCTTTGGATATGATTAGGAATGGCCCATCCAGCCAAAGAAATGCCAGGTGCTTCAGGCAGACCAGAGACTTCTGGTATCTGTTGAGAGTGCTGGTGAACGGGTGTTGGTTGGGAGGAGTTAGACAGTTACCAGTGGGCTAGGAAGGGTCAGAGAGACCACCGCTGTCAGGGCTGGCAGAAATCAACAGGAAGGTTATTTCTGATGGTGCTGGCAAGTCGCTTGGGGAGCTGAAGGTGTAGCTAGGTTTTGTTTTTCTGTCTCCAAATCTGTAGGCCAGTGCTTCCCCAACTATTTTCCCAGGCTACCCCATGTTAACACCTGAATTTCACACAACTCCAGAAGCCACTCAAAACAAAATAGCAATCAAACATCATAATAACTAACAATAATTATATCATTTTTAAAGTTTGAGTATTGTAGAACAACATATAGAACAGCATATAAATAAGTAAATTTATGCTTTAATGTCACCAGGCCTAATGAGACATGTGGGCACAGCATCTTAAAATGTGTCAGTGTGGTTGATATTGCACATCTAACCTCTGATGTGACATCCAAGGTTGACTGACACTGAGACTTGATGTAGACAAGTACACTAGATGCAGACAAGCTTCATACAAATACTGTACATGCTTGCAAAGGGAGCTATCAATGTGTGTATTGAGATTTCAGGATGTTCATTTTGAGAACTGAACCTGAATTCTGAAAGAGACACTCAGGAACATGGTCCTTCCAAAAGTCGATTGCATGACATTTCAGTGAACTGTTTGATTTTGGGTGTTGGCAAATCCATGGTGTCAGGCTGGCATTGAAAGGAGTTTTGAAACCAATCAAACTTAAATCATGTCTAAGTCCGGGGAAAAAGGTTGCAAAGTGTGCCTCCAGGCAGCTGAGATGGTCCATCATCACCTGATTGGAACACTGTTCAGTCTTGTTTTTAGACAGAAACTTGAAAAGTTGCAGAAAGGATTGTAGTTCAGCTTCAATATATTACTCTTCCAAAAAGTAATTTTCTTCACGAATGCCGTGATTCAGTTACTCAGCTGAAGAATGTTAGTGTTCTTTCCTTGCATACTTGCATTCAGTTCATTGAGTTTCCCAGTGAACTGAACACAAATATGTCTGTGACATAAGCAAGGAGACTCATCTTTTGATCACACAGAAAATCAACAAATTCTGTTTTTTTTGCAGTCCACTGCAAATGCAAGCAGCTGATCCCTGTGACAGGGGGCCGACTCAGGGCTGGGTCTCATCATCGGCCTGCCTGCGATGCTATAATGATTCCAGATGTAATAATGCAGGAGGCTGCCGATTTTACGCCTCGATGCCTAGGGTGTTATACGCAGCTCTGAACCTCCCCTAATACCATGTCTCATGCCTCATAGATGGCATCCAAAATTCATTATTACTCCCCCTTGGCCCCTTGACTGGGCCACACTCAGCCTCTGGCCCAACTTGCCTCAGATGTCCTCCGACGGGCCTCCTGCCCCCTCACTGGGGCCTCAACTCATGCCCCTTCACTAGGGCTTCAACTGTGGCTATTCCTGTCAGCCCATATGCAGCCCTTCAGGCCCTGCTCTGCACAGCCCTTCTCCAGGTCCCACACAATGGGCCTGGGTCCCACCTCAGGCCCCACTCAGTGGGCCTGGGCCTCTGTGGTTTTCTCTCAGGGTGTGCTCCTCTAGCCTTTTCCCTCCATTGAACACCCACAGGGCAGCAAAGGCTGAGGCTTTCTGGTGCCCCATACTTGCCCTTCACTGGGGAAGCATGGGTGTGGCATTTCCTGGAGACTGCCTTGCCACAGGCTGCCCACCCCACCATGCAGCCCCAGCAGGTGTAATTTTAGGTCATGCCCCAGGGCCAGGAACCTCCTACAACCCCGTATTAGGTTCATGCCCTGTACCTCCAGGTGGTCTGTGTACAGCAGCTCCAGCCAGACAACCTTCTCCCTCCGACTGCTTACAGCAACTGCTGGCTCTACTGCTCAGAGCCTGCTCTTATTCCCTAGAAGCTAGGTCCTGCTTCCAAGCAGGCAGCCTCCTGCTGGCCATGTGATTCCTGATTGAGAGTGCAGTCACCTGCAGGCTGCTCTGCTGCCTGCTCTGGTCCCTTAAGTTAAAAAAATCACAAGTTCACAACCCCTCAGTTCAAAAAATCTTTGTCACACCCTTCCTCTCAACAGCCAGTGAACCTTGATGTGTGATCAGATGGACCCCATCTCTTCACACAGCTTTGCAAATAGATATGCGCAAAGACATAAGGAGGCATTTAGGTTTTTCTTTGGTCTTTTCAAAAACACTCATGAGACCATACTCAAGGAAAGCTTCATTGTATTTGCAAACATGTTTCTTACTTTCTTGTTTTTCATTTGCAACTGAGTCAGTAGGCCCACTGCTGGAGGAGGATGCTTTGCATAAAAATGTGTCCATGGTGTTATCAGTAACAATTCACCATTAATTATCATTCTGACTCTCACAAGTTGTGTAGGCATGGGGTTCTATTGAAAGAAATTTTTCACTTGGCAGCAGATGCAACTGGAATAAAACTGCAGTCACAGAAATCAATGCTTATAATGTGTGGGTGGAGATCACACAGCAATATGATTGGTGGAGATCTGCGGGGCTCGCTTCCAACTGTAAACGCAGTTTGCCTGTGTGTACATTGTCATGTCTTGTCCTTGCTTTGCATTACCATAACTTGAAGTCAGAAAGCATAATGTGATTTTATTTATTGGGATCCCATCCACTGATATTGTGACCCCATCTGGGGTTATGAGCCACAGTTTGGGGACTGCTGCTATAAGTAGTTTTGCAAGGGCAATTCTTTTATCTTATGTAATAAATCTTTTTGTTTTTTGACTCTTTACTGATAGCCTGTGTCAAGAGTGGTTTCTAGGTGAGTGATATTTCTGGCCACCTTTCTCCATGGAGAGTGGCACCTAAGAAATTCTCCTATAACACCATAAGGTGGCCACCTGGGACTGGCAGAAGCTCCTTCACAGCAGCTCCAGGGCAGTGGAGCTGAGACTTGTAGGGATTGGGAGCTATCCCAGGGCAACTTCAGTCAAGTCCTGGGGCAAGTAGCTGCACAGTAAGGAGAAACTCAGGACTCTGGGGGCCATTCCCAGTGGGTTTGTGACACCCAGCAAAGTGCATAATCAGTTGGAATAATTTGGGCACAACTATAATTTAAATATTTGCTGGTGCTACTGAAATTACACTAAAAAAAATCAGTGTCATCCATTGTTTGAGCTATAACTTTTATTTTGAACATGGGAATGCTTCATTAAAAGTCAAACACTTCATTCTTCATAACAGTCTTTACTTTCAGCCTGTCGAATCATCTCTTCTGGAGAATTAATAAAATGTATTCTTCCCGTCATTTTTATTTTAGCTTATCCAGATGCAAGAAGGCATACTTCCAACTTCGATCTACCAACAGTTGTTTGAACTCCTAAAAAACCTCTCATTCAGTTCATGGCTGATGCTCAGTCAGACTGTAATCAGAAAAGATTTACCTCGACTGAAGACAAGTTGCAAAAGTATAGCTGTATCAAGATTTCATAGATTTCATAGACATTAGGGCTGGAAGGGACCTTGAAAGATCATCAAGTCCAGCCCCCTGCCTGAAGGGCAGGAAGTCAGCTGGGGTCATAGGATCCCAGCAAGATAAGCATCCAATTTGCTCTTGAAGGTGTTCAGTGTAGGTGCTTGAACCACCTACGATAGCAGGCTGTTCCAGACCTTGGGGGCTCGGACAGTAAAGAAATTCTTCCTTATGTCCAGCCTGAAATGGTTTTGCAGGAGTTTATAATCATTCGACCTCGTCATCCCTTGGGGTGCTCTGGTGAACAAACATTCCCCCAGATCCTGGTGGTCACCCCTGATAAACTTACAGGTGGCCACCAGATCACCCCTGAGCCTGCGCTTTTCCAGGCTAAAGAGCCTCATAGCTCTCAGCCTGTTGTTATAAGGTCTGTTTTCCTGACCTCTGATCATGCGTGTGGCTCTTCTCTGGACTCTCTCAAAGCTTCTCCACATCCTTTTTGAATTGTGGGGCCCAAAACTGGATGAAGTACAAGGGGAGAATGATGTCTCGGGATTTGCTTGAGAAGCATCTATGGATGCAAGCCAGCATTTTGGTCGCTTTAGTAGCTGCAGCATCGCATTGTAGGCTTATGTTCATCTTGTGGTCAATGATGACCCCCAAGTCTCTTTCTCCTGTAGTACTAGCCAGCGTGGCACTGCCAAGCTTATAAGGATGCTGCAGGTTTTTCCTCCCAAGGTGGTGAACCTTGCATTTTTCAGCGTTAAACACCATCAGGTTCTCGTTTGCTCATTAGCTGAGCCTGACCAGGTCAGCCTGGATCACCCGCCTGTCCTCAGGTGTGGATGCTTTGCCCCAAAGTTTGGTGTCATCAGCGAACATGGCCAGTTCGCTTCTGACTCCAATGTCCACGTCATTAATGAAGATGTTGAACAATATGGATCCAAGGACAGAGCTTTGGGAACCCCACTGGTCACAGGACACCATGATGATTGACTTCCATCAGTTACCACCCTCTGGGTCCGACCACGGAGCCAATTTCCCAGCCAGTGGATTGTAGTGGACCCAAGGCCACAATTGGCCAGTTTCGCCAAGAGGTGATCATGGGATACCAGATTGAAGGCTTTTTTGAAGTGAAGATATATGACATCAATCTCTTCTCTCTTGTCACCTGGTCATAAAAGGAAATGAAATTGGTCAAGCAAGACCTACCCGTAACAAACCCGTGCTGGCTATCCCTCAGGATGTTGGCATCAGCCAATCCATTAAGGATGGCCTCTTTAAGAAACTTTTCTAAGATCTTCCCCAGGATTGAAGTCAGGCCAATGGGCCTGCAGTTAGTTGAGTCCACTTTCCTCCCTTTCTTGAAGATGGGCACCACATTGGCCTTCTTCCAGTCTTCAGGCACTACACCAGAGCGCCAGGAGTTTTCAAAGGTCTGTGCCAGAGGCTGGGCTATGATGTTCGCCAGCTCCTTGAGTACCCTGGGGTGTAAACTGTCAGGGGCAGCTGACTTGAAGGTTTTCAGCCTTTCAAGGTGTTCCGTTATGAGGTCAGCATTGATGGAGGGCTGGGGATCTCCCTCACCCGGACCTCCCTGTCCCGTAGCAGGCATGGGCATCCCATGGGACTGATGAAAGACTGACACAAAGTACCCATTTAATAGGTTGGCTTTTTCTTGGGCATCAGTTGTCCCACCTGGTTCAGCAGGGGTCCAGTGTTGCCCTTGCTTTTCCTCCCGTTCACTACGTATCTGAAAAAGGACTTTTTATTGTTCATGATGCTTGAAGCTAGTTGGAGTTCAGTTGCAGCCTTGGCTTTCCTGGTTTGTTCCCTGCAGGACTAGACCAGTGCAGAATATTCTTCTTTGGAGGTGAATCCCATTTTCCATCCTTTGTAGGCCTTTCTTTTTAGCCTCAGGAGGTCTGCCCCTGGGGTCGTGGTCCCTTAGGGCCTCACTGATGAGCCTCCTGAGCTTGTAAGAGTTGGCTTTCCTGAAGTCAAGGACTTCAGTGTTGCTGACTGACTTGCCAGCTTTACAGCAGATGATGAAGGTGATCAGCTTGTGGTGATGAAGGTGATCATCTGTCACCCAGGTTCCCATCAATCACTAGGTTGCTGATTAGCTCATCCCCAGTAGCCAGTACCAGGTTGAGCAGCGTTTTACCTCTCATTGGCCTGTAGACTTCTTGATTCAGGTAGAGGTCATCCATGCACAATAGGAAGCTTTGCGACTGCTTGGACTTTGCTGAGTGGTCCTCCCATGAGATGTCTGGGTAACTGAAGTCACCCATGACAACCATGGTCCTGGAGCATGCAGCCTCAGTCAGTTCCTGGGTGAACTCCTGGTCAAGCTCAGGACTTTGGGTGGGAGGTCTGTAGTAGACTCCCACCATTGTGTCCCCTGTGCCGTGTTCCCCATGGATTTTAACCCAGAGGGTCTTCAGTTGTCCACCCTGGTCACCAACATCAGCTTGCAGGAACATGTAGCTTTTCTTAACATAGAGAGCTACACCCCGCCCCTTTTATCTACTGGATCTCTCCTGTACAAGGTATAGCCATCTATATCCATGGTCCAGTCATGGGTGGAGTCCCACCAAGTCTTCATTATCCCTATGATGTCATAATGAATGGGAGACGATCCTCCAAGCCCAAAGGAAGGTAATCCCAACGAGGATCAAAGGGAGCAGGAGAGCACACAAGCCTCCGTGGCTCACCAAAAGCATCCGGGAATGTCTCCTTGCTAAAAAGGAGGCTTACACCCAATGGAAAGAAGGGGTCATCACCAGGGAGGACTATTCTGTAGTTGCTCGGGGATGTAGGGGGGTAGTTAGGAAGGCCAAGGCAGAGATGGAACTGGGACTAGCTTCCCAGATTAAGGACAATAAGAAGTCCTTTTTTAAATACACAGGGGGTAAAAAGACGGTCCCGGGTAACGTGGGGCCCTTGCAGGACACCATGGGAAACTTGGTTGTCACACCAGACAGCAAAGCTAACATGTTTAACGATTTCTTTGCCTCTGTCTTCCTAAGTAGGGACCAGAACAGCCACCTCCCTGCAGGGCCCCCCTCGGGCCCCGGGGGAGGCACACCTGGGCCACGGGTTAGCGTGGAACTACTTAGGGAGCTTCTGGAGGGGTTGGACATATTCAAGTCAGCCGGCCCGGATGATCTCCACCCTAGAGTTCTAAAGGAACTGGCTGAGGTCATTGCAAGTCCCCTGGCAGAACTTTACGAGCACTCGTGGTGCTCTGGTGAGGTGCCAGAGGACTGGAAGAAGGCCAACGTGGTCCTCATCTTCAAAAAAGGCAGGAAGGAGGACCTGGGAAACTATAGGCCGGTTAGTCTTACCTCGATCCTAGGCAAGCTGTTCGAGAAAATTATGCTGGCACACATCCAGGAGGGGCCAGCAGGGGACTGCATGCTTAGGGGCAACCAATACGGGTTCATCAGTGGCAGGTCCTGTCAGACCAGCCTGGTGCCCTTCTACAACCAGGTCACCAAATCCTTAGACGCAGGGGTAGTAGTGGATATAGTCTTCCTGGACTTCCGGAAGGCTTTTGACACTGTTTCTCACCGCGTTCTGATTAAGAAACTGGGGGGGCTGTGGTGTAGACACCGGCACAGTCAAATGGGTTGCCAACTGGCTGGAGGGCCGCACCCAGAGGGTGGTGGTGGATGGGTCATTTTCGACCTGGAGGGATGTGGGCAGTGGGGTCCCCCAGGGCTCGGTCCTCAGGCCCGCACTGTTCAACATCTTCATCAGTGATTTGGATGAGGGGGTAAAAAGCACCCTGTTCAAATTTGCTGATGACACTAAGATGTGGCGGGACGTGGGCACACTGGAAGGATGCAACAGGCTACAATCAGACCTAGACAGGCTACAAGGGTGGGTGGACGAGAATAGGATGGGTTTCAACACAGACAAGTGCAAGGTGATGCACCTCGGGAGGAACAACCGGCACCATACCTACAGGTTAGGGAACTCCCCTCTTGTCAGCACGGAGGCGGAAAGGGATCTGGGGGTCATCATCGACTCCAAGATGAACATGGGCCGGCAGTGTGGGGAGGCAGTCAGGAAGGCCAACTGCACCTTGTCCTGCATCCACAGATGCATCTTGAGCAGGTCCAAAGAGGTGATCCTCCCCCTCTATGCGGCACTGGTCAGCCGCAGCTGGAGTACTGCGTCCAGTTCTGGGCGCCACACTTCAAGAGGGATGTCGACAGCATGGAGAGGGTCCAGAGGAGGGCCACTTGTATGATCAGGGGACAACAGGGGAGGCCCTATGAGGAGAGGACCTGAACCTGTTCAGCCTCCACAAGAGAAGGCTGAGGGGGGATCTTGTGGCCTGTTATAAACTAATCAGGGGGGATCAGCAGGCATTGGGGGAGTCCCTGTTCCCCCGAGCACTGCCAAGAGTGACCAGGAATAGCGGTCACAAGCTGGCAGAGGGTAGGTTTAGGTTAGCTATCAGGAGGCGCTACTTCACAGTCAGGGCGGCTAGGATCTGGAACCAGCTTCCAAGAGAAGTGGTGCTGGCCCCTACCCTGGGGGTGTTTAAGAGGAGGTTAGATGAACATCTTGCTGGGGTCGTTTGACCCCAGTGCTCTTTCCTGCCGTGGCAGGGGGTCGGACTAGATGATCTGCTCAGGTCCCTTCCGACCCTAGAAACTATGAAACTATGAAACTATGAATGGGGATTTCCAAGAATGTCCAGTGTTGCTTTCTGCTTCCATGGTCCCATGGCTGGTGGGAATAGGTAGGTCAGTGGTGAAATTTGAAATATCCCAACTGAATTAGCTAGGGAAACAGCTACATTAGACGGGAAAAAACTATTTTCATAGATTTCATATTTCATAGATTTCATATACATTAGGGCTGGAAGGGACCTTGGAAGATCGACTCCAGCCCCCCGCCCAAAGGGCAGAAAGTCAGCAGGGGGTCATAGGATATCATTTTAGTGATCAAAGGGACAGAGAGAGGAGTCATTGCTTGAGTCATGTGGGCACATCATAAGAAGTGCATTTTACTGCTCAATCCAGTGTCATAGAGTAGCCAAGTTCCTTTTAGTTGGTGTTTGACTTCAAAACTAGTTGTCCTGGCAGCACTTACTGGGGTGGCAACTATATTCTCACTAATATGCCCAGATTTTTAAAAGTACTGAGGTGCTAATTTTGAAATTAATGGGAGTTAGAAGCTTAAATGGCCTTGAAGATTTGGGTCTGAGTCACTTGCCCATGGTCATGCAGAAATTGGAACTGGATTTCTGAAATGTCATGCTCATTCTTGTGCCTTAACCATTGGATAATCCCTTGCCTCTTAGAATCATGAACTGTGCAAAGCTTCAGCCCCTGATTCGATTCGGCCCAATTTTCAGTGGCTGAATCCCAAATCCAAATTGAATTAGGAGACCCTTTAATCTCTCTGAATTGAATTGGAACCCTCTGAATTGATTCAGAGACATTCAGAAAGATTCGGCGACTCAGACATAGACACAGCTTTAAATGTTTTATCTACATACCTCTAAGTACCAGGTGGCTTATGAATGTTGCAATGCTGGGGTACATGGAGCATCCCACACGAGCATGCGGGGCTCTCCAGCATGTTTGGCAATAGAGCCAGAAGTGGACCAGAAGCACTTTCAGTTCACTGCCAGGTTAGCCGAGGAGTGTGTCGGGGGGCCCACTGCACCGCCCCAGCTCAGCGACTGTTGCCTCCTGGGTCTGGGGAGGCACCTGGATTCCCCTTGGAGCCGATTGCTTAGCTGGGGAGGTGCCCAGTCCACTCCCCAGTGGACCTGGAAGTGGACCGGAAGTACTTCCAGTCTACTTCTGGGTTCACCGCTGAGCACTTGGAGGGCCCCCTACACTCCTGAGTGACGCTTCATGTCCCCCAGCATTGCAGTGTTCACAAGCCATGCTGGTACCTCAAGGTATATGGAAAAAACTTTTAAAGCTGTGTCTATGTCCAAATCACTGATTCTCCGAATCAGCATTGAATCTTCAGATTTGGATTTGGCCAAATCAAATTAGGGATCAATGAATCGAATCAGGCCAAATCTGAATCTGAATCAAATAGGGCCTGCTTTGCACACCCCTACTGCCTGTATTTCCTTTGCAACCCAAAAGTTAGTTTTTGATTTGGGTGAAAATAAAGACTGAAGAAACTGCATTTAAGGGCCAGTT
This sequence comes from Crocodylus siamensis, assembly GCF_052110815.1. NCBI lineage: Eukaryota > Metazoa > Chordata > Crocodylia > Crocodylidae > Crocodylus > Crocodylus siamensis. Next base: position 80,423,356 of record NC_143401.1, read on the forward strand.
CTGAACAAATACACTTTTGATAGAGGTGTTGGACTCCCATGAGAGCCTTTCATTGTCAATGCTACAATGGCACAATATCTTATAGTTGGAAAAGAGACAGTATGATACAAGATGAGTAAAAACCTGATATAATTTTCATTAGAAACAATCCAGTGTTGTCCGTAAATACATCTTTCTTAACAACATACTGCAACAGACTTTTCAGAAACTTGAATGTTGTTTTTTTTCTCTTCTGTCTATTCATGGCATGAGCTCTAAGTCAGACAACAGCTGCATGGTCAGTAGAATGATAACACACTTTTCTTGTGCCTATGAATAACACATCAATAACAACTCTTTCTTGCATTTGAGCTTTCAAAAATATGCCTATAAATCCATTCATTGCCATTCAGGATACAGTCAGATAGTTGTCTTTGAGAGTAAACCTTTTAAAACACTGAAGTGTTTGACTAAAAGTCTAAAGAATCAAGACTACATTTAATGTTTCTGGGTAAGTTGAGGGGATATTGACCATTACTGAATTAATGAAGCACTCTTCCATCTGAGGTCTTCTCTTACTTAAATCACTTTATACTTTATTGGTTTTACCAAGCCACTGGGAATAAACAGCAAAACTAACATTGCAAAAAACTTATTTCCTCAAGATTTCTAGCAAACACACTGCCTGCTGAAAAACAAGTGAGACTGGTTGATCTGTCCTACGTGAAGCTTGTATTGCTCTGGTTTGATTCAAAATGGTGGGATGCCAACTGTGAGAATGAAAATCAGCATCCATTCAGACATGATTTCTTTGATGCGATAGAAATTCATGGTTTGTGGAACTAGGTGAATATTGCAATAATATTTATTTGACTATTATATACTTATTCTCTTTAACTGAAGTCAGTGTTTATTTTCTGCCAATATTCTAGCAAATCAATATCACAGCAAGAATCCTCTCAGTTATACATACACAGAAGAAATGTATTTTCTAATTGCAACAGCCCTATCCGAACACATCGAGAAATGAACATGCTTCATTTCACATCCTTATGAATTACAAAATTCAGGAAAACCACCTTGTGTTCTGAATAACTAAGGAATTACAATGAATGATTTACAATCAAGCTGACCAAGACTTATTCATGGAAGTTATTTACTGAACAATTTCAGTCTGTTCATGGATAATTCAAAAACAGAACAAAGCAAAATTTGCTGAGTCAATTACTTCTTAAAATGTATTTGTGTCATTACTTTAAAATGTTGCCACTGTGTTTTTGTTGCAAAACAAATTTAGCAGTATTTTACACTGGAATCCTCTGTTAACTTGACTAACAAGTTTCCTAACTACATTTTTTTTCTAAGTTCCTTGGAAAGAGTATATTTTTCATTGTGTCAGAACAACTAATGAAAATGATCACTTCTAAAATTCTCTCTAATGCTAAAATGTCAAGAGTATAAACATGATGCATACATTTGGCAATCCTTCACGCTAAAGGGCAATGGTATCTGTAACTATTCTTTAATAATCGCAGCGTACTGTAATTGTTCATCACTCAGTTCTCTGGGATTGGGTAGGACCTTTACTCAAATTAAGCAGCATCTCCTTTTGAGTATTTCCAATGATTTTGATGCATCTACTCATGGAGTAAGGTACTGTGCTACCTGACTGAGGGTTGCAGACCTTGACCTGTATTAAAACAGTAATTACAGGACAGAATAAATTAAGATGGAGGACCGAGCTCCTAATGTCACTCAAAATTCCTATTGCTTCAGGAGGTGACCCTAAGTCAAGCCTTTCTTAGCATGTTGAAGTACTGTGATACATTTTGATTTTATGCTGAAGCTTTGGTTGAGAAATCCTAAAATGTAATGAGGCAAACTTTTCTTGGGGGATTTCTGGCCATGACTGGAAGCGAAACTGCTGGGTATCTTGTTGGAAAGCCTTTTTTGTGAGGTATCCACTTCATGTAGACTTGAGAAGTCAGCAAGTATAGAAGTTTATTTAAGAGATTTTGTGTTTTTTGAAAAGGAACCCAAATACTCATAGCCAAATTTTCATCTTCCTGCATATGTGTTGGATGAGATAAGGAGTGGAGAAAAGATCCTGGGATTTCTAGGTCACAGACCATTCTCAGTCCCTGGTATATTTTAAAGAAATCTCTGGATATCAATTAATTCTATTGGATCAAACCCTGGTATCAAAGATTTACTCATAACAGGAGAATAGTGCAGTGGCAGGAATCAAATTAGCCGAAGAAATTAGACCACGAAGTGCCCTTAATTATTTCATCTGCCCTTAATTGTTATATGGACATTATTTCTTTTATTGAAACGGATTACGTAGTAGTCACTTTTGAACATTGTTGTGCTTTTCCATACACAAGGAGGAATGACATATTATCAGTCTAAAAGACATTGACATTAAAATAAAAAGCAAAAAAAGCAAAAGTAAAGTCCTCTCCCAAAGCATTGTAGTTTGTGTCTGCTCTCCAATCGCCTGCGTTGAAACAAACCCAAAATGGTTGCCCATCCAGGCAGACAGCCGAGGCAGTCGAGATTTAAGAGCGCAGCAGACCGAAGTGCGGACATAACATTCCATATTCCATATGCCACAAATCTTTCTAAGTGTTATTGCACAGCAATCTACAGGAACCTGTAAATATTCTGCTGTCTCGTGTTATTTATTAGTCAAATCTACTAAACTGTAGAATAATTAAAGGGTAAGTTACATGGTTTTTGTGACCAGTGACTCAATTAAATCATTTCAACAGCTGTTTCGACATAATGTTCACTTTACTTACAAAGGCATTGTGATGCTGAAACAGCTGTCAGACTGCCTTTTATGTTAGCTGGCTTTATACCTACCCACAAACAGGGACAATGTTAAAAATTTGATTGTTGTTTTTTTTTCTCTCTCGCATATCTGTACAAGCTGCAGAGGATAATATTGTTGCATTACATTCAGAGGACCTAGCTGAATAAAAAAAAGAGCTAAATCACTTAAATTCCGGAAACCTTTCCCAGCAATTTTATTAGGAAGTGAGACGCTAATTAAGACATCTTAAAGCCAAAGTTCTGCATGTGGGAAAAAAGTTACCTACTTAAAACCGAGAGAGAGGGCAACACAAAGCACATATGTCTGCTTACAGGCCTAATACTTTTTAATTACAGTAAAAATGTAAATCATGTAAATCAGGAGACATTTTATTCAGTTCTGTGGAGTCACATCAGCATAAAACTGATGAAAGAGAGATTCAAGTGAAGTCTGACATGGTTGCTTGGGAATTTTTCCACTGTCTATTTAATTAATTTATTTTTTGCTAATTTGTCAAAACTGAAACTGTCCATGAAACAGGGTTAGATTTACTGAATCTCTCAACTCAAAAGCTTATTAAAACATTAAAATGGTTGAAGCACTATCTTCTTTCAGTATTTTTGCACAAGAAATATTTGGGTTTAAGTCAAAGTGATTTTTTTTGTTTGAAAATTTTAGTAAATGTAGGTGTGGGGGAAAGATACTGGAAACTTTTTCGATATCTCACCATATTTTGCAAGGATGGGATGACTTGCCTGCTCAGATGTACTGGTAGTTCAGATCCTGCTCCACAGGATCACACAGACAGTTTCACTGATTTCCATAGGATTCGCCAGGTGAGAATGCCAAATTAAGCTTTGTACAAGATAAAGAAGCAGCACTCCTTTAGGCTCCTGCGGTACCCACTGTCTTGTTTGTTTGTATAGACTCTTGCTCTAAGCACTTGTAAGAATTAGGATTTTGCTAAGAACTGTACTTAATAAAATATTCATGTTGTTGCTACTTTATGGCATGCTCACAGCAGCACTGAAGAAAATTCCATTACTTTACATAGTTTTGGGTTGTCTCTTGAACTCTCTCCAATTTTTTCTCCACAGAATGCCCTTCACTTGATTCCTCATTCTAACATACCAAGAGTAATCCATCCTAAAAGAGCAACTGAAGCAATAAATTCACTCAGAAATACAGATGGGTCCAACTAAAAGCCATCTTCCTTCCTTCCATACTCCACAGATGCAGATTTGGGTTGGGATTTGGGTGCTGAACATACATTTCTCTCTGCTGTGGATGGAATTATGGGTGGATCTGGAATTTTAAAAAGGGGGTGCAGATGGCGATGTGCATCATCACATATACAGGAAACCCTTGCTATTCATGGGTTCGGTATTTGCAGTTTCAAATACTCATGAATGCCGAACCTGCATCTTAAATACATTTAAAGGACCTCAGTTCATGAACACAGTGCCTTATTCGTGGATTTCGCCATTTGTGGGGGATACAGGATCATATCCCTTGTGAATGGCGAGGGTCTCCTGTAAAACAGTACATATTTTTTTCCAGTTAAAAATAAACTAGAAACTTTACTAATAGGATAGTGGCCTGGGGCTGTGTTATTCAGTTTAAGATTGAAGAAAAACCAAATATAACTGAATTGGAACGAGTTCAAAACCATCTGTAGGGCTGTGAAATAGGAGCTTCATCATTAGGAGCAGCTAATTGCATAAGAAGGGATAGCTTGATTGGTGGATCATCAAGACCATTACAAAGAGGATAGAGTCATTAACACCAGTGGAATGAAAAGTTTAGAAGGGATCAGGTAGATTATAATGAGCCAGGAAGTCAACTGACTCCTTCAGCACTGCCTGACTAGAAATGTTGCTGCCGCTGCCAGGCAGTTGGTTTTCAACCTTGGGTGGAGTCAAAGGGGGGTGCATGTGCACTAGTGTGCCCCACTGTTCCTAGATGGAATCAAGGCACTGAAGCCAAAGACCCTTAATTTTGGGGAACCCTGTATTTGGACTCAGGGCCATGTTTGGTTTGCTAATGATAAACATAAGGCTAGAGCCTGTGCTGTGCCAGAGTAGATCTAGGGTCTAGGTTGTAGCTGTGTTGGTCTCAGGACATAGGCAGACGAGGTTTTTTGGGTAAATCTGATGTCTTTTATTAGACCAGCTCAAACAGACTGGCATTCTTACATGCAAACCAGCCTCTGCCTTTTTTGCTATTCATTCCATTCAGAAAGAGCACACACCAACTGCAGATGCTTTCTCAGCCTGATGAAGGGTATTTGTATCCAAAAGCTTGCTAAGAAGAATTTTTCCAACTATTTCAGTTTGTCTAATAAATGATATCAGATTTATCCAAAGAACCTTGTCTGCCAGCATCGATCTTGGTCATTCCAAAGTGTAATACTGCTCCAGCGTGGGCTTAACTGGCCTCTGAAGGATCCATCCCCAGTGTAGGGTATTACAGTACAGGACTAATGCCTCAGAGAAGGGGCCTGGTTAATATTTTCTGGAGCCCCCAAAATATTTAGTTGCCATATAGACCCCCAGAACTTCCAGTTTTATTATCAATGGTGGAACTGAACCATCATCCACAGCAGTGGGAAACTAAGACTCTGGCTTTATTCACACAAGAGTTTATTTGGCAACCTCTTATCACTACATTACTGCTGATGGAGCTCCACTGGGGGTAGTGACAATAGAAGGATTAATGTAGACAAGATATTGGCTTTCTTAACAACACGGCAGTGAAGGCAGGTGAGATGACAGCTCTGTCCATCAATGTTCTGAGCCTTTGCTATTACCAGTACCTGTGAAATGATAGGAGATTTCCCCCAAAAGCCTAGTGGGCAAGACCTGGGAGAAGTGAAATTGCATTAAAATGTGCAAGCTTATACTCCCTCTGTGCCTCCATGCAAATGACATTTTACTGCCCATAAACTTATTATAGGTTAAACCCCTCTGTGACAGGGCACTGTTGGTGCCTGCCACTTTAAGGGCCTGGAGGTGGCAGCTGCCAGGTGCCTGATTAGGGCATTTTGGGAGCTGGGGCTGCCCATATAAACATGGCAGTTCTGCTGGGAGAGGCCAGACAACAACATTGCCTGGCTGGAGGGTTGCAGATCTACATCTGGAGGTAAGGGTGGAGCTGTAGGGGAAGAATAGGAGGCTCCTATCCTGGGTATGATGTAAAACTGCACCCTGCCAGGAATGGGTGGCCTGGTGGGGCTCTCAGTGGCACAGGAGCCCCCAGGAAGTGCCAGACCAGTGATCACCCTGGTGAAAGGTGGGTTGGGGCACCTTAACCCCTAGCCCTCATGACTGGGTGGGTTACCCCTTTGTTTGTAGGGCCCAGAGGGCAGACCCCTGGAGAGAGTGAGGGGCTAGAGACTTGGACCTGATCAAGAGAGTACCCCCGACTGGCCCATGCTGGGGCCAGGACCAGGACCAGGACCAAAGGACCAGGACCAGGGATTGTCCAGGATTGTCCACTGCGAGGGACACCCAAGAGCTGAGGGCCTGCGGTCCTGACTGGCCTGGAGGTGGGCCAGGGCTGGTAGCCAAAAGGTCCCAGGGGGACTATACCCAAGAGGAAAAAATAGTTTCAGGGAGCTAGATAGCTGAATGAAGGCGGGGTAGGCCGCCTGAATGGAGGGATCTTGGAGGGGTCCTGATAAAAGGATTCTGGGGCCCAGTGTGGGGCTGGTGATGATGAGAACACCTAGATGCCATCTGCGAGGCTTGGGCTGCAGTGTAGGGGAGGAAAGGAGCCGCAGATAGCGCCCCCTGGCATCAGGGCAGTAAATGGGCAGCCTCCTACTTAATTAGCAACTTCTAATTAATCAATTAACATCAAGGTGTGGTGGATGAGAACACAGGCGGTTGGCCCAAGAACAGGTGGGCGGGCCACAGAGATTGGCCTAAGTAGGCCCCCTGTTACACCCTCCCATTATTGTTAATGTCTAAATCTATACCAACTTTTCTAGGAACAGTATTTGTGGCTATGAGAGGGATCCCACTTTAGCCAGCGTTTAGCCTATAATAGAAAATAACTTTTCTCCTGATACTTTAATTAAAATATAATATCACTACTGCCTCACAAAATTAAAGTATCTGCAAATGTAATGAGTTTAAAGCCATGGGCCATATCCTCAACATAGAGCCAGTAAGATCAAAGAAGTGGTGACATTAGCTGAAGATTTGGACCAGTAATTATAATTTGCATTAGTCATCCAGGAAGCAGAACAATAGATGTACTCTGTGTAAGCCCATGTCTGCTGTGATCAGTAAGCCAACAGCATTAGGTCTCCTGCACTGCCCTAAGGCATCATCACTTACAGCTGATGTTGCAGAAACCAAAGAGCAGAGAAACAATGCTCACTGGTGCATTAGCGAGTGACTCATCCTATTCATAACTAGTTTGTATAAACTTCTTAGCAATAAGCACTTCTTGTTTAATGAGCACATGCATTTATTTTCTTTTTCCAGAAGCCATGCAAAAAGACAGCTTTTGCTTCACAAAGGGCACTGACAGACATGCAGGTCCCCACTCCAACTCATGGCACTCTACATAAAGCACCATGAGATAGAGTGCACCTCCCTGCTTCCAAGTCTGTTGGGCCATAGCATGCCAGCAGGAGCTCAAAGAGCCTGCCTGCAGGAAGGTGCCACTCCTCTCACCCAGCCCCCTCCCCTGTCCCCTACCCCAGCTCTGTGGCTGTCTGCAGGAAGGGAGGGAAGTGGGAGAGGGGGAGTAAGCTGCCAGCTGGGGTTTGCCCAGCTTGAGTTAGAGGCAGGGGGGTTGGAAAGGGGCTGCGAGGGTGGGGAGGGTGCTCCCCATCCCCCCTCTCTTCTTGCAGACAGCCTTGGCGTCAGGGCTGGGCTGCATTAGCCCAGTCCCAATCATGTGACAGATTAAGCCTGGGGAACCCAAATTCCCTAATGCGCTCCAAAGTGGAGCACTTTAAATGCGCTCTGCAGCTGTGCACATGTGTCATGGCGCAGCTGTACAGTGCTTTCAGGGGGCTGATCATGTGACAAATGTAACTTATGTCTCTGCCTAACCATTCACATTCAGCTGTGCTTAATCACATTGTAGCCAATGGGACTTCTAAATCTTTGGTTGCAGCATGTCATTTAAAGGGAGATTCTATAATACTAGCAGTAATGCTGTGTCGTTTTTGCAGGATTGTTAAAGTATGCCTTAGACTTCGCAGCACTGCTGTCTCCCTTTCCACATCTCCTATTCCCTCCTTCTCTTACAGATGCAGGAATCTTTAGTACTCTGCAGTCATCAACCCAACCTTCCCATCTGGTCTGACTGATGTTGCCTCAAACAGATGCAAGCTCACATGCGGTGCCGCTGTGCGAATACTTTCACATTCAGAAACATTTTGCACTTGACCTGATACATTTTCCACAGTTTGAAACACCAGGATGTTTGCATCAACCTCTTTACATGCACTCAAACTTGACTCATGCACAACACCAACGTGATGTCTGGTGGAGGGTGGGTGATTTTTATGTATGCTCTCGAGTATGGCTAAATTAAATTCCTATGCAAAACAGTAAACAAAAAAAGCTGCCTTATTGATTAAGATGTTATTTTAACCTCTAAATTGTTCAGTGTGGTCTAGGTCTCAGACGCTATAATTGCCCCTCTGCATATGTGATAGTTAGACATTTGAACTAGACCCACTCCCTGGTTTAAATACGAGGAGGTTTTCTTAGTGGTGTAACTAGCTGGAGAGTGGGAGGGAGATGAAGCACTGGGGAGCAGGCAGGGAAGGGGGAGCTACCTCAGGTGCATCCAGTACCCTGGCTGTTGCTGGCATTGTGTGGGAACCCACTTTAAGCTGGTTCTCCAGGGCTAGTGCTCCGCTTGCCCCACTCTAGTTGTGTCACTGGGGCTATTTGCAGAGCTTTGGTTGTGAGCTCTAGCAAGGCCCAGTGTTTATTATCATTCAGGACACAGCAAAGTTTGATTGTTTTTGCAGGCACTTCAGAAGGCTTGGGTTTATGAATGTCCAGGACTTAGTTACAGGGTCACTATGAACATTACTGGAACAGCCAATAAAAATATTATCCCATAGTAACAACTGTGTTCAAAGAGTATCAGGGTTGCCAAGAGGACAACGCACGTGTCTGGAAACGGAAAAAAAAAAAGACGGCTTCTTTCTTCCCCCTGCTGTGAATACATGGTGATTTGGGGACAAGTCATTAAGTGGTACAAATCAGCACTGACTTCTGCAGGCTAAGCCCACTGTGGGGCAGTACTTTTTCTGAATCACATACCTGAGGCAGCAGCTTGGTATTTACTTTCTGTCTTACTCTGCTCTCTCATATTGGCTGCAGAGCAATAAACCCCATATTTACTGAGGTAGAGATCCAAAATTCCCCCTGCCTCATTTGCTCTCCAGCATATATTGGAGAATGAGGAAGGAACAAACTCCCCATGATTGTGTAATTAAAGATTGTATCTTATTAATGAGTACACAGGCAGATTTAAATTGCTGAGGTGACCTTAACTTTGAAGCATACCACACTGAGTCTGAAAGTGCCATGTAACTTCCTAACAATTTTTATAGAATTTCCTAGTTAAAGTAAAGCTGGTTATAAAAATTGCATTACTTGCAAGTATTTGCTAGATGTTCCCTCTCCCTCAAATATGTGCACTCAGAAAGGGAAAGGCTTTGGGGAGGCCAGCAACGTTGAATGCACAATTTTGAGCTCATGTAGAATAAAAGCATATTTAAGGTTGGAGTGTTTGATAATAGACCCAACAGAGGTTTAGATGGCAAACGGGACTGCATGTTTGTTGTGTCATTTTTATGGGGTTTTCCTGGTGTTGAGAGGTTAAGTGCTGATTGGTGGGACTCACTCTGCTGGGGATGGTAAACACAACTGAAAGTGCTCTGAAATAAATGTGTAATGTATTATACATTGTGCAGAAGGGATTACATTAGTAGCATTATTTTACTGGCATTCCAGATCCACGTCGCTTGCCTTGTTTCTAGGCTTCAGAATCTGTCAAAAGAAGAAAAAATCCCTTTTGGGTTACTGTTAACAGGTCAACAGAAAGAATGATCTCCAAAGACATTATTTCAAAGTGAATGTGAGACAGACACTGAAAGAACAGATTGTTGAACCTCCTCATCAGAGAAAGTGAGAAGTGGTATGAGTGGTGTGAGTCTTCTTTACCGGGACCCAGAACAGTTGGGATCTATTCCCACCTCTGCTACTGATCTACTGCATGACCATGGGCAAATTACTTGCTCTCTCAGTTTGCTTTGTTTATGTGCTTGTGAGTTATCCATGCCTTAGCAGCTTTTCTATATGGCAGCAATGGGACACCGATCTTCTCTGAGGCCAGGCAGGGACTATTGTAATACTTTTTAAAAATAAGTGATCCATACCTTGCTTGTAGCTGGCTTATAGAATTAAGCAGATTTAAGAATAATCTTATGACCTTTACTGAAATGCAAGACATGAACCAGCAACATCAGGACCTTGGCAAGTATAAGGACAAAGCCTAAAATGTAGCTTGACATACAGGTATCCAGGTTGTAGCCGTATTGGTCTAGAGGAAAAGGCAATCCAGACTCATAGTAGAGATATCTTTTATTAGACCAACAAGATTTTTCAAAAAAAAAATTCTTTAATTGCAAGCTTTTGGGCACAAACATCCTTCATTGGGCATTGGAGAAAGGATTTGAAAAGTTCTCCTGGGTAGAAATGAAAGTTCATGACATGCATGATTTGTTGATCATTATTTTAGAGGGAGTATAGTACAAGTGATTCTATCTTAAAGTGTAAACAGGTGCAGCAAAATAACTGATAGGAAAAAATGTGAAAAATCACAAATCAGGTGTTTGGAGCATTCAGGGAAAATTGGAATTTTAGGCTGCATTTTGTAGAAAAAGGCAATACCTGTAGCTACGAGCATTAGCTGCAATAATACTATAAGTGATTGGTATACAATTGCATAATAAATGGCAATTAAACTCATTAAAGGTGGGGACCCTAGAAGGAGAGGCGTCCAGAAGCCAAGATCAGAGAAGAGAATCAGCAGTACAAGTATGAAGTTGGTTTTAGAAATGCAGTATAAACAGTGCTTCTCTGAGAAGTGCTGTGGGAGAGAGGAAGCCCCAGGTTGCTGACTGTTCAGGAAAATTTCTGTTACTGTTACTGTTTCAGGAAAATATCCACCCTTTTTGCCTGCTGCTCTGAGTCTCTCCCCCAAGGCATTACACAAGTCACATAACTGCTAGTCATTCTGCATTGCTCCTTTTCTACCTTGTATGATCACAATTGTGCCGCTTTACTTGGGCTCATTAACATAGGATATTATCTCGCTTGCGTGGCTTGGGAATCCCCATTGATGACTTCTCAACTACAGCTATAATCAGAAGGAGGGACTACAGCATACTAAATTCTAGGTGTCACAGATCATCTGAATTATAGATTAAGCAGCAACCTGCATGCTGGAGGAAGAGGATACTTGCTGTGGGTTTGAGGTCCCATTCATTGGCAGTCAAAGGTCAGTCCCTAAGGTAGTTCTTTATTCCTATAAATCCTCAGACACAAAGCTGCTGAGGGAGATTATAGGTTCTTTGCAAGATAGGAAACCAAATGGGTTGTCTTTCTCATTCAGTAAGGTAAGGATAAAATAATCTGTAGCCACATAAAGGTATGAGATTCATTACTTTTCTTTGTGGTTGTGACTCATCTTTTAGATGGTGATTTCAAAAACACAATGCCACGACTTAAATGCATAAATTTCATAGATTTCATAGACATCAGGGCTGGAAGGGACCTCGGGAGATCATCGAGTCCAGCCCCCTGCCCAAAATAAACCACTGTGCCTCACCACTAGCTGGATCAGTGGAGTAGGTGGTATTTAGGGATCTGCAAAGCAGGCCCTGTTGGATTCAGATTCAGATTTGGCCCGAACTGGGGACAGTGATTCGATTAGTTGATTCAGATCACTGTCCATGGTTCCATTCAGCTGAATCTGAATCTGAAGATTCGATGCAGATTTAGAGAATCAGCAATTTGGCCATAGGCATGGCTTTAAATGTTTTTTCTACGTACCTCAAGGTACCAGCATGGCTTGTGAATGCTGCGATGCTGGGGCAGATGGAGCATCTTGCAGCAGTGCAGGGGGCCCCTCACGTGCTCGGTGGTGAACCCGGATGTAGACCAGTACTTCAGGGCTACTTTTGGGTCTGCCAGGGAGTGCAATGGGGGGCCTTCCTCCCCCCCCAGTTCAGTGATCAGCTGTGGGGGGAACCCCAGATGCCCACCCAGACCAAGGAGGCACCAGCCACTGAGCTGGGGGCGGGGGGTGGATGGGCCCCCAGCACATTCTCCAGCAGACCTGGAAGTGGACTGGAAGTATTTCTGGTCCACTTCCAGGTCTGCTGCCGAGTATGCTGGAGAGCCCACCACACACCTGTGGGAAGCCCCACCTGTGGGCTCCATCTGTCCCACCTGTGGGACGCTCCATCTGCCCCACCATTGCAGCATTGATGAGCCACCTACTACCTTGAGGTATGTAGAAAAAACATTTAAAGCTGTGGTTATGTCCAAATCACCGAAACTTTCCAAATCTCTCTGAATCAATTTGGAGGGAATTCAATTCTGAGACATTAAAGGGTCCTGTGATTCAGTTTGGATTTGGAGATTCAGTCACCAAATTGGGCCAAATCTCCACTGAATCGAATTGGGGACCAAAGCTTTGCACAGCCCTAGTGGTATTACATTACTGCTGTTTATTCCTTCCATGCTGAGAGGCCTACTTCAGATCCCAGGTAAGAGCTGAATAATCTGTAACAAGTACAACCCTAGGAATTTAGGACTGTTGTTCTAAAACTTTATAATGGACTCCCTGAATTTAGCAATCAAGCATAAACAAAATAATAATTTTCAAAAGCAAAGGAAAGTTCCAGGGGACAATTCAAAATGCTTAGATTAGAAAAAAGCAATGTTCCTAAACACGTAGGGCCCCGAGGTGGCAAATGTTTCAGTGATAGCCCCAATCCCACACTGATTCATATCGTAGAAACCCAGCTATGCCTCACATCAAACAGCCTCTAAGCCTGTTAATAACTGATAACGCACTAAATTAATACAATAAGGACAGTTGTGAAAAAGGAGTCCTTTGAACGGGGGTCTTGGTGAGAGATCTTGCTGTGCGCAAAATATAGTTATGTTCAAACCTGAAAGGATTTCATGTCCTTGAGAAGCAAGGTTTGTTTGGCATTATTGTACTAAATATAATGTTGGGAGAGATGTTAGACAAGCTTTTAGGCAAAAACTGTCCTGAAGATATTGAAATTCACTGTTTAGAAGATACTGAAATCTGCCATTTAGAGCCCTGGAGTATCACAGCTACATATGACCCTGCCGTCTTCATGTGTTTGGTTATTTACTATGAGGTTCACTCACCCAATCAGCCTGAAGAAGATATATAATAGCTGAAGACATGAAAGCTGCTTACAGACATGAAGCTCCCCCCACCAAAAAACCAGCCCTTTACTTTCAGCTCAGTGTACCTCCGCACCAAGCACAGTGCATGGCTAGAAGAAGCATTGTGTTAATACGACCCGGCTCACTCAACATCTGTTTAGATGGGGAGCTTCAGAGGGTTTTTTTGGCAGTTTGATTCAGCTATTAGATTTAATCAGCTATTAGATAAAAGTGCCAAAAAGCCCTGCTGAAGTGCACAATTTATACAGACACTGGGGAGTCAGGTCAAACTGATGTACTTTTCTGGTAAAGCAGCGTTTTGTGGGGCGGGGGGGGGGTTTCCCCCATATCTGTCAGCGGCCTAACAAAAAGCACCCATTACTCAAGGACAATATAATGACACAGGGATTCTGTCTCCAAAAAATCAAATAGTATTACATTGGTTTTTTTTTTCTGAAATAGCAGTTGGTGGTGGACAATATGGGCCTCTGGCAATAATGGGTGGTTATAAGATTTGCATACATTCAAGCGGTTGCTCTTTTTTGTGGATATGATTTATGAAAACTCATTTTTAAGGGATAATGATATGCAATGTTTCAGAACAATAAAACAGAACATTGAAGACAATCCAAGTAACTAAAGTTATTCTGTGCTTTGCAGCTCTGCTAAGGCCTAAAAGTACAGTGAGAAATGATTTCAAACTCATGTATAATTCAACAGCAGCAACTCCTTTAAGGTATAGTTTTCAGGGGTAACAACAATCAATGCTCATTCACCATCATCATCTTGAAAAGGATGAGCCCATAACCTCTATGCACAATAGCATTGCAGCAACATCTCTTCCCTCTTGGGCTTCTATGAATAACCCAGTAGGGTGTGACAGAATAGTTTCCTGAGAGCCAGACCGACTATGAATATCTTTTCCTCAGAATCTCTATCTGTATTCAGTGCTTAAATATATATCATATGTTGCTTTTCAAGTGTAAGTATCTACAGTCATAAAGATACCAAAAAATCCCCATTTGTGACAGTATAGAGATGTGCCTATTTTTCTTTTGGCATCCAAAACTGTTTAACCAGATTTCTTAGGATAAACATCAATGTGTATGGAAATAATGGAAAATGCATTTGACCATATGCAGTTTCAGATGCTCCAGTTAATCTTTTTTTAAATAAATGCCACATTATGAAAAATCAAGTTTCCTCAGTTTGAATTCTCTATTAGCTAGATGCATTGCTTCTGGCATTGGACTAAGCCTCATACAAAAAATGTCAGGAAAGTGCAGGACAAATCACAGCCAGAGGCTTCAAGATGCCTATTAAGCCAGGTGTGGGCAAAATGAGGCCTGAGGGGCCGGATGCGGCCCATCAGGCCATTCTATCTGGCCCACGGGGCCGCAAAGAAATTTAGAAAATTAATATTAATCAGCCCTGGGCTGCCTGTCATGTGACCCTCGATGGCTTGCCAAAACTCAGTAAGTGGCCCTCTGCCCAAAATAATTGCCCGCCCCTGTATTAAGCCAGTACCATCCTGGAAATAAGTCGGTTTGCCTCTTGTAGCCAGACTGTGGATAGCCTACTATTACACAGAGTAGAGTGATGAGAAGCCTAGATAAGACAAATAAACCTAGGTAAGCCTGACAAGGTGCTTTGGGTGAATCTGATATCTTTTATTAGACCAACTTAAATCCTTTTAAATGTTTTCTTAGCAAGCTTTCGGGTTATAAACCCTTTGTCAAGCTGAAGAAGCATCTGCAGTTGGTGTGTGCTCTTCCTGGATGGGATGAATAGCCTCTGGCTTCTTTATTATTCGCTCCATCCAGGAAGAGCATGCACTGATTGCAGATGCTTCCTTGGCCTGATGAAGGCTTTTTAAACCTGAAAACTTACTAAGAATTTTTTTCTCTAAGTATTTAAGTTGTTCTAATAAAGATATCAGATTCACCCAAAGAACCAGGTCTGCCTATGTCCTTAGATCAACACGACTACAACGTACACCCTTAGGTAAACTTGATACATTTCAGCATTCATTCATTTGATTTTTGCTCTGAATGCAGACGGGAGGATCTTGCAAATAACTTCCTTTGGTTTGTAAACCCTGTTTTTTTGTGTTAGAATAGCTGCTGTTCTTGCCTCCCCCCACTCCCTGCTTTCTAAGATTTTCTCAAGGATCTAGGTGAAAGTATTAACATGCCCCCACAGTTCAGCAAGTGTTGAAAATGCATTTTCAGGCACTGAGGACATCTGGTCACAAGGAAGCATAGAATGAGATTGTGATTGCATGCAAGTGGGAAGATGATATGAGGTCAGTAGTTTTTTTCTAAAACTCAGATATTCTTTCCTATGTTCTTAATCCCAGCTGCTAAGGCAAGAGGAGAATTAGATGGAAAAAAGGGAAGAAATATAAAGAGAATTTTGATGCACAGTCACACACTCATTTAAAACTCAGGTTGAGCTGTGTGGTATTTGGGTGGAAACCAATGTGGTGGCATAATTAAAAAGACACATTGTGTGGCTCTGATTAGAGTTGCAGGACTCAGTGAACCGTGCATCCATCCAGAAATGTACACATTTTATTTATCTGGTCATAGAATCAGGGCTAACCGTTAAGGAGAAATGTTATTAAGACTCCAGTAGAGCCAGGTACTCATGAATGTGCTTAATTTTAAGCGTAGGAGCAGAATGATTGCAAATCACTCTGATTATTCCTGGATTTAATATTACACACATTCAAAATGTTGTGTGGATCTAGGCCTTAGTGGAACTTATCAAAAGGGAAAATTGCGTATTTACTCTCAATTTAGCACAGATTGTGGAGAACCCAATTGTGGAGAAGCTCTTCTCAATTTGCTGCTCACAGATGGGGAGGGATTGGTTGAGAACGTGAAGGTGGAAGGTAACTTGGGTGACAGTCACATGAAGTGGCAGAGTTCAAGATCCTAGGGGGAGGAAGGAAGGAGGCCGGTGGAATAAAGACACTGGACTCCTATTTGGCACTGGTGAGACCTCATTTGGAATAAAGTGTCAAGTTTGGGGCACTGCACTTCAAGACAGATGTTGACAAATTAGAAAGAGAGGTCTGGGGAACATGATTTATGAGGATAGGTGGAAAGAATTGGTACTATTTAGTCTGGAGGTGTAAGACTGAGGGGCCATTTGATATGTTCACATTTCTGAAGAGTGGTTGCACAGAGGATAGAGATAGACTGCAGGGGACAGGGCTAAGAGCAAGGGTCTTACATTGCAGCTAAGGGAAATTTAGGTTTGGCTGTTAGGAAGAGCTTTCTTCCTATGAGGGTGGTTAAGTATAGGAACAAGCTATCTAGAGGGACTGTGAAAGTTTTTAAGAGCTGGCTACACAGACACTTGACTGGGATGGTTTAGTCAGGAATGATCCTGCCTTCAGCAGGGAGATGAACCACAGGAACTCCTGAGGCCCCTTCCAGCCCTACTTCTCTACCGTTCTATTGCCAGGTACACTAGTGTCAATCAGGAGTAACTCCACTGAAGCCAGTTAAGTATATATAAATGGGAGGATAGTTCAAATGCTGTGCCTCACTCAGTATACCTTATTATACAACAGCCTTATGCAGACACCTGCAATAAACCAAGCTTGATAACCTATGGGTGACAGTATTAGGTCAGATCCTCAGCTGCTGTAAATTAGCATGTCATCTTTGAGTCCAGTGAAACCATATCGATTCATTAGCAGCTGAGGATGTGACCCCATTATTTTTTATGGTCAGTCACTATAAATGCCTGGGATACATATTGCACAGTATAACTAGTATATGTTACATATGCAGCATCCAAAACTCATTTGGAGCTGCATGCAGTAAATCTATGATGACTACACCATTAATTCATAGATTCATAGAGTGTCAGGCTGGAAGGGACCTTGGACGATCATCAGGTCCAGCTCCCTGCATCAAGCAGGAAAGGTAATTGGGGGTCAGATGACCCCAGCAAGGTGACTGTCTAGTCTTCTCTTGAAGATTTCCAGGGTAGGTGATTGCACCACCTCTGGAGGGAGCTTATTCCACAGTCTGGACACCCTGGCTGTGAAAAAGTTTTTCCTAATGATGAGTCTGAATTAGTCTTCCAGGACTTTGTGGACATTACTCCTGGCTTTCCCCTCAGGTGAAAACAGAAATGGAGGTGTCAGGAGGGTGAGGGACAGATGCTGGGGTGGGGGGAAGGGGGATGTAGCAGTGCATGTAAAAGTGAAGAGGTATCTGGGGAGTCAAACAATCGCTGAACCTCGCTAACCTCATCACCAGAAGCCAACTTCCTACAGCCCAAAAACACAATGATTAGATCCAGGCCATGCCATGCCATGACAAGACATGCACAACCTGCCAACAATATCTCCAGTATGGAGACATCTTCAAAATACAATACATATCTCCATCAGGGCACCAAGTGCCCTGCTAGAAAATACATGGCAACACCAAACACCAACTGCGCACCAGAATAAGTGCACACTGAAAATGTATCAAAGACAACAAGAGAACACCACCTGTCTCCAACCTCTCAGTCTGGATCCTCAAAGGGAATTTACAAACCACTTTTCACAGACGAGCCTATGAACTGCACTTCATCAGCCTCCTAGGTAGTAGGTAGAGAAACTGATGGACTCAATATAGACATTGCAATTCTGACACACTACAACCTGCTGGACATCTGACTCCCCCGGTACCTCTTCACTTTTACATGCACTGCTACATTCCCCTTCCCCCTGCCTCAGCCTGTCCCTCACCCGCCTGACGCCTCCATTTCCATTTTCACTGACTGGCTTTCTTGCTTGCATTGCATGCCAGCCTCTGGCTTCTTTACTATTCCTTCCATCCAGGAAGAGCACACACACACAAACTTCAGGTGCTTCCTTAGCCCGACAAAGGGTTTTTCAACCTGAAAGCTGGCATCCCAGGCAGCTAAGCTGAGCTCACCTGGAGCCTCTCAACTCTACTGCAACCAGCAAGCCTCAGGCCTGTCAAAGATGTGACTAGTCTGGGCTTTCCCTAGCCAGGACTGCGTGTATGCGTGTGGTGGCTGGAGGTTATGGTGCCTCCTACCCGCCTTTCACTAGGGGGATCCTCGGTCCTGGCATTTCCTGGGGCTGCCATGCCACCAGCAGTCCCACCAGGCCTCCTGGCCCTGGCAGCGGTCATGCCCAGGACCTGGGGCCTCCTCCTTCCCTATAGCCCCAGCCCATACCTCCAAGTTCATCCTGTCATGGAAGCTCAGCAGGGACATGTTCTTCCCCTGCTGGCTGGTGATGCAGTGAGTGCCCCCTCCAGCTCTCAGAGCGGGGCATTAACTGGTTTTAAAAAATAAAATGGAAATAGGTGCAGACAGAGTGGTGAGGGTGGCATCCACTCCTTCTGCACCTGGAACCCCAGCAGTGGGAGATTCACCTTGAGGAACACCAGCTGCTCCACCAAACCAGGATCCAAGCAGGTGTGGTGGGGTGTCACAACATCCCCAGCAATGCTGAACACCCTCTTAGTTGGAACACTGGTCGGTGGACAGGACAGGTGTTCCCGGGCAACTGTGGCTAGATCCGGCCACATCTCGCTGCAGCTTGCCCAGTAGGCCAAGGGGTTGCACAGCAACAGCTCCATGCTCTCGGCGAGATAGGTAGCCATCAAGGCCTGAGTACTACCTGCCTGACAGTGGGATCTAGTGCCTCTGGATCCCACCATGGAAGCCATGCTCTTGGCCCACATTGGCAGTGCCTGTGGTGGAGGAGGAGACTGGCTGGTGGATGGCATGCTAGCATGGAGCAGTGGATCCCCCTTGTCCACATCCCCACAACTCTGCCATTCTGTCTCCCTGACTCGCTTCACCACCACCTCCATCCACTGATCCAGGGTTTGGCTGATGCATACACTGCCCTTCACCCTCGGGTCACACATGGTGACCAGCACATGGACTGTATTGGATTGCAAGGGATCAAGCCATTTCCTGATGCCCTCACCAGTGCCTGCATGTCTGGTAACAGCGACTTGCCCCAGCCAGCAACACTGATCCCCTGGAAGTTGTCCATTTGGCTCTGAAGTTCCCACACTACAGGGATCACCTGGCTAAGGAGGGCATCGCCAGCACTGAAGATCTTGGTAACCTTGAGGGAGGGCTTGAGGACTACCAGGATCTGGGAGATGGTATCTCACTCAGCTCTGTTAAGGGGGCTGCTGATCCCAATCTCCCCAAGCAAGGCCATCTCATGGATGGCCTTCTGTTGCTCCACCAGCCTCTCAAGCATCAGATATGTGGAATTCCACCGAGCCTCCACATCCTGCATGATTTTATGCTTTGGGATGTTCATCTCTGCTTGTTTGTCCTGCAGCATCTTGCCCCACTTGATGCTCCAGTGGAAGTAGCCTGCCACCTTTCTGCAGTTTAAAATGAGCTTGTTCATGGTGCTGGCACCATCACTTGCAGCCCTGTCCCCCACCAAAGCGTCCCTAACAATGAGGTGGAACTTGTGTGCCACACAGCGGATGCCAACAAAGTTAGCATCATGGACGGCCTTGTCCATATTGTCCCCATTGTCGGTGATCATGAACCCGTGGGAGAGCTCACCCTGCCTAATGAGTCACCCCTGCACCAAGTGGTTCATGGCCTCCATGGTGCCTGTTGCCATGTGGGACTCATCTATCACCTTTGCTTGAAGGAGAGCCTGATGATGGCCTGACTGGTCACACCAGTGCCCTGTGAGGGAGAGGTAGGCGTAATCTCCATCCCGGCTGCTCCAGATGTCTGGGGTGCTGCCTGCAGACCTGCCTTGCACAGCTCCTCCCTCAAGTACTCCCTGAATGCCTCATACATAGAGGGCACAACCATCCTGCTGAAGGTAGTACATGTGGGCACTTGGTAGGGTGGGGCCATGAGTGCTATAAGCCACCTGAACTCTGGCCGCTTAACTAGGGAGAAGGGGTGGACATCAACAGCAAGCATCTCCCCAGTGTTCTGGGTGATCTTGCTTGCCCTTGCAATGCACCCCTCTTTCTGTCCTCCTTTTCCCCGCTGTTCCAGAGTGGCCTGCCTCTGCTTTGAGGGGACAGTGGCTTCAGAGCAAGACAGGGACTTCCCTTTGGGCACACTCCCACTGTTGCCAGGCTCTGGAGGAGCAAGGACAAGGGGGTGGGGCCTGCGGAGATGCATCAGCATCCCTGTGGTGCTCATGTGTTTTGTTCCCTTTGCCTGAGTGGTTTTGGCTTGGCAGTGCAGGTAGATAGTGTATGTGGGATCATCTGCCAGCTGAAAATGATCCCAGACCACACTATCTGCTCTATTCTGGGGTGAGGGTTTGGTTGCATGCATGGATGCTGCACTTCCACCTTCGTCAGCAGGCAGAGGCACAGCAATGGGAGGAGCAGACTCAGCTGATGGTAGAGGTTGTGGAGGTTGCCTCCACAACCTCTACCTCAACCTCCTGTGAAGTGCCTTCTGGGGAAAGAAACCTGGCTCTAGGGGAAACTTGAGCGGTGTAGAGCACAAACTCAGGTGATTCCCCATCCTTCCCCAGAATTTCCCTTGCTATGGCACTCAGATCCAGCTCAGTTCTTCCTCTGGCACTGGAAGGCTCAGCATGGGAAGTGAAATGGGGGTGGAGGAAGCTGTCATGTTGGTGCTGCTGCTTGTTGTCATGGTGGCGGTGTGAGGGGGTGTTATGGCTGGTGCTCTTGGAGGGGACGCAGACTCAAACACAGGCAGTGGCACTGGTACTGCTCCCCTCTCTTTCCTGCCTGTAGAACTGGAAGCCTCATCCCTACTAGTTATAGGAAGAAGGTTGCGTCTCAGTTTGAAGGGGGGGGGGGCTTACACTTCTCCCTCTAACCCATCTTCTGCCCCTCCCTGAAGACTTGCCAGGCTTTCCACCATACTTCATGGTGTTTCATAGTGTCTTGTCCTTATAAAAATATATAGATGCCTTCCTATATAAATTCTATATTATAATATGCTGCAAGATATAAATGTATAGAAATAAAAATATATAAATGTATCTGCCTTCCTATATAAATTCTATAGTATAATATCCAATATAATTGTGGAATTGAAAATAATAAATCAATGACTATAATAATAAAATGAAAGTGTCTAGAAAGAAAGCAAAAAGTATTGGGGAATCCCACTTGCTAGGCTAGCAAGTAGGAAGTCAAATCAATGGTAGTGGTAGCCTTTGTTATCTAATGCTCTTGAGCTGCTGGAAGATAGCTCAGTAACTGTCAGACCCCAAGGTCGAAAGCAGGTCAGTTCAAACAATGCTGCCTTTTATGCTGTTTTTTCTTTCCTCCTCCAGAGCACTGGGATTGGGACCTTAGGGAAGGATCACTCTCACTGACCAGCTACACAGTCAATATGAGAGCAGTCCTTCCCTCCTCTTCCCCCTCCCTCCCCTTACCTTCTGTTTCCCTGCAGGCAAGCCCAGCTTGAGCTTCAAAACTTGAAAAATTTTGACTGCCCTTGTTTCATTTCGAGGTTGCTTTGAAGCCTTTCATTTCATTTTGATTTTGCTGTTTTGAGCTCGAAATGAGTTGAAACAGCATCAAAACAAAACAGCCGGTGAGATTTTGCACAGCCCTACAGTGTAGGTCTGCTTGTATCTGCAGCCTAACTTCAAGCATGACCACACTCCCCTATAACTTGGTATTGTTCACAAACATGGCCAATGAGCTCTTTACCCCCACATCTAAATCATTAATAAAGATGTTAAAAAAAGAGTGCTCAGAAATCCCCTTGGCTTAGTAAGGGCATTCAGGAATGCCTGAGGACTAAATGGATGGCATACAACCAGTGGAACAGAGGAGCTATCACCAAGGAGGACTACTTCTCCTCAGCCCAGGAGTGTGGGAGGGCTATTAGGAAGGCCAAGGTAGAGATGGAACTCAGGCTAGCGTCCAAGATTAAGGACAAAAAAAGTCCTTTTTCAAGTACATTGGGAGCAAGAAGAGGGCACCAGGCAATGTAGGGCCCCTGCAAGACTCAAATAGTAATCTTGTGCCTATGCCAGATGAGAAAGCTGATTTTTTAACAGTTTCTTTGCCTCTGCTTTCTTGAACAAGGACCGGGACATCCCTCCTACTAGAGGTAGGGGCAATCTCAGGGTAGCTCTGTCAGGCCTTCAGTCAGCATAGATGTAGTTAGGGATCTTCTGGAAGGGCTATACACTTTTAAATCTGCAGGGCCAGATGCCCTCCACCCGAGGGTGTTGAGGGAGCTGGCAGGGGTCATCGTGGAGCCATTGGCCCAGCTGTATGAGCATTCATGGTCATCTGGCCAGGTGCCGAAGGATTGGAAACTAGCTAACATCGTCCCAATATTTAAGAAAGGGAGGAAGGAGGACCCAAGTAACTATAGGCATATAAGCCTCACCTCGGTGCTCGGGAAGATCTTGGAGAGAATCATCAAGGAGCACATCTGTGGGGGGGCCAGCAGGGAAGATCATGCTCAGGGGCAATCAGCATGGATTCATCAAAGGCAGGTCCTGCCTGACCAACCTGATTGCCTTTTATGACCAAGTAACTAAATCCTTGGATGATGGTGTCGCCACGGATGTAGTCTTTCTAGACTTTAGAAAGGCCTTTGATACTGTCTCACCTCATCCTCATCAATAAATTAGACGACTATGGCATTGATGCCTACACAGTTGGATGGGTAAAAAATTGGCTGATGGGGCACACCCAGAGAGTAGTGGTGGACAGGTCGTACTCAACCTGGCAAGATGTGAGCAGTGGGGTACCCCAGGGCTTGGTCCTTGGGCCCACAATGTTTAACATCTTCATCAGCGACTTGGACGAGGGGGTTGAAAGCACACTGTCCAAGTTTGCTGATGACACTAAGATGCGGGGTGAGGTGGACACACTTGAAGGGAGAGAGAGAATGCAACTAGATTTAGACAGACTACAAAAGTGGGCGGATGGTAACAGGATGGGTTTCAATGTAGATAAATGCAGGGTGCTGCACCTGGGGAGAAGGAATCCACAGCATACATACAAGCTGGGGAGCTCCCCCCTTGTGAGCACAGAGGCAGAAAGGGATCTTGGAGTCATTATTGACTCCAAGATGAACATGAGCCGCCAATGCCATACCGCAGCCAGCAAAGCCAACTGCGCCTTGTGCATCCAAAGATGCATCTCAAGCCGGTCCAGAGAGGTGATCCTCCCCCTCTATGCGACTTTGGTCAGGTCGCAGTTGGAGTACTGCATCCACTACTGGGTGCCATACTTCAAGAGGGATATGGCCTGCCTGGAGAGGGTTCAGAGGAGGGCCACCCACTTGGTGAGAGGGCAGCAGGACAGGCCCTATGAGGAGAGACTGAGGGACCTGAACCTGTTCAGCCTCGGCAACAGGAGGCTGAGGGGGGACCTGGTGGCTGCCTACAAACTCATCAGGGGAGATCATCAGCAAATAGGTAGAGCTCTTTTCTCCCCAGCACCACCTGGGGTGACGAGGAACAATGGTAATAAGCTGATGGAGAATAGGTTTAGGTTAGAGATCAGAAGGCAATTTTTTGCATTAGTGTGGCCAGAATCTGGAACCAACTTCCTGGGGAGGTGGTCCTCAACCCTACCTTGGGCAAATTCAAAGAGAGGTTAGATGATCACCTGTCTGGGGTCTTGTGAACCCAGCATTCATTCCTGCCTGTGGCAGGGGGTCAGGCTAGATGATCTGATCAGGTAACTCCTGACCCTAGCTATGAAACTATGTTGAAAAGTACTGGACCAAGCACCGAAGATTAATTGGCAATGCTAATTAATTAATACTGAACTAAATCAACACTAATAAAAGATTGAGTATGTGATACAGTAAATAAAAGTTGAATATCATTACACAGGCAACATCCCTTCCCGTATTTTACACACAGACTATTCATATTAGAGTATGTCACAGGGTGAGGACGATTTTGAAATTGTTTGGAAAATGTTACCAAAGTAAATCAAGTTCAAGGGGTTTACATGCTACATTAAGTAGCAGTGCTGGAATATAAAAGGGGATTTTTAGGGCAAGATTGTCCTTGATTTTTGCACCTGTGGGCAAGGGCAATGAGCTCCTTTTAGGTGGTGTGGCCTCATGTCATCCTTCACACAGCTCTGTGCCTAAAATGGCATGATCTAGCCTTTAATGTTGAATACCTAAATGATGTATTGCTCAGGACTCACATATGTAGCTGGCTACAATTTTTGCAACATTAATTTAAGCAGTTCCAATAGAGATTAAAGCAAAATCTTACAGAGAAAACCCCTTTTCAGGCTGCAGTTTGCTACGAATGTGAGCAATAGAGTCATGCATAATCCATACATGACCACAAACAGCTACAGTAGCAGTAGGCACACATCAAGTAATTCAGCTTCTCCTCAGCCTAAGGAACTTGGCCATCGAGCAGTCTCTGTGGAGGTTTGGCTTGGCCCGTTCTGCATTATTAGACAGCTTTTTGGCTTCCCCCTACTATATGTTCAGGTGCATGTTTTAGTAGTTCAGAATAAGGCAGACTAATAAGTTACATAGGTGGCTTTGCACTCTGCTATAGAGGGAGTAAGTAAGGCTCTTCCGAAAGGCCATTGTATGACCTTAATGTTAATTCCTGTACACAGAGGCCTACACATTGAATATCAGCTAGGGCTTTATTCCCAGCAAAAATATGCCTTTGTGTTTTAGTTCTCACTAAAGCACCACTGACCATGTTTCAAACTGGCTCACAATAACGTTTCTCCCATCACACTATTACTGTCAGGGATGCTATAGTTTGGGAAGTCAGAACACCAGACAATGCCCAGCTTAGCCTGTGAATGCTAAACACTCAGAAAGGCATAGTATCTTTAACATTAATGTACAGTAAAAATGTTCTTCCTGATAGAGCATGGCCCTGGGATGTAATTTAGCCAAAAGAACATATTTTCAGCTTTCAGAAAAAGCCCTCAGTGTCAATACCAGCATGGAAGAAAGACTAAATCAATCAGTCATGCCTTCCTGGAAAGTTCGTACATTGATGCATTGCCACTTGATGCAATTTTTCTCTTTTTTTCCCTTTAGGTTCATGGCTCCAGGTATTTCTTTTAAAGCCCTCTTTTGTGCTAAAGCCTCGTTGGGTGCCTGCTGCTATGGCGAAGTAGGTGCCTACTAATTCCCCAGCTGTCTCTAAAACAAATGTGCAAGAAAATGGTATTTAATAGATCAAGGAGAGATTAATGCAGTGGTAAATGGGAAGAGGCAGGGCAATGTCTTAGCAAGTTGCTGTTTTCTGATCTTGACTCTCTCATCAATACTTTTCAATCTACTCTGCTGAGAGGGATATCGTTTCTAATGCCCTCAGGTCACTGCAGCCACACATCAAAGCTGTAATCCTTGGGCTGGCAGCACTGTAAATGATTCCTTTATTGGTCTTTATAACTGTAATTGCCATTGAGCAGAATCTTTATATATTTCTCACTCCAAATGATGTGACTGATGGCATGAATGGTCTCTACACAAGGCTGAAACTGATAATTTGTAACTGTGGAAAGGGGATGCATAAATGCTATCAGTTGGCAATTACATCTTTCAAAAACAATTTCTTGACAAAGAAAGTCTGGGATACTATGTATTCCACTTCTCTATAGTTAAGTCAATGGCGACACTCTAGTTTAAAGCAAAGCCTTAATTTTCTGGGCTTTTTAAGAACTCAGCCACAAAAGGTAAGGAAAAATCTTCTAAAGTTATAGTAATAGAAAAAAAATTGTGATGTTGGGCAGTTTTGTATGCTTGTACAGCTCAAGACCAACTCTGATTTATGGTGTTCTGATAGCTTGGGGAATGGTTTATGAATTATTGAGTCTTATATATTTTAGGTCACTAGTTCAAATCAGGTTGAGTCTGAGCAAAATATTTGTCACCTAATGGCTGTTTAGTGGAATGAACTGATAATCTCATGCAAGTACTTAGTGGACAGTTGTGCACATCATTAAAACCCCCATCCAAATTTGCACTATCAGGCAGTGTTACTGGTAATCTCAGCAGAGAGAATGAATGAGCATGAAAACTGAACTATCCTCTCATGCCTAGAGGAAATATTACTGTGGCACATTGTGGAATAGTTTGGAATAAGCTTTACTTGCCGTTGACTATTCTGGGACTGAGCTGATTTAGCAGCCTGCCAACTTCTGAGCATCCCCTGAGATTATTCTTTATGAGTTCCCTTGGGGAATCTGCATGTTAATTAGTACTGACAGAAGAAGCAATTACAGGTCTCCATGATTTTTAATTCCCCCTACGAATGGGAAATTCAGAGACTAAAGAGCATTATAGACTAAGGGATCTGGGACTGTTCAGCTTGGGGAAGAGAAGACTGAGGGGGATCTGGTGGCCATCTGTAAGTATGTAAGGGGTGAATATTGGGAGCTGGGAGAAAAACTGTTTACTAGGGCACACCAGTGGAGGACAAGGAGCAGTGGTCATAAAGTGTTAGAGGACGGTTTCAGGTTGGATGCAAAGAAGAACTTCTTTATGGTAAGGGTGCCCAGAGTCTGGAATAGGCTTCCCAAGGAGGTGGTGCGGTCCCCAACCTTGGAGGTCTTCAAGAGGAGACTGGACAGACACCTCACTGGGATCATTTGATCTCAGCAGTACTGCTGCCCAGAGATGGGGTGTGGATTTGATCTTTCAAGATCCCTTCAGCCCGTAATTTCTGTGATTCTATGATTCGATTTATAGCTCCTCAAGGAGATTAGACATAGAAGAGGACCAATAGGGATGAAGACATGTTTCCCCATGGAGCCTCTGTACGGAGAGTTTTGAAGCTCCAACCCTTCTATGCCCTCTTAAATCCATCTTAGAGCAAGTCTTATTTGAAGTCCATTAAAAAGCCTCCTGCTAATTTCAGTGGGCTTTGACTAGGCCCAATGTGAACAAACCGTGAGATAACTTTCCAGTTCTCATGAGGTATAGGCCAGTGCGTGCACCTCTACAGCAGGGTATACAACTTTGGTCCCAATAGAGCCCTTTCTCTCTTGCTTTAATACTGCTTGAAACAGCCAGCCCATCATTTGTGAAAATGTGCAGGTAGGTATTTATAGAACTATTATGCAGCAGAGGGACATTTCCTCCCACCCATAAGTCGGTCTGGCCAGCAATTGTCTAACAGCACTCCAGTGGGCTCCCATATTGCTGGTGTCATGAGAAATATTGCTTTTCAGCTGCCAGTCGCAGAGGCACGGAAGTGTCCATTTTAATCAGCCACCAGCGAGAAATGTGTCTCTGTGTGAACTCAGAATGCTGAGCTTGGCAGAAAGAGGGGCAGCTTTATTTTAAGAAAAAAAAAGTGTCAGCCTTTGAACTTCTGTTTGCCTTGTATCAGGATTTTAATGGGTGCTGGAGGGACACTGAGGTGCATGGTTGACAGCCCAGAGGTTGCAAGTCTGAGGCCATATCAGACATGCTCACAGCATGGCCTGTCAGATTCCAACAAAATCTGCAAATTATGCCTAAATACCTTGTCACAGGGACATGAAAGAGAGGAGTTTAATGCTGTTGGAAAGGGTATTTCTGTGTTCAACATTTCTCTCTATAGAGCAATCCCTTTCTTGCAGGTTTGTCTACAATTATTTCTCAATAACTGGGAAGCCTGAGGGTTCCACTGACATCAACCGAGCTGCCACTATTGACAAAGTGGAGCTATGCTGATTTACAGCAGCTGAGAACTTGCCCTTATTAGGAATGGGGTAGAGTGCACATGAAGGGCCTGTTCCTACCTTTAATTGCTTGAGAAAGCTCCGATATTAGTTTTATGCCAGTGATAAATTTGATCCTCTCTCCACTGTCTGAGTAAGCAGTGCATTGCACAATAATAAATGGCTCTGTTCTGCTCTTAAATAATCTTTTTATTGAAGAGCAACCTATTGTTCCACCAGTAATTAGAACAAATCAAGTTATTACGTTTCCTAATATACAACACTCTACCTAAATCATTTACAAGAGAAGTAATTTAGGATTGCAAGCTTGTTTCTTTCCAGGGAGCACATCCCTGATCTCTAGTAAATCAGAACTAATAAAAAATATGACTGCTTTTAGAACAAACAAATTGATGCAAAAAACGTATGGCATAAAGACATGGGGAAATGCTTAGTTATATCATAAATGTGTCTGTGGATGAACTTGCTGAATTTATCCACAGCCATATTAATAAATGAGAAACACAGTGATAAATGAGGATACACAGAGTAGTTTTGTATAGCGAACTCATGTGGAAATTATGCAAGGTTGTATTAATAGATGGAAAAATGTTCAAAGCAGTTAAAAGGTGGGAGAAAGGAAAATAGTATTCAGGGGACAAACTAACACCAGCAGCTTAAACACATAACAGGAAGAGAAGTAGCTCCATGGTCAACAACAGAAGTGACTGAGAAATCTGCCAGGGAGCCAGATGTTGGGACAGTAGAAAATATCTTCCACTGCTTGGCATTTGACTCCTGTAATTGCTAGGGACAATGGAAACATTTCACATGTGGTAACTAGCACCACAGGATCCAGGAACCAATTGCATACAAATAGAGTTGGTTTTAAAAAAAGCATAGCTGCTCATTTTAGAAAGCACCATGCCAGAGGAGGAGAGTAAAGGAACTCTTGTGCAAAGGAAATCATATTTAAATGATATTTTTTCATGTAATTCCTAGCTATTGTGACATGTTTGTATGTGTAGGAAATAACCCGATTCCTAGTTTTGACATGTGAATAGTTGCAGTGATGTATACAAGGTTGATCTGCTGGTGCCTGCTGCTGTACTGCCACTTACTACTGCAAGTGGTATTTGTGTAGATATGGCATGCACATAGGACTCCTAGTTATAGACCAGACCTACCCATGTACTTGGTGCTGTACAAACACAATGTAAAGTCCCTTTCTGGAACTTATATATATATAGAACAAAGCCATTCTAAAAACAATTCTAAAAAGAACGAAAGCGCTGCCTTGCCTACAAATGGCCTATTTTGTTCTCATTTCCATATGCACATTCTTCTTCAATATGCATATTCTATTTTGAACTAGGAAGCCAGTGGATGCCAAACATGAAAAAGTTAGCAACTAAAAGCACAGGGAAGTTTAAACAGCACACACTGTACTGTACCTGCATAAATGACCAGCTGAATTCTCATCTTGATCTGCAAAGAGGTTTACACCTTTACAGGAATTGCCATAAGGATGTCGGGCAGAAATCCACCCTGAGATAAGAATGTAATTAGCTGCTCTTTAAAAGCACACACTTCCAAAAAAGGGACAGTCTGAGGTTTTGAATAGTTTGTTTTTCAAAGCCTGAGGATCACATGTTGTTCATACTTACACGCTTTCCTGAATTTGCTTGTTTGCTTTTTTAAAAAACAGAACATTTTTTTTAATTTATAACTTTTTTCAATGCAAAAAACAAAACTTCCTAAAGTATGGTTTTATCTCTGAAAAGCGACCAGGAAATAGTAGTGTTGGGTTCCATGTTTATGCTGTCTTAGTGAGTTTATATCACAATTGCTAGGTTTCCAGTTAAATTGCTGTTTTTCCTAACTGCCATCTCTGCAAACATGGCATCTAAAAGTCACGTCAGATTCCAGTAACAAACATTCAACAGGTCTTATTCTGTATTTTGTTGCACATTAAATTACTGATGGTGGAACTGGACCCTTGAGGATCAACATTTTCAATGGATCTAGATAACTAATGTCACTCCTAACTTTTGATTTCACAAAAAAAGTTAAAAACCACTGAAGTGGGGCAGTTCAGAGTAGCTGCTAACTTAAAATCTAAAATGAAACTATCAGTCTATATCATTAGCTTTTAAACACTTTCCAGATTTAAGTCATGGCTCAGGACAAAGAGATTTGATAGATGACTTTGCAGAAAGCAGCAGTATTTATATACAGAAATTCTTTATTTCCCAAGGAAAAATTACAGGAGGGGAAATCTGAAAAGAACCCTGCCAGGGCCAGGGTTTAAGTCAAATGCAGTGATCTCCCACAGTTTGTATATGGGCCAGGTATAGACATTACACTTTTACTGGTATACGTGATTGGAAACCTGTCTATACCCAAAACAGCACAGGAGTTTGGCACTCACCAAACTGGTGAACCTGGTTCAAGATTTGCTCCCTTCCCCCAGCAAAGGGTGAATATTAGGGCTGTGTGAAGCTTTGGGTGCTGATTTGATTTGGAGGAGATTCAGTCTGATTTGGTGGCCGAATCTCCAAAACCAAATAGAATCAGGGGACCAATTAAAAGGTCTGAATCAATTCAAACCTCTCTGAATTGATTTGGAAAATATTTGGAGAGCTTTGGTGATTCGGGCAGTCCCTGCCTGCTGCAGCAGGGAGCTGGACCTGGACTCCAAGCTGGTAAGTAGGGGCCGGGGGAGAGGGGGCTGGAGCAGGGGGAAGGAGACCCCACCAGACCCCACCCCCTGCCCACTCTCCTAGCACCCCCATGGCTACCCTGCCCACTCCAGCTCCCAGCCCTTTAAAAAAAAAAAGCCCCTACTCACCCGCTGCTGCTCAGCAGGGGTGAGGGGGTCATTCCCACTGCCCCCCACTGCCCCATGCTGTGTGGGGGGTCTTCCATGAGCTCCCCAACCTCCCCCAATGGATGCCTCTCCCACATCAGTTTCCAGCCCTTTAAGGAAAAAAAACAACACCCCCCCAGACTCACTGGCTCCTGCAGCAGCCTCGGGGCTTCTGGGAACTCATGCAGAGCCCCCCACATGGCATGGGGGAGTGGGGATTGCCCCCCCCGCTGGACAGCAGCCGGTGAGTTGGGGCTTTTTTGGTTTTTGGCTTTTTTTAAAGACCCAGAGCTGGGGCAGGTGGAGCAGCCATGGGGGGGGGGGGCTGTGAGAGTGTGTGGGGGTCAAGGGGCTCATGCAGAGCCCCCCATGCAGTGTGGGGCAGTAGGGAGAGTGGGGATTGCCCCCTGGCTGGGCAGCAGTCAGTGACTGGGGGCTTTTTCCCCCCCAAAGAGATGGGGCAGGCTGGGCAGCCATTGAGAGCATGCAGGGGATGGGGCCTGTGTGATTCAGAGATTTGGCCAAAATCTCTGAATCAGATGAAGCCGAACTGATTTGGGATGCTGAATTGCTGAATCACTGAATTGAATCACTGTCCCCCAAATCGGCCAAATCCAAAGCGAATACCAGCTGCTTCACACAGGCCTAGTGAATATGTGTTCTGTTTGCTACTGTTGCTGTGCTGCTTACAGAAAACTATGTAACTTGGATTCTGCCTCGGGGTTTTTGAATGTCTGTATCTATCCATGGTGCCTATTTTTATTGAATGTAACACACTGCAAGGTTTTTATTTAGGAAGCACTGATAAGTAAGGATCTACTTAACTTGTGATTTCTTGGATTTTATGAATATGGGCATTGTCCATGCAATCTGCAAAATAAAATTTAAAAACTTACTAAAAATAAAATGCTGGCACTCCAATGGGAGCCAGAGGTCCATATGGCTGCTGTGGCCCACCCAGGGGGGGAGGGGAGGGGAGGCGCACAACAGACAGTCCTCTCAGCCAATCAGCAGATGGGGTGGGGCCATGGGGGGGCCTTCAGCTTACTGGGGTGAGGGGCAGGCTCATGGAGAAGAGGCCTGCTCCAGCATTGAGAGGAGCCTGAAAAAAATTCCTTTTGCTCACTGTGACTTAGGTAGATCCCTGCTAATAAACCTTTGCCTCAACCAGAAGAGAAAGTGCATTTACCATAATTGCATAGGATGTGGGTTTTCTCAACATGGGTGTCATGACTCTCAGAGGTGTTGCTATAAGGACTCAGCTTGTCAACAGCACTCTCTTTTTCTTTATGGCTAGGTGGAAAACAGACCATGAAAGTGTTCTTTTGTAGCATTGGCTCATGGCATAAAAGACCAAGAATCATAAAATCATACAGAAGTAGGGCTGGAAGAGACCTCTGCTATAGAGGAAGACAAAAAACCCCACAGTCCATCCCAATCTGACCATGGAGTTTGATCCTGAGTGGAGGGACAAGACCCTTTAGCCAGGAGCCTCCCTACCAGGTTCCTCGCAAGAACCTTTTCAGTCCCAGTAGGAGCATTGGCATGCTCCAGTCAAACTCCCCAGCTTTGGCTGCAACAAACACCCAGTGCCTTTAAGGAAGGCTTAAAAAAATTCCCCGACAGTAGAACAAAGCCTTTGCTACACCTACATCACCCCCCAATCAGTGGCTGTCCAACCTCTTCTTGAACAGCTCCAGTGATGGAGATTTCACAACTTTTCTAGGACTCACTGTTCTAAGTTTTCCCTGAAAGATCCAGATAGTGCTTTTGTGGTAGGGGTCCTTTGGTTTGTATTCAGTTGTGTTCGGGTGCATTGGGTCCAGGTTTTGTTTAGCCTTATGACACTGCCAGTAATAGACTGGTGAGGGCATTGCTTAAGACCCAATGACTATGGGATATCATAGGTGGTACAGGGACAAGGAAATGTAAGGCATTGGTCTCCAAACCATGATTTCCATGTATTTGTATAATGTTCAGAAGAAAAGTCCTGACACTAAAGCCACCTGGAAATATAATCAGAAAATGCTTGGGCTTTTTTGTTTGTACAAAATATCTGCTTCTGCTAGTTGTCTTCTCCCACCCTGGAGGATTGTATTAAGCAGATTTAAATTAAAATACACCATGGGCATTTTCCACATTGCCCTGTTTCATACAATTTCTTTCAAGAATGGGGTTCTCATTGATGCTAGGTAAGCAGTATCAGAAAAATTAAATTCTTTCCGACCCTAAGGAAACCATTTAATGACACATTCCCCCACATTAGCAGATTCTGTAACACTCATCAAGCTCACATACTTGGCCCATTTATTCTCTGTGTTTTTCCAGCTTGCTCTTGACATCAAGTTTTGGTAATTCCACTGGAAGTCATTAACCTGGAAGTCCTGTGTAATACCCTCAAGCATAATGATTTTACCATCAATAGTCTCCACTAGTCTCTGACCAATTTAATAAATTTATTACAAGGGGTATTGAAAGTTTCTCATGAGGAAACACATTGTTTAGGTTTTACTATCTCATTATTAGGAAGCAACTGGAACTTTGAATCCTTTAGTGGTTCCAACCTGGATCTCAGAGTGTAGAGATGCTTTTACTGGCACAACTAGGGTGGGTGACAGAGGCAGCTACCTTGGGCATTGACCTGTTGTGGGGAGGGCTGGTGGGAAAATATGGCTGCTGTTGCAGACACACAATTGCACTAGTAGCACAATGGTAAGTGGAAGTCATTGTTATCCCTATGTGTGGCAACTCCCTTGGGGGCCTGGCCACATCATTATGTCTGGGTGCCTTAGAGCAATGACTGGCATTTTGCAGCCTCTGAATTCTGAAGCATGTGCTCAGCAACTCTCTACTGGAGAAAGACATCAAAAAAGATATCAAAAGGCAAGAACAGCAGCATATGAATGAGCTGAGCCCAAACCTACCCCTGTCTGCCAATATGCCTCCGAAACACACCTTTATCTCCTCTCAGACAAAAATATGTATTAACTAGAATAATCCACAATAGTGTATTCAATGATATTGCTGAAGCCTTTTTTGTGGTTAAGAGGTGTTTAATGCTGCATTTGCTCCTTATCATCTGAAATTTCCAAGCACTTTACTAGGATTGTTTGACGACATTATTTGGGACTCCTATTTATTAATGGCCTAACCACAACAGAAGCACAGTAATCCAGCTGGTGTAATTAACATACAGAAATTTACAATGCCTTGTTTATTAAAAATTCCATTTACTCCTCACGGAGTCAAATGAGAAATGGATTAAAGTGCTTGCAGTCTGCTTCATAAGCAAGCTATTAAAAAACAAAGAGAAAAATTACCTCAATAAATTTCTATCTACATATGATATTCCAGTCCAGTGAAGCTGTTCTGTTTATCTACTACTGTAGCAAAAGTAAATCCCGAAAGACCAGGAAAGTGCCAGAATATAGTGGAACAGATTCACTTCTCATTTGTGTGATGAGGACGGAGAAGGAGCCCATATCCCATTTGTGGTAAGGCCGCTGAGGGTGAACCAAGTCTTGTATACTACTAAGAGACTCTGTGGCCACCAGGCCTCGAATAGTCTTTCTTGTGCGACCTTCACTCTGGTGGTAGACGTAGGGCGCCTTACGACTCGTGTTGCAGACCGAGCAGATGTCTCCCCCTCGAGTCACCTCCCCCGTTCTCACCTGCCATGACTTGTTGTTCCTCAGTAGGTGGGATTGGTTGTCGAGTGTACTTGGTGGCCCGTGGTTCACCTGGCGGTCATGCACGGGGCTCCACCACCCCTACACCCCAGCCTCACACCTCTTTGGGTGCATTGTTCTTCTGCTGGCCTTGTCCCCTCTGGTAGGATAACGCCTCACAGCTTGGCCTCTAGATGCCCACGGCCTATGGCCAAGTTCGCCCATGTGGGCCTGCCCCCTTGACCCTCCTTGCCTCCACCCCTTCTTATGGGGAAACACAAAAAAAAACAATCTGAGCCTCCTCCTCAGCCCCGTTCCTCAGGGATGCCTGCACTTTCCACTCTCCCCTTCGCATTGGGCAACTAAATAAAACTTATTAACAAAACACAGAATAATGAGCCACTTCCTGACATGGCTGCACTCTGCCCCCTTACTATCCTTCCCCTGGCTCTAGCTGGGGGGGCGCTTTACTCCTGGCCTGTCACCTCCGGGATTCACTCCTGTTCTCTTGTCGACCTGGCTGGGACCGGTGGTAATACTTGCCCCAATTGTAAACCCCTTGGGGCTCTCCTGTGGTCTTTGCCCTCTGGCGTGGCTTCCTCCTCACCCTGGTTGTCCCAATACTCCCACTTGGGGTCTGCTCGGACTCCAGGTGCAATTCTGGTTCCATCCCTGTGGCTGGCATACCTGCTTCTCTCTTGCCATCCCATGTGTGCTCCTGTCGGGGTGCTCTGCCCTCACTACCAGCATCTGCTCCCAGCTTGTTGGGCTCCGTGGGTCCTGTGGGGAGGATTCTTTCCTCTCCCTGCGGCAGCTGCAGCTCCCCTCTGGTGCTGCTCTCTGTTCTCCTCTCCAAAGCATCAGCCACCATTTTTATTTCCGCCGGCCGGCGTCTGAAGCTGACGTCACCAGCTGGCCTTAATTGAATGAAGAGGTGGCTGACAAGCCATGCGGGCTGTTCCTTCCACCCCTGCTGTGCTGCATCTCCTGCTGCTGGTGAGTACCCCTCATTACTTCTTTGCCTGGAACAGACTCCCTTTATCCAAGGAGTACCCATAGCTGAAGGGGTGGGGGCACTGATCATAGAGCAATGGGGGCTACACTGCAGCCCTGATTATACAGTTCTAGGAATCACAGGATCATAGGGAAGTCGGATGGAAGAGACCTTAAACAGTCATGTAGTCCAGCCCCTTGCTCAAGGCAGGATCATCCCTGACTAAACTATCCTAGCCAAGTGTCAAGAAGTAGCTTTGTTCACTGACACTCTTTAGAGTCCATCTGTTCCCATCACCAGGGAGGCTAAGCTTTGGGATGAATCCCATCTTGTCCCTCTGTAACCACCAGGGACCTCCTCAGTGCTTAGCCCATTTAAGAACAGGATTTAACTTTAGGTGCATAGCGTGTTAGAGACTGGAAGGCTATTACTGGTGTTCACTAGAAACCAAGGGAAACAAAGGACCAGACCTTTATTGAAGACAGTAACTGTCATTTCCTTTGATCTTTTGCTTAGGCAGGAAGAGACAGCTCTGCACCTGCGTCCAGTTATTTGGAAAATGCCGAGAGCCTCTAAGGCCCCAGCTCTATACCTGGATCTCTGCCGACACAGAGCTCCTCCTGAGTGTAAATATTGGGAGTATAAAATGATGAAAGAGTGAGTGGTTAAAGCTTAAATAGATGTAAGACTGATCTATTGTGCTGCAGTTCTGGAAAAAACCCCCCAGCTAATGGCTTGAGAGGGAAGAGTGATAAAGACAAACCACACTGCAGCTGATGACATAATCAGCTCAATGGACTAAGTTGAAAATTACAACTATCATGACAAATGTCATTGCTTAATTCCTGTGCAGCTGTTTCCTCCCTTACATTCAAGCTGTTGTCAGATCAACACAGGAGTAATGGTTAAGCTGGAAAATACAAACGTGTTTATATATTTTTTCAACATAACTTGCAAAGCACAGCGTGTTCCTGTTGCCTAATGTAGTGGCTGTCAATGACTTCATACTTTATATGAACGAAGAAAAATGGTGTTTATAGTCTCTCGTGACAGGCAAATGTGGATTTAAATGATTTAAGTTCCTTTTACTCCCTTGATTTCTCCAGTACAGAAGAAAGAAAACAACCCAAAACAAAACTATGCATCAAATATTAATGAAATAAAGATTTTGTTTTGTGACAGCTGCTCAGACTGCACGACACTTCCATGGTATCATGATGCTCACAGTGATATGGAACAACTGTAGCATGTAAAGTCTGAATGTGAATTATTCTAATGGGAATAATCCCACTGAAATCCTAACACAGTACAATCATACTCCTTAGGATGCAAGAAAGAAAGCTGTAAATTGGCTTGAAAAACAAATTGTATTATACATGTACTAATACATAGTTGCAAAATAAAAGCCAGTTGTTTCCAAACAAACAGGTTTTTCTACTATCGAGTTACCCTCTGGCACAAAGTAATATTAAACCATAGTGTGGTGTCAGACATACCCAGAAAAACCATAGAATGTGTTTTTGATAACACCTAGCATTTAGAAAGCTGAGTTTCTGAAATGGATTTTTGACTGTGCTATATTTATTGATAAAAAAGACATTCCATTTTTTATCATTACAGGCTAGAATACTCATTTAAAAAATCATTTAGCTGTCAAATACTCCATTTAAACTGCTTGCACATCCAACCTCATGAGAAAATGTGTTAATGTAAAAGCACTTATCCAACAGGGAAAACAATTATCTGGAAATTCAGAAATCAAGAATTAGAGAATTCAGGTTGAAAGCACAGTTTTAGCACTGCTACTTATGCATATTATTTAAAATGATAACTTTATATTGTGACTACTTCAATTAAGATATACAATCCACTAAAATATGCAAACTGGAGTTGGTTTATTCAATTAACACACAAGGTAATACATAGATACATTCATTTGACTTGGATTGAATTTTAAGTCTCAATGTCATCTACAAAATGAACCAAGTTTGCAAACAATCGTCTCAATAGTCCATAAAAGTTATCAACATTTAGGGTTAATGTTGCAAAATCAAGTGAGAGAAATTATATATATATATAAAATATATATTATTATATTATGTATAATACTCATTTACATACACATTTTATGCTGTTAAACACCTAGTAATCTATGTAAACTGGGTATTTACACAAAAATATAGTCAACCTACATGTGAAATACTTAATGTGGATAAATGAGACATCATTTCTATACA
Source organism: Crocodylus siamensis (assembly GCF_052110815.1). Lineage (NCBI taxonomy): Eukaryota > Metazoa > Chordata > Crocodylia > Crocodylidae > Crocodylus > Crocodylus siamensis. The sequence goes on from NC_143401.1 coordinate 80,461,044, forward strand.
TACATTACTTATGTAAACATAAATACATAAACAGTATTAATATGTGCCTAATTTTGAAAATCTCACCCTTAAGCAGGCAAGCTAAATCTTTTGACTATGTCACAGCCAAATACCTACATATTTACTGAATGAAATTATGCTATCCAGGGGTATATCCAGGGGGTGCACTGGAACCCCCTCTTGATTCCTGCTCCACCCAAAGTTGAAAGTTGCCTGGCAGTGGCAGCAGCATTTCTAATCAGGCAACGCTGAGGGAGACAATTATTTCATGGCTCACTGCCACTGCTAGATGCCTTTTAAACTCTTTATTCCGCAGGTGTTAACAACTAGGGGTGTGTGAAGTGGGCAGTATTCGATTTGGATTTGGCCTGATTCAGGGGACAGTGATTCAATTAGCTGATTCAGAACGCTGTCCCGATCAATTCGCTTCAGCTGAATCTGAAGATTCAATTCCAATTCGAAGAATCAGGGATTCAGCCATAGACACAATTTTATATGTTTTTTCTACATACCTTGAGGTACCAGAACGCTGAGATGCTGGGGTGGATGGAGCATCCCATGTGAGCACAGGGGGATGTCCCCCATGCACTCAGTGGTGGATCTGGGTTGCTGCTGAGTGCACGGGCCCTCTTCCCCTCCAACCCCACACCCTCCCCAACTCAGTGATCTGACTCTGGGTGTCCTCCCAGACACAGGATGCACCAGTCACTGAGCTGGGTGTGGGGGTGAAGGCGGGGTCCCCCCAGTACTTCTGGTCCACTTCTGGGTCTGCTACTTAGCGTGTAGGGAACCTCTCCCCAGCCCCCCCCACGCTCCCATGGGATGCTTCATCTGCCCCAGCATCTCAGCATTCATGTGCTGCTCCTGGTATATTGAGGTATGTAGAAAAAGCATATAAAGCTGTGTCTATGGCCAAATCATCGAATCTCTCTGAATCGAATTGGTGGCTTCCGATTCGATGTGGAGAGATTAATGGGTCTCCTGATTTGATTTGGATTTGGAGATTCAGCCTCCGAATTGGGCCGAATCTCCTCCAAATCAAATCAGCGACCAAAGCTTCACACAGGCCTATTAACAACCCTCTCTTCTTTTTAATGGTCTTGATGATCCACCAGTCAAGCTGTCCTTTGTTTTGCAAGCCTGCTCTATTACTTGCTCCTGGTAATGAAGCTCCTATTTGACAGCCCTGCAGATAGTTTGCAACTCATTCCAATTAAGTTAAAATTGTTTTTCTTCAATCTTAAACCAAATAATACAGCCCTAGGCCCCTCGCTTATTAGTAAGGTTTCTAGTTTATTTTAATCATAGGAAAAAAGTTTTTTCATGTGTAATGATGCATCTCACCATATGCATCCCACTTTTCAAAATTCTAGATCTGCCAATGATGCTGTTATCTATTTGTATTACAAAGGTGAGATAGCTGTGTCACACTGTTAGGCACTCTGCAAACATTACAGGCCCTGCCTTGAAGAAGTTACATCTGAAATACTCAGGACAAATAAGAGGAAGGAAGGAGGATCCAGGAAATTACAGGCCAATCAGTTTGACCTCAATCCCTGGAAAAAGCATGGAAAAATGTATCAAAGAGTCCATTAGCAATAGGCTACAGGAAGGCAACTTTCTAATAGATAGACAACATGGCTTTGTTCTGGGCAGGTCATACCTAACCAACCTCATATCCTTCTATAGTTAGGTAACACATCGCGTGGATAAGGGAGATGAGTTTGACATCATTTACTTAGATTTCAAAAAAGCCTTTGACTTGGTCTCTCTTTACATGCTCATGGTAAAATTGGGGAACTGCGGCCTCAATAACCTGATGGTCCTGTGGCTGGGAAACTGGCTGTTAGGCAGGATCCAGAGAGTAATAATAGAGATGGAACTGAGTCAACATGGTGCTTGGTGATCTGTGGCCTCTCTCAGGGTTCAATACTTGGACCAGTGCTTTTTAACATATTTATTAATGATTTGGATTTGGTTGTTAAAAGCAGACTGGCAAAGTTAGCAGAGGACACCAAATTAGGGGGGACTGTGGTCATGCTGGAGAATAGGCTGGGGAAAAAGGCTGACCTGGACAGGCTCATAAGGTGGGTGGATCAGAACTTGATGATGTTCAACACTGAGCAATGCAAGGTGTTCCACTGGGGGAGAAACAACCCACACCATGCTTATAGGATCGGCAGTGCTACACTTACTAGCACCAAAACAGAAAGAGACCCGGGGGTCTTAACAGACCATAGAATGAACATGAGCCACCAATGTGATGCCATAGCCAAAGCAGATGAAACACTGGCATGCATCTACCAATACATCTCAAACAAGACTAAGGATGTCATCCTCCCACTTTACTCAGCCTTGGTGAGGCTGGAGCTGGTGTATTGCATCCAGTTCTGGGCACCAACACTTTAGGAAGGATGTGGAGAGGCTTGAGAGAGTCCACAGGAGGGCTATGCATATGGTTAGAGGTATGGAGAGTAGGTCATACAATGAGAAACTGGGAGACTTGGGTCTGTTCAGCCTGGAGAAGAGGACTCAGAGAGGACTTGGTGGTAGCCTATAAGTATATAAGAGGCCCACATCAGGGACTGGGAGAACATATGTTCACCAGGGCTCCTGAGGGGAAGACTAGGTCTAATGGTCATAAATTGCTAGAAGCATGGGCGACTTGTGCCACCTTAGTCAGGTGAGGTACGTGCCCCCTCCAGTAACCAGTCAGTGACTGGGGGCGGGCATCCCACTGTAGCAAATCTTACCCAAGGTGGGGGTGGGTCCTCCTGTGGCTGATCGCATCAGCTGGGGGGAGCTCCCCCCACACCTGATCACACCGGCCAGGAAGTGACCGCAGCACTCCCGGAAGCAGCTGTGGTGCTCCCAGAAGCGGCTGCAGCGCTCCATTCGGCGCTCCCACTCCTCAGCTGGGGCTTGCAAGAGGGGCACCTGACCCCCTGTCTGTTGCCTAAGCAGGGAGTGTGGCCTGTCAGGAGGTGCACCAGTGCTCTCAGGGGGTGCATGTGCACCCCTGTGCATCCCCTGTGCATCACCACTGCCTAGGAGACCACTTTAGACATAAGGAAAAACTTCTTTACAACTCGAGTGTCCAGGGTCTGGAACAGACTCCCCCAAAGATAGTACAATCACCTACTCTGGATATCTTCAAAAAGCACCTGGACCTGATGATCGAGAGGTCCCTTCCAGCCCCTAACATCTATGAATCTATGAATGTATGAGAAGAAAAAGGGACATGAGGAATAAGGAGATTCCTTCAAGATTACATAGCCAATAACTGTACAGAGCCAGGAAAGGAAGTCATGTAACAGTGTGAACCTAGCCGGCCTAGAATTCTTAAATTTTTACTAACTTAAAGCTGGACGAATATGTACTAAGTGGTGTTAAGGGCTAAAAATGTGCATGTAAATTAACATTACCTAATTAACATATTTGCTCAGTTTTATGTAAGCAGCATTATCAGAATCAGTCATCATAGTATAATAGGCTACACATGACATATCAATGATAACTTGTAGTCTGCTTATATGTATGCTGGATGAGTGCATAAGTCACTTAATTGTAAAGCACAAAACAGGTGCCAGTTTGTTGTCTATATTGTAACAAACACTGGTTATTTTTATATCACTTCTAAACCACTTGAGCGCATAGCCCTTTTCAGTCCTGATGCTATGCACACTATAGGATATACTCTATTTTCTTCACAACCATAGATACGTGTTTGCTTTTCTACTGAATTCAAGTTCACAGGCTGTGACTGTAATGTGTCAAGTAGGCAAATTGGTAACTAGAAATGGTAAAAGGAAGGAAATATAAGAGATACAGAAAGAGCAATAATGGAACAGATGAAAGGGTAACTTCTCACACAAATTACCAGTTTGAAAGGAATAAAGTTAAATAGAAAACACATAAAGCTAAATAAAAAATGCCAGGAAAGAAAGGGAGTAGGAAAAAGCACATTTCATAGACATCAACAATGTATGCCTTTACCATAGGATGGGAAGTACATCAGCTGTGTTTATACATGGCAGCAAGCGAATCATCTGCTTCTCCAGCAACAGTGCAGACTATGGCAGTCTGCGAAGGCACATAAGCAGGTCTTGGTACAGACGCCCAGCAAAGCGGCTGGAGTGTCACATGTATCAATGTCCCTATTCTGAAAAATGGCGGTGGGGGTGCTTTAATTAAAGCTCGTCAAACGAGCTTTAGTTAAAGTGTCTTTGCAGCCATTTTTCAGCGCGGGGATGCTAATACATGTGATACTGGAGTCTGCTGGAGCATGGTAATTACCACTATCTAGGAGACTTGATTAATAGAGTCTGGTCCAACGCGCTGTAATTACGCCTCACTGCATGGGTATAGGCGCCCTATGTGACTGACTTTTGCTGACCTGATGAGGTTGGAAATTATGACAAACAATGGCTTTCTAATAGACTGTCACTGACAGTTAATGGGAACTTTTGTTGTTTTACAATTTGTGCAATATGCTTATAGATATAAAAATACAATCATGTGCTGCTGAATCTGGTTTAGTGGCTGATGTGAAAAACATATCCTACTATTATTTAACAAACTTAGAGGCCTAGATACCTTTTCATAAATTACATGTTCTGGTGCTTTAGCAAATCACTGTCAGAAACTTGGTTGTATAATCTTTTGTTGAGACTAATTCAATATATAAAGGAAACATAAGCTTTTTATAATTTTGTTTTGTTATTGTTTAGTCATTAGGAGTCTTTTTATTTTAGTTTAGTTTGCCTGTTAAAGCAGCAACCAAACAATGTGTTCTCAGCAGAGGATTCCTGGCCTGTGGAAAAATGGTTAAAACTAAGTGCAGTGACTGTGCTTGACACCAGGAGTGTTTGCACCTTTGGAAACAGCCAAGCAATAAAACTTTAGCTATGTAAACAAAATGATGTACTTGCTAGCAAATTAGACGGGATTGGGAAGCTGATGTAGAGTGGGTCCCCCAGTATCTTAAGTGGAGTGGGATGACTAGGGCAGTTACCCTAAGCACCGAGTTGGCCTGGGAAAGAGGGCAGAAGAATATCAGCTGCTGCTGCAGCTGCACAATTGCACTGGCCCCATGGCAGCAGCTGGAAGTTGCCTCTGCCCCACGATCCAGCTGCCTTTGTACCCTGCTGCTTTGTTATGCCACTGGCGTTTGCCACACTCACTAGAGAGGACCAGAGGGCATTACTAGGGGGAAGCTTCTGCAGGGGAAGCCAGATTATAATCCACATTATGACTGAATGCATCTCTCTCTCACACTGCAGCTGAGGGTGAGATAAACACAGTGTGGTCATAATTAATAGCTTGCTTGATTTTGATATGTGCTTTAATGTACATAGCTTAAAATATAACTCCAAAAAACTGATGTATGTCATTCAAAGGAAAGTAACCTCTATTTTTCTGTTATGTAGGGAAAAAATATCTATTTTACAGGAGGTTGGGAGACACAGGCTATCATAGTCATTCTTTCAAAACATACTATTAATTAACATAACACAATGTGGTATAAAATAGTAGGTTTAGTCAAAACTAAGAATGCTCACTTACACTGGAGCAGACAATGCTGTGATATGCCCTGTACCCGATTTTAATTTTTTTCCAGACAACAGCTTTTAATGAAATTTCCAGTCCCTATGACAATTATGATGAATAATAATCTATACCATTGATTCATATTATGTTTGCATCATTCAGACCTTGTTGTCAGATAATTTCCCCTTTGACTTATCTATTTATAAATCATACTATTTCAACTTGCATGTGGGATTGCTGAACACAGGCAAAATAATCTTCAGGACAAGAATTGCTGAGTTGCTTTAGCGTAGTATTATCATTTTGTGTGGCATGCTTTACACATTGGTACTGATCTGCTTGGGGCTGGAATTGACAATGATTATATGTTAACAAATACATTAACTGAAGGCAGAGCTTGCTCTTCATTTGTGACAAGTCTCTGCATAATCACAGCCCAGTTGAAGTATTGTGTACCAAAACGTAAGAAAGAAATCAGACCTGGTTAGAAGGGCAAACCTCTGTAAAAGGACTGGTTTCAACTTTGGTGTAATAGGGGTGAAATGTAAGATTGTGCAGGATCTGACCTACTTCGAAGCACTGAGCATCATCATGGCTATGCACATGCTCACATAATATTCCAGTAACCTACTATGATCATCCTCTTTTGCGTTTATCAGGTAAACAGGATGCCAATTTATTTACTGACAGCATTCAGTTGTAGGTAATAGGATGCTGTAAATGCAAGATGTCTGCTTGATGTCAATGCGGCTATTTCATCCAAATGCCGCAAGTGTCACAATTACCAGGTAGCTAAAGAGAACAAACAGTCATGGAAAAGTTTACCCTATTTACCTGGATACCATGCACACCTTTCATTCCCAAATCAGCCCACCATAACTGGGATGTGTGTCTTAGGTGGGGAAGCAGGTTTTTTTTCACTGGAATAAAAGCAGGGAAGAAAAGAACCCAACAGACACTGATGAAATGGCTGCCACTTCTCCCTGGGGCAGAAAGTGGCAGGGCTGAGGTCCCATGTTCACTTTCTCACAGGTGTTGGTGAGGCAGTAGCTTTTGGCTGAAGAGCCACCGAGTTGGCTAAGGATGAGTGAACTTCTGCATATAATCTGTAGTATCTCATATTGGTCAGACTGGTACAGACTATGTTTTTTTGCTGTCCTCTGTAGCAGGGGGCATGGCCTTCTACCTGGGATGAGTGTATATTAACCATTTTTTATGGAATCAGGATGTTGGCTGCTATGGTTCCCCTGTTTTATCTGTGTCAGGTTAGGGTTAATGTCTTGTGTTGTGAGAAGGTTGGCTGTAGTTTTATGAAGAGTTTGGATTATGGATTTGTATAGGATGGTTTGGATAGGGATGATCTTGTCTCAGGCAGGCAACCTCTCGGTCCCTTCTAGCCCTATTTGTTTAGGCCTCTATGACTCAATGGGTGTGTCCAGATGAGTGTGCACCTGCAGTTTATGGTACCGCAAACCCAGCTACAGTGCTGCAAACTGCACGTGCTGCCCATGCAGGCATTTGCTGTATTGGTAATATGCAGGGGAGTTTTTTGACACTGGGCGAAAAAATGGGCTGGTGTACATGGTGGCAGCGTGTGCCGCTCGAAACTGGAAACATGGTGGCAGAGTGCACCGCCCGAAACTGGCTGACTTGAACCATGCTCTGGGGTGCTGGCTGGGCTCCACGCACTCAGATCGCCATCACTGCATCCCCAGGAGGCTCCCAGGACCCCAGATAAGGCTGCTGGAGCCAGCTTCTTGTACCCCACCTGGGGCAACTTGGTGCATGTCAAAGTGCGCATGGAGGGGTGTTCCCTGGGGACAAGTAGCAGCAGCACAAATATGGAGAAATGCATGTTCTGGTTCATGGGGACATGCCCAAGGAGGCTTTTAGTGTGGAAGCAACACTTTATTATTTACAGCAACTTTATATAAAGAACTAAGTACAGTATAGAAATAACTGTCTTGCTACTGTCCTGGCCTGTCTGGAACCTGGCCTTGTGCAACAAGTTCCTGCTGCCTCACCCAGACTGTCTCTTGGGATGCCTCACTTCATGAACAGTACAAGTACCTGTAGAGGTGCAGGATGTCTGATTTGATGTGCTGTAATTGCAGCATGTCAGACCAGACTTGATTTATCAGGTTTGCTGGAGCGTGCTAATTAGCATGCTCCAGCAGCCTCAATGTCTCGTGTATTCAGTGTCCCCATGCTTCAAAATGGCAGTAGGGGCACTTTAAATAAAGCTTATTGAATGAACTTCAGTTAAGGTGTCCCCACTGCCATTTTGAAGCAGGGGGATCCTGAATACACTGAAGCTGCTATAATTAAAGCAGCCCTCCCCACCCCTGGAGCACATGCAAAGATGCCGTACATTTTTGGGAGGGCTTTGTCACAGTCAGCCATGACTCTGGAAAACTCTTTTTTTTCTTCTACATTCTGCTTTCCAGAAACAAGGTACCTATCTTATGTGTGGGTGTGTAGTATGAGAAAATACGGTATATTGTTGGAAACCCCTATTTCTGTTTCTAGTTAGTTCAACTGAAACTGAGAGTAGGTGTAATCAATTAAAGCAAACTGGAGCTGATAAGAAAATGTTATGAAAAAAACACCTTTACCAAAAGCAAAATAATGGTGTGTATGTAGGGTTTTTTTGTTGCTGTTTTCTGCCCTCTCCAGCCAGTTCACAGTACAGAAATGGCTCTAAAGATCATTGCCTACTCTGTTCTCAGTGGCTGTAACAGACCTTAGAGGCACTCTGTAGGAGCCAGTTGGGTTGTTTTGTTCAGGTGTCTTGCTTGGGTTCATCTCCAGTCAAAACATGAAAAAAACCAAACCTTTATTAGCATTAGACACATTTGGTGACAAAAATTCTCTCATTTTTTTAGCTAGTGGTGATGTAGTCAATGGGGACAAATATCTTTGAGGGGGAATGTTAGGAATATATAGTCTCTACGCAGAGATCTGAATCTACAGTATTGCAGAAAGTCCCATTAATAATTCTGGGTCTCAGAAAACAAATAACATAGAAATTACAACACATAATTAATGGGGATCTTTACCTAATTAAATTAATGTACTCATTATGACTAAATGTCAAATTACCATCTCATTGACATTCATATTCTGTAATAAAACAACCGGCAAGCATTAATCAGCCTGACAAAAGCTATCAGAATAGTTCTAAAATATTTGGCTCTTTCTTTTTTGACTGTTCCCCCACCCTGTCATTAGTGGTTAGGCCACCAAATCAGGAGTTGGGACACCTGGGTCCTAACCCTCAAAACAAATCACTAACTCAGTGATGCTGGAAAAATCATTTAACCTGCCTCTGCCTCAGCTGAGCTATCTAAAAGCAATTACAATATAACTTACCTGTTCTTGAGTGATTTAAGAAAATATACAGATTAGTAAACTAGATACCCAAATGGAATTAAGGGGGAATTTAGGCAGGCAAGACACAAAATGCATCCAGAATGCCCCACTCCAGTAGCCACAAACCCCTTAGGCGTCTGGACATATTTGGTGCGTACATTTTGGATTGCAAAAGTCCTTAAACTTAAACACATTCCCAGAAGCATCTAGCTTGAGCAGGAGCCTAACTCCCATGTAAGCCCCATGGCAATCCAGAGTGGAGTACCTAAGCGATAAGCTACCTGGCAAGGCCCAACCTGTGAGGCATGCTCTGAGATCACCCAGCATCCACTTCAGTGCAAAGAACTGTAGCCATGGTGACTTGCATTCAAAACACTTTGAGGGCAGTGATCGTGCCCACTTTTTATATAATAGCCTAATGTTTGGTATACTTACCCAGGAAGTAGGAGACCTGGACTCAAAGCGTCCTTTATACTCAGGGGGTTCCAAGGCATATCTTCCATCTCCTAAAAAAAGTGCGCCCTATCCATCAGGTTATGGAATAGTCTGAGTGGAGGGGATAAGCGGCACTAGAAAATATTATTTGGGGGGGCTGGGTGGTGTGGGGCATGCCCACTTGACCCTGCGCCTCCCTCCCGCACAGCCATTCTGGGGCTGGTGTGCCCTGGTGCTGTGTGCGCGGCAGTGGAGGAGCATGCATCAGGGGCCCTGGGTGCAGTGCTGTGGCAGTGGTGGTACTGGAGCTGCTGTCGCCAGCTGAGTTTTGGGGGGCTAAGCCCTGTTATCCCTGGCCTTCTGCCATCTATGGTGGAGGGTGCCTCCGCTCCTGCTGTTGAAACTGCAGCAGGAGCCATGGAGCAATAGGACAGCAGACCCATTACCACCATTAGATGCATCTCCATGGCTAGGGACAGAAATTACACATAAACCAGTGTAAGTGATGGGAAACTGGTTCAAATCTGGAACACAACAGAAATTCAGTGAGTATAAACTGCTTTCAGAATGGCTGAAACTGGTTTATGATAAACCTGGATGGATGTAGTATCAGACTTCATTGATTTAAGTTAAATTCATTTCTTGAACTTCTGTCTTAGCTCCCATCCAAATTCATGTTAAGTCACAGTCCCCCAGCATCCCAGGATGCTTTGCACTTTACCATCAAACCCCCACTTGCAGGGTGGATGGGCTAGCTTTGGCTCAAGCTGTCTCCTCCAGGTGAGCAGAGCCGTGCTCTAGTGGCCCCTGGTTTGTGGTTTGGCCACTGCAAGCACGTGGCTGCATTTCTGGAATCAAAAGCGAATGTCTGTTTGCTTGCTTCTACACAGCTTAGACTAACCTGCAAAGATTGAATGAATTCAGCTTCGGGCTTTTTGACGGTCTGTACTTAGCCCATAAGTGAGCTGTCAGGTCAGGCACCTCCTCTCAGGGGAGTCTGTGCTCTGGGTTGGGCATGGCCTGAGATACTGGCAGGCAGCTTGGAGCCTCGTGCCGGTGCTCCGAGGAGGGGCAGGAATCCTCAGCATTTCCTGCAGCCCCCCGCTGTGGCACCTTCTCACTTGGGTTCTCTGAATCACTCTTTGGAGGCGCTTCTCTCTCCAGATTGACCACAGAGGGAGCCTAGTTTCCTAACCTTGTGTTTTTGAATCATCCTGCTGAAGCCGGTATCTCATTTTCAGGTGTTGTATTGCTTACATAGGCGGTGCCTGAGGAGCAACTGAAAATATTATCCTTATTTTATTTTTGTAGAATATTTCAAAATGCTTGAACACAAGTGCAAAGTATTATATGGATGTAATAAATGATTTAAATAATATGCTATTTTTTGACTTGTTTCATAGCCAAAAGGAAACTGTACCATTTAAAAAAGAAAAATTGCTAGCTGTGCTCATGCTCTCATGTGGCTGTATTGCTCTTATTTTCTTAGCATGTCTGCATACTTTTGTCAGTTCGCACCACAGGGAAAGTAGCACTCCCAGCATTTTTCCTGGCACTGATTACTTTCCCCTTTGTGCTGGCTCCAATGTCCTTGATAGCACCACTAGGGACCTGAGCAAAAGCTCAAACTACTCATTACTTCTGTCTTCCTACTCTCCACCCACCTGCATATGAGTGGGAGAAGCAACCCAGCGACAACTGCTTTTCCTATTATAGGGTCTAGGGCTCTTTCAGCCTGCTTGTCTCCCTGTGCAGGTGTGGAGCAGGGTTCTGCGCTGGATTCACAAGGCTAATTTGCTTTATTTAATATACACAGCACAGCAGTGAAAGAGAACTCGGGAATGCGAATGATAGACAATAGCTTACACGTGGCTTGTGCATAGATGGCTCCACTCCTTTGTCCACCTTGTGTTTAGTTTATAGGTAATATTCACTTACAGTGCAAGTGAAAACAACCCCTAAAATGAACAACAAAGAAATTAGCATTTCTAAGTTTCTCTGAGCACTGCTGGGATGTTTTAATTAGAGCCACATTATTATTAATACCAATGCAATTAATTTTAGCCATTCAACACGTTTCATCAGGGGGACCCTTTAGGGATCAATCCATGGGCAGATCTAGAATTTAGGAAAGGGGAGTGCAGATTGAAGTATGGGGAGGGTGGAGGAATACTGTAACTAATTTCCCATCCATCAAATCATATGAACACAGCATAACAAATTCTAGGTTCTAGTCTTGGCTGAAATTACTATTCTCCCCCTTTCTCCTGTTGGTGAGAAGGAATCACATTGAAGTCTTAGCCGGTTTTTTGTTGCTGTTGTGAAGATTAAGGTTCTAATTTTAAGCATTATATAAAGCAATGAACCATGATGATTTTTCCAGAATTTTGGGGCCGTGCTCCACTGTCTGTGAGGAGATCCACGCATGGGACTTTGGTTCTGAGCCTCTATTTTTATATTGGATCAGCAGCTTATTGGGACCATCCTCAGTTTTATTTCCTTCGTGGTAAGTGGCTAACACCACCTAGTTTTTCTATAGTAGTTCATCAGTAGATCTCACAGCAGTTTAAAAAGGGTGCCAACACCATTATCCCTTTTTTAACAGAGAGGAAAACAGAAGCACAGAGGTATGAGACTTGCTTACGGTCACTCAGCAAGTGAGTGACAGCTGTGGATAGAGCTGGGTCCCAGACCAGCATTCTGTGCCCTAGGCTACACTGGCCTAAATAGCAATTCTTTAAAAAATGTGATCTGCTAGTGTGTTAGCCATGACTTATATGGCTTTTCCCTTATATTCTTCCTCCTACCCAAGGCTGCAATGCATGATAGTTCAGGTTTAAAGAAGTACTTAATGAGTTAAACTAGTTCACCTCTTCTTCTCATACCTACAGGTTAGGGAACTCCCCTCTTGTCAGCACAGAGGCGGAAAAGGATCTTGGAGTCATCATTGACTCCAAGATGAACATGGGCCGGCAGTGTGGGGAGGCAGTCAGGAAAGCCAACCGCACCTTGTCCTGCATCCACAGATGCATCTCGAGCAGGTCCAAGGAGGTGATCCTCCCCCTCTGTGCGACACTGGTCAGGCCACAGCTGGAGTACTGCGTCCAGTTCTGGGCACCGCACTTCAAGAGGGATGTGGACAGCATGGAGAGGGTCCAGAGGAGGCCACCCGCATGATCAGGGGACAGCAGGGCAGGCCCTATGAGGAGAGGCTACGGGGCCTGAACCTGTTCAGTCTCCACAAGAGAAGGCTGAGGGGGATCTTGTGCCTGTTACAAACTAGTCAGCGGGGATCAGCAGACATCGGGAGAGTCCCTGTTCCCGCGAGCACTGCCAGAGTGACCAGGAATAGCGGTCACAAGCTGGCAGAGGGTATATTTAGGCTAGATATCAGGAGGTGCTACTTCACGGTCAGGGCGGCTAGAGTCTGGAACCAACTTCCAAGAGAAGTGGTGCAGGCTCCTACCCTGGGGGTGTTTAAGAGGAGGTAAGATGAACATCTTGCTGGGGTCGTTTGACCCCAGTACTCTTTCCTGCCATGGCAGGGGGTCGGACTAGATGATCTACTCAGGTCCCTTCTGACCCTAGAAACTATGAGACTATGAATTAACCACTAAGAAAACAGGATAGAAACCAGATTTAATGTGGAGATTGAACACTACCTGTGTAAAAATGACACTACTTCTTGATGCTTTGGAAGCTTTCAGCAGGAGGCTAAAACTGCTGATTTGAAGTAGAAGCTGTCATTGCAAATACAATTTGCAGTCAGAGGATCACTATGCTCCCAATTACATGAACTTTGAGGAAACTGTACTCAGCAGAAATTGTTTCACATGCAGTAGGTGTGAGTAGAGAACATACTTTTTCTGAGGGTCTTGCAAGACTTCAGCACTATCTAGAAAGAGGAGGACAAAGAGGCAGCCTTCATGTTGCATTAGTCTCTTGGAGGTATAAGCACTGCTGTAATAACACTGTACCTAAACAATGGAAATCAAAGATGGCCAAGAGCTGGGCTGACTCTGTCCATCTCTGCTGAATGTGGGCCTGTTCTCTAAAACACATTTACCAGTGCTTTGTCCAGTCCTTAGACAGATCTTTGCTATCACTAGGCTTGAGAAACTGTATATATAAAAGAATACCCTGTTAGGTAATTGCCTCTGATACAGTCTAAACTGTCCTCATTAATTTCATCCTATTCCATTTGTTTCTAGTTTTTTGTAATATCTTAATAATCCCGGCTGGTATTTTGAAATGCAAGTATGCTGTTGCCCTGATCTCTCTGTTATCACTTAAACAGGAACCCAGATTCCAGGCAGCAGCTTTGCCGGCACGGGCGAGAGAGAAAAGATGTGCCCCATTTTCCTTGTTCTAATACAAGCTTCTGTTCAGCTTGTATTCAAATGACTGTGCTTCTTTGAGCAAAGAGTGGTAGGTAGCTGTGTTAGTCTGAAGTCAGGCAGAAGGCAGGACAGATTTGCATTCTTCACCACTGTTTGTTGCTACGGCATTCTTGGACTAGGAGAGCAGGTGCAGTGAGGAGCATATGAACATGTACACATACATGTATACACACACACACACACACATTACTAACACCAACATAACTGCATACTAGCACTGAAGAATGCTAAACTTGCTAGCTTTACAAGACAACCATAACTTTGTTATTTATTCTAACTTCTTAGTTTCTTCCACAAAAAAATTCTCCCCTTTTTTAAAGTGCTAAGGATGAAGGGTACATAGTCCTTTAAAAAGACAACAGTCTAGGTATACCTTTAACACTATGCTGCACGCTAAATGCTGTAAAATCTATATGATCTAATCTGTGAAGTGGTAGTGAGCAATGTTTATTTGGAAAAAAAAGCCCTGTAAGACTTGCTTCTAATTGCTTGGGTGAATTTTCATGGCCTTGTTGAGCTGCAGACTCAGCTCAGGGCACATTCTTTGTCCTCCATGAGAGAAATTTTTGTCTACGGGCAGTGTGTTTTATTTGCTTCTCATAAACTGACCTTCCCAAGTCTCATTTAAAGAGCTTCAGAGGAAAAGCAGATGATAGTTGGTTTGTGCTGCTGGGTGGAGCCTCTTTGTAGGCAAAGAACATCAGTTTCTTTTTTCTGCATGCCTTTTTCTGAACTCGTAGATTATATTCTTCTTTTTTAAACTTGGAGCAAGATAATGCCTAAGGAAGGATGATATGGGACTGTAGGTTAGATGTGTGTAGTTGCATTTTATTCCAGTAATTCCCTAAATTCTGATGTCATATTGTAGGGCCAGTAGCACGTGGAATCACCAAAACCAGGATGCTAACTACCTTGCAGAGTGCAGAGTATGTGGTGATGGGATGTGCTGATGTTGTAGACATACAAAATACCTTCTCCATTTTGAATAGGAATTAACCACAACTAAATTTCATCTAGTCCTAAATAGGCCCCATGAAATCCATATGTATTCACACCCATTTTATTGCCAGCTACTCCCATACATGCCTTTCCTAATGCGTTCTGTTTTAGTTGGCATACTGTATCTCTGTTGACCAATTTGGATATCAGCATTCATCTACACTAAACACAGCTTTTTGCCAAATCTTTCATTTTAGTCACTCTCAAACAGCTAAAGAGTAGCTCCTTCCAGCTCTTGCAGCTTTCTAAGGATGACTGCTCAAATGCATGACATTAGGCAAGTATCATGAATGAGAAGGTCCTGAGTCTACATTAAGAAGGAGAATATGATTATGCTCAGCTTTGATTTCAGCATAGCCTCATTACTTGTACTACAAGAGGATCACTCCTAGCTCCTTTTTCTGCAGAGGGCAGATGCTTGGAAAAAAGGCTTTATATGAGGTGTATAAAATACTTCAGATACGTCTGGAATACTCTGAAGAGTGCCTAGTTCATTGAAATACCATTTTATATATTCTATTTTATAATGGTATCCATTAAAGAGCAGTGCCCAGTGCTGCAAACACACAACAGCTATAACTGGGATATGGTCTCTGGGGCCATCTGCCAGAGGCCAGTGTTCTGTCAACAGCAGCCACCCACACGAAACCTAGGAACATTTCTTAAATTGCTCCACTAAACTGATGACCTCTTACTTCCTTTTGGTGGGTGTTAACAAAGGAGAGCTAAATGCAACAGCTGTTGCTTGGGCATAGAGGTGGTTAGCTGTGTTAGTCTGAAGTCAGGCAAAAGGTAGGGCAGGGTGACAGCTAGAAGACCCATAATTCAGAGAGTTACGAGCTTTCATTGGCAACAACCTACTTCTTGGACATCACATGGCATTACTGCTCCTGTGCTAATGCCAAGGGTGTGAGACAAAACATCAAAAGCTGATTGGTTCAAAAGTCCCATGGCAGACTGCCTAGACACTAAGGGTAAAAACGTTCAGAAGTATTTAACTGATTTAGGAACCTAACACTGATTTTCATAAATGATTTAGACATTTAGGATTTTAATGGGACTTAAGTATCTAATTTCAATGAGACTTAAGTATCTATACCCCTTTAAAGCTTTTGAAATGGTTTCCAGATATCTTAAATTAAAACTCCCTTGGCTTTCTTCAGTGTTTCTGCAAAGGATTTATTTCCTTCCATTTTCTACCCTTCTTAAGTAGCTGATGCACAGAGTAAAGGAATATTGCACAGTTGGCAAAGGAAGATTGCAACTATTTATAAAGAAAATGATCTGTGCAAGGAGGTCATTCCCTACAGCAGTTATGCTGTCCACAACTCAAGGAGGCCTTCAGCATCTAACCCATGTGCACGGTACACAATTTCCTCTGCGGAGCATTCACTTTTGGCTTTATTTGCTATGAGTCTATATTGTTCTGGTCTCAGAAGCACTCATTGTAGGTTAAATGTCTTGCATCTGTTTACCCTAGGAATGTATTATTTAAATAGTAATGCGTTCCTCATTTTTATTTAATTCAGAGTAATGCAGTGTTGCAGGTACTTTCCAGACTTAGAGATTACTGTCCAGAGGACAAGAGCAGAGAGTAGACAAGAGGTACAAAAATACAGTTGTATTAGCAAATATGTAGAAGTAGGACGAGTAAATAGTAATCAAGCTGTTCCATCATAAAACTGTCTGAAAGATTATAAAAGGTACCATAAGAGAGGCAACTTTTCTAATAAGCTGAGGCAGATGTCACTCAAAATGATAGATTACTGTTGCAACAGTCTGCTAAGGGTATTAGCTCTGTGTGTAGAAACCCCCCCAGTTTTTCTTCCTTTTTTTTTTAAAATGCATTCCCTCCCCAACCATTTCTGACTTTCTCTTTCCCTCTCTATTCCCTATAGATAGGTATAAGTGAGCTAAGACATAGGATAAGCTTCAGCATTTTATTTTGGTAGGAAGTTGTATTTGTTTTGTTTTTTCTCCTTCTTTATATTGTATAATTATTATGTTTATATTGATTTTTACTGTTCTATACTACTGTTTTACTGGTACTATATGATTTAGGCCTACATATGTAAGTTAGCATAAGTCATGTCAAGTTTCCATTTTGTTTGTCAAGTCTCCATCCTGTCCCCAGGCCCAGTTGTGTAATTCATGACTCACACCTACCCCTCCAATGTATCTTGGTTCTTGAATGAATGGGGATGAAAGAAGGTGATTGAGAGATGAAAGAGGGTGATTGAGAGACAATGGCAGTAGGTAAAAATAGCTCCCTCTGAATGACCAAACCATCAACACCAATACGTGGACCAGTGACTCAGCCCTTGGAGCCACCCTCAGCATTCAAGAAACAAAAGATGAGCTAACCCACCATTGTGTCAGGCTGCATATGCTCAGTAAGAACACCTGAAGCCTCTGGGACAGGACTGACCTTGCCTGGACAGGCCCTCCCCCTAAGAGATCAGAGGTAATCTGCCTCATAAACGGGGTAGTGAAGACTTACTCTTTGGGACGCCTTCTCCATCTGGATCACCACCATGCCACACCACCTATCCACCCAGAGGCTCTGCTGGTGACCCCTCTCTGGACAAGGACCCCTTTCCAGCCTGGATAGGTAGCTATCACCCCCCCCCCTTCAACCAAGGACTTGGACTCTGCTTCTCTTCCCTACCTGGACTCCAGCCCTTCCACTGAATCTCTTTCTCCTGCTGCCATTGTGAGTGCTTGTGTGTGTGTGGGAACCAGTAACTTCATGGGGCTGTGTAGTGTGTTGTCTGTTTAATAAACCTGTTATTTTGAAACCCTAAGTTTGTTTTTGTTTGTTTCCTGACTGTTTCCTCCTTGCCATCATTTATCTGCCTCCCCAGTCTCTAAGCTGTCAGCCTGTTTCCAGCCCCAAGCTCCCAGGTTTTTGCCTCTCTCTCTCTCTCTCATTCCTGGCTGTCTCCTCCTTGCTACCACTTATCTGTCCCCCCTCCCCCATATCTCAGCTGTTTGTCTCAGTTTCCAGCCCCAATCTACCTTAAGTAACCCCAAGCCTCAGATCCTCAGCCAGCTTCTCTCTAGTCCCCTGGTTCTAATCTCAGTTCTGGCAGCTTTCATTCCCTACACTGTAACTCTCTCTCTCTCTCACCTTAACCTTCCCCCGAGCATCACAGGTACCCCAAGCTCACACATATATACCATGCCATCCAAGTCAGGAACTTAGCTATGTGTAGGTGGGTTGTATATGTGTGAACTGGTGAATGTATGTATATATGTGTGTGTGGGTGTATATATATGTCATTGTGTGTATGATATATGAATTAGTGATATGTGTACTGAGTATGCGGGTATGGACAACTGATTTGTGTCTAACTTTTGGGGTGTATGTGGTTGAATTGGTGATAGGTATGCATGTGCCTAGGCTAGTTTGGATGTGTATGTGCCTGAGTTGGTAGTGTATGTGTGTGTGTGTATATGATCCAATTGATTTGTGTTTGTGTGCAAGTGTGTCACATCCTCCTGTCTAACAGTGCAATATTAAGATCTTGAGAGTTGGCCTGACCCCACAGTCCTGCATACTACAGGACTCATACCCTGCTGTAACTTTTGCCTGCTTGCTAAAGCAACAACATTTCTTATGATATGAGCACAGATATTTTCTTTGAATCAGTCTGTTAATCCCAAATTGCTGCACAAGTAAAGGGATATGGCTCAAGTTGAGACCAGGTGCGTCTACAAGTGCCTCTTTTAAGCAGGCTTAGCATAAACTTGCCATTTTGAAGGCTCATTAAGGGCACATTTCTACATGTGCAGACCCTTAATGAACCTTAAAAATGGTGACTTTAGGCTGTGTGACTTAAGGCTATGTGACTGAAGGCTTAAATGGTGATTTAAGGCATCAAATTTAGGCATGAATAGTGAAGTCGCAATAGGACATGTGTAGATGCACTAATGAGCATTAATGTGGTGTATGTCAATGGACACCGTGTTAATGTGCATTAGCATGTCTGCACATGCACTAATGCAACTTGGCTATTTGTGCTGAAATTTAATGCACCTTAACGCGTTGCGTCCATATGTAGATGCATGCCTAAATCACCTTACTGCACCTTAAGCAAAGGGAAGTTTAGGTCTGTGTAAATACATGTGTAGATATATCCACAGCCTTCCATTCTCAGCGTTCTTGCATCTGCTAAATCTCTTCACCAACAGTAGTCATGACACTCATTGGCTACAGAACATATGGAATTGGCAGGGTATTTAGAAAACCTGGCTGTAATCCTTCTTCTGATATCACAGTGAGCTGAATATCTTTTGGTTTATCTATATCATTAATGAGAACTTTGGCAGGCTCTATCAGAACTTCTGGTAAGTCACTTCCGTGGCTAAGAACTGTTAGTGCCTGCTCCTACTAGTAGCATAACAAAATGTGAGGGGGTAACCAGTGCACCAGCCCCAGACGCTGACCCTGGAGTGGGGCACAAAAACAGCAGCAGCTGCACTGCTGGTCCAGCTGCCGGTGGCACTCTCAGAAGCTCAGCAACTGACTCTGTCCCATGCACTGCTGCCACCCAGCGTGGCCAAATGTCCTTATGCCTTTTGCAGTATTACATCAGGCTAATTTAATATGATAGAGCCACTGTGGAAGAGAAAGTTCTATGTAGAGGCTCATAATCCTTCTAGGAGATAATTGAAACTGCAGGGCCTGTGTCCAGTTCCATTTTTATTCTTGTCCCATTCACTTGCAGTTGTGTTTAAAGGACAGATGAGTTTCTCTAGGGTTTGTAACATATTATTCACAGTTGCTACATTTCTATGGGCACTGTCATGGGCAGGTGATCTTTCATATGTTCCCTACCCCAAATTACTGTCTTTATTATATGAACTTTTCAAATTTGCATTTATATTTTCTAATGCTTCATATATCTTTTCTTACAGCATTTCTAATGCAACTTCACTTTAAGTGACAATAATCTGTTTTACAGACTGCTAGGTCAGTGCAGAGTCATTTAAAATATATTTGTCTAATTTGAACTTTGGCTGATGTTCATTAATTTGGCATACATCATTTCTACCTTGGGCCATTTCTCCCATCTCATTTGTGGCAGTTTCCATAGACACTGTAATAAATACAGCCCAGGATTATGTAAGTTCAATATCTCTTAGCAAACATTTCTATACACCTTCAGGTGCCACGGATCACACATCAAATGATGATCAAACAACTATCCAAATCTGCTCCAAATTCACCGTTCTAGATTAAATGCCTGTGGCTGCTGCATCTGCATCAGAGAGCTGATTCTGCTTATGGAACCACAAATGTTCTGCTATGGTAAGAAACTCTGGAAACAAATGCCCTTATAAAATAGCTACAATCTTCATATAACTCTCCCTTTTGGTTTCACTGGTGTTGTGAGCATAGGCAACAGACAATAAGATTTATTTCCCATAAGGCTCAGAATGGATCATACCATTTTGTCATCTGTTACACTATTAGCATCCAGAAACTATTCCCATCTTCCACTGTTTGATTCCTGGTCCTCATAGGGTTCATCACAGAGATTCATGCACCCAGGAAACTTGGCCTGTCTATAGAAAAAAAAATCTCTAAAGCTCATTATTTGAAATTTCCACAACAATTGCTGTTCATTGCTATTGTCCTCAACATTCGTTTAGCATTACAGATGGTTGAAATTCCAGCTATTTTTTGTCAAAATTGGACAAGAAAGGGAACACAATTACATAAAAAGTTAATAAATTCCTTTCTTCTCCCCAATTGAAGAAGCTCTATAAACTATTTAGGGATTTCATCTTTATTGTCAGTTTGTGGTATTCTTTGTGCTTCCTTAGAGATAATCTGTAATGTGAGATGCAAACTTAGCTTCAGCTAACTTTACCAAAGAAGAAAGCGGAATATCTTACCACTTGCCATAGCTATAGGCACACCATTAGGGAGGGCTTTGTTATGTATTTCATTTACAGTTACTCTTCTCTAAACTCCCTCCAGTTTCTCCCCCTCTCTCAGTATTTTGGGGTGCTATTAAACTAGACCTATGAAGAGATGGGCTTTCATTTCTCTCCTGCAGAGACGGTTCCGGTGGGCTGCACAGCTGCAACTAACGGTCATTCCAATATACTGACCATGTCCATTTTTTTCACTCTACACGATAAGAGCAAGTTGTTGGACCTTGTGCAAAACCTTTGAAGCACTCTAGAACTCAGAAAGCAGCAGGTCCCTAATAGGAGGTTCAGTGTTGTGAAAGGATCTATGCCCTTTGGGAGGAATCATAAGACAGTGACCACAAGGATAGGAAAGGAGATGGGTTTAGATGCCTCTTTTTCTCCTTCTGTGAATGATGATGCTTTGGGAAACTTCTTGCTTCCTGCTCTGAGGGTGATGCGAGAGCCCGGTGCTGGTCCTGTGCCCCATGGATGATACTGTGCAAACCATGTTTCCTTGTATATCACATAATCCCAATTAAGAGATCCACCTTGTTTGTGGAAGGCAGAATATAGATAAAAAAAAAGGTTTTTGCAGAGTCATGGCTAACAGTATGACTAAGTTCTCCTGGAAATAGTGTTCAGGAAGTGAGGCGTCCTAGGAGACAGTCTGGGTTAGGCAACAGAAACTTCCTGGTGTGGCAGGACAACAGCAAGATTAGGCCTCAGACCCTTGTAAGGGTATTAGCAAGACTTACTTTTTACTGTAAATAGTTCTTTATTTAAGTGCCTCTAAAGAATGAGGTTCTTTTTCTATATCACTAGATACTACAGACTATATGCAGCAGCTCACTCGCTCGGAGTCAGTTCAATTGCTCCTTCAAACACACGCTACACTGCTCAGCCAATAGTTATTGAAAATCCCTTGTCAGCTGTGGGAGGGTTAATACCAAACTACACCCTTTCTACTTGCTAGGCCTGAGAGAAGCAGGAACCATTTTGGCAGCCAGTAGAGCACAGTGTTTCCATGCTTCTATTCCAGTAAAGAAAAATCAGCTTCTCCACTTTCCTATTTTGGAGGTCTGGTTTGGGGGAATAGGGTGTGTGGTATGTAAGTAAACTCGGTGCCTAAGGCAAAAAAAAATCCTCGTGGCTGCATCTGGAATACTAGTCATAACCAGGGCACCTGGCCCTGGTTCCTGAGCCTTCCTTCCTTTCACTGCTTGATGCTTTTTTAAACTACTCCAGTAAGCAGGATCTTCTGGAGATGGATGTGGCAGGTACATCAAAACTGTGAACAGAGAGGGTGAGGTTGAAGCAAAGTAGAAGAGAGCCTGCTCTTTGCAGTCACTTGTTTATGTGGACTTCCTTTTAGTGATCAATATTTGAACTTCACAGAATGATTTGCTATTTCTATTTGCCCCTTTAAAGGCAATATGTCTGTACA
Source organism: Crocodylus siamensis (assembly GCF_052110815.1). Lineage (NCBI taxonomy): Eukaryota > Metazoa > Chordata > Crocodylia > Crocodylidae > Crocodylus > Crocodylus siamensis. Next base: position 80,483,169 of record NC_143401.1, read on the forward strand.
TATTTTCTTGCCAAACATCTGAAAGATACTGGAAGTAGGAGGAAAACTTCATCATTTCTTGGTACTGCCTAAGTTATATATTGTTTGCCTCCCAATATAATTCATGTGTGTTTGACCAATAGGTAAAACAAAAGTTTTGGTTTCTAGGCCCCTTACTCTTCATGATTTGAAGTCACTAGCCAAACTCCCATTGATTTTAGTGGAAGCAGGATCAGTCTTCAAACGTGTTATGGTGCAAATTGTTGGCACAGATGCCTCAAAAAGACTGAGGACATGGACATTCTTAATTGGAACAGCCGCTGTAAAATAATCTACCAGAGGTAGAATTATGTTAATCTGTCAGTCACTTAAATTGAAAGGCTCATTTCCTCAAATATGCCTCGGTCCTGCAATATAGAAAGATCTATGGAACCTAGACACATTTGTGTACTGGCTGAACTAGGGTGACAGAATTAAAACCCCAATTTTCTGATCAAGGGGCTCACTAAATCCCTTTGCTGTTATAGCTCAGTCGGGGTTTTTCTGGATTGAATGAAAAAGTTAAAGTAAAACTACTTTACAAATTGCTCCTAATAGAGCTCGTCAATATGAAAATTGTTACCATTTTATAAATTCAACCAGCTCTAGCTCCTAACCTGGTTTTCACTCATGTCTCGTATAAAAACATTTCAACATTTTTCCCTGGAAATAACTTTTATTTAAAAAATAATCTGGCCAAGGAATTAATTTATCACCTTATTTTTTCGTTGGCTCCTTTACATAAAAAGACTGTAGAAGGGTGGTTGAGACAGGAGGAGTAATTCTACTTGTGCCCTTTTTTCCTTTCCTTTAACTGTGTCATAGCCCCCGATGAATGCTCTGGAGACCACCATCTGCCTCCTAGAGATGCAGGGACCCCAAACATCTGGCAGCACCAGGAATATACACACCACGATGGAATAAGACTCACAGGAATGAAGCAGAGCTGTCACATGTATCGCTAGGGCCAGTGACTATTGGCTGAGGCTCCAAACTGAAAAGAGAAAGAAAAGGAAGTGAGAGGATGGGAGGTGGCAGTCAGCGTGGTGACTAGAAGCTGATGCCGAGGAATCAGCTTTGATTTTCTTTCTGAACTATTTGAATTTCTACCTTTTGTTTTGTGAGCTGGCTTGAGGGCTGAGCTGTAATCCCAGAACGCTGTTGTTTTGCTGGGACATCATAAGGTGCTGATTTACGCGAATGGTGTTCAGAGTGGTTCCTGGAGAGGAGTCTCACAGGGTTCGTTATGTTATGCATGCAGAGCTAGAAGCTCAGACCGGAGGTTAGTGGTGGGAGTGTAGGGGTGGAGCAGCTCCCAGCAGACCACACTTACCAGGAGATTAGGGTCAGCGGAGGGTCTAGTGCTATAAAGCAATACTTTCATAATCAAGACTAGGCTACCAAGGAACCCAGGGTTTTGACACGTGGACTATCAAGACAGACTCAGTTTGACCCAGTGGACATTTTGAGTAATAATATAGGAAGAGACAACCTGGTCAAGGTAGCAGACTCCTTTTGAGCAATTTATTACATAATATCAAGTTGTGGCAGGTGAGGCTTAAAGAGGAGAAAACTCCTTGTCCAATAAGGGCAATGGGCGAGTCAACAGGTCAAAAGAATCCACACCCATTACAAAGACATTTGACATTTTGAAGGGAAAGTTTATACATTTAATTTAACTTTGAAACTTAAGTGGATGAAATTTTGTTTGGCTGTATTGTTCCTGGGCGGGATCATAGGAAAGTATCACAAGATCATCTACGCCAGCTCCCTGCTCAAGGCAGAATTTGTTCCTGACTAAACTATCCCTGTGTCTGTCCAACCTGTTCTTGCAATTTCCAAGAATGAAGATTCCATAATTTCTGTAGGTAGCCTGTTCCAATGCTTGACCACCCTCATTCTCAGAAAGATCCTTCTAACATCCAACCTAAATTCCCCATGCTGCAGTTTGAGGCCATTAATCCTATGTCTTTTCCCCGAGGCCATTAAGCCTAGTTCTTTTCCCCATGGCTGCAGAGAAATGCCCTTCACCACCCTCTCTCTAATTGCCCTTCAGGGATTTGAAGCCTATTATCTAGCCCCCCTCAGCATGAATGACTGGTGCCTCCCAAGACTGGGGGGGCACAATTTGTGGGCAGCATTGGTGGTGGGGTGGCGAACAGCGACCGCCCGCAGAAGCCAGAAGTTGTTGCAGAGGCAGCTAATCTCAGGCGGGGCACGTACTCTCCCTTCCCCACCGGGTCCAGACTAAATAACCCTAGCTCCTTCAGCCTGATTGCTTCCTGGATCCCTAATCATTTTTGTCACTCTGTTGTGGGATCTTTCCAATCTGTTCACATCATTCTTGAAGCTTGGGGACCAAAAGTGGACTCAATACTTCAGGTGAGGGAGGCTTCACCAGTGCTGAACAGAGTGGAAGAATCACTTTCCTTGATTTTCAAGTAATATAACCCAGTATACTGCTGGCTTTTTTTGCAACAAGAGCAAACTGTTGGCTTATACTCAGTTTATGGTCTAGTGTAATCCCTAGATCCTTCTCTGCAGTACTGCAGCCGAGCCAGTCTATATTCATGCATGCAATATTCCATCCCAAGTGCAGGACTTACACTTTGCCTATTGAATCTCATCTGATTGATCGCAGATAATTTTTTCCAGTCTGCCCATGTCATTCTGGATTCTAGCCCTGCCCCAGACTAGCGTAACTAGGGCAGGATGACAAGGGTAGCTGCCTTGGGTGCAAACTAGGGAGGTGGGGAGCATTGGGAGGAGAGGGGTGGAACTGCTGCTGGCACAGGTACACAATCATACTGGCAGCAGTGCAGACCCCATATGCTGCAACTGCCCTATGTGCCTTGGCTCTGTTGTTATGCCTATGCAGATGATCTAATGCTTGCAAAAAAAGAGGTGCTTTTGGCTGACAGTGATTGGAATTGGGATAAAAAATCTGGTTCAGGATTCCTGCCAGGATGATGCATGGCTTGGTTAGGGGAGCAGACCAAATCCAAGCCAGGCTGAAAACCACTGTATTTTTGCCAGTGACTTCAGTGGAGCTGGGATTCAGTCCAGTATTATTTATGCAGAGCCAGACTGTGAATACCCTTTAATTAATGAGAAGTTTTTCACATGAACAGTCCCAGTGGGATACTACTTATATTGATAACCATTCTCCAAGGTGAATAAAGTGGTTTAATCCCTTTGTAGGATTGTCAAACTCTACAATTGCAAAATTCAGCAGAGAAGAGGAGAAAATAAAATACTTGGGCTTATGTGCAAGAGATTTGTATAAGAGCACAGAAAAGATATCCATGATGTTTGGTTAACAAAACAAGGACCTTTGATTTCCCATGTATGCTTCTTTGAGAGTGCGAGAATGTTAATGCCCAGATAACTAAATAGTCCTTTCTGTTATGAAAACACTTTTTAAGAGTTCTTCTTTGCTGTTCAGTTCAGATTAGTCAGATTCCTCTGGGCCTTGGCATTCCTGGCAAGAAGAAGCTTCTTTGATTCTTCACCTCTCTGGAAACTTAGCTGATTGGTTTTTTTTCCACACTGCAGCATGTTCCCACTTTATTGACCTGGATATTTTTTCTTGTTTAGACAAGTTTTGTCCTTTTCTAGGAAGAGAAAAATATAGACTCTCATCTTCTGTTAAGCTAAAACTGAAGACGAAACCCCTCCAAACAAACAAACAAACAAACAAACCCCCAAACAAATCCTTTGGGGCTTTCAAAGAGTTGCAGGCATTTCTGATATGTTGAAATTATTAAAATTCTGAATTGGGTAAGAGACGAGGAGCTTGCTCATTCTGTTAATTTCCTTTGTGCCTTTCAACAGCTCTTTCTCTACTTCTATATTTTTATGACAGCAAAAGAACAATTTGGAAAATTGCAACAGAGAGCGCCTTTATCCCTTTCTGTCATGGCATTTTTATTTTAATGTTCATTATCATTTTAGAATGAGGCAGTACAGCGTATGACAATTCATAATGCAAACATTGCATGACAAATCACAAGTCATCCATGCTATAAAGGGTAAGTAACACAGTCGCATATTGATGGAGCAAGAAGAAAGAGGTGTGGTCTCGTGGTGTAAGGATAGGCCCAGGAGATTCTGAATTCTATTTTTCCCTGTTACTGACCTTTGCTGAGGCTCCGGGAAGCCACTTAACTTCTTTGTCTGATATAGCCTTTACTAGCAGTGTTACAGGAGGGATAGACAAGAACCACTTCCACATAGTGATCCCTGGTAACGTCTCCGACGACCAAGAGCTCCTGAATCAACAAAAATGCCAAAGTGCACAAAGATAAAGATAAAGATACAGACACCTTTTTTGTAATACGAACAAAGGAAAGTGTTGCAGGAAATGAGGCTTCATCACGAAGTAAAACAGAACAACACATGACTGAGTTTTGGGAGGCATTAGGATTACTTTAGCAGCCTTCAGGGTTGCAGATGAAGCAAATGCCTTGACTATAATTATCACTCTAGTCATCCACAGAATCCAATCCTACTTTCCTTATAACTCAAATGTTTAGTTGTACAAGTGATTCCTGAGACTTTGGTAGGGGTAATCAAATGAGTCTGGCTAGAAATGTGGTACTTTTCTAATTTATCAGTGCCTAAAATTAAACTTCTCTGTATTAATAATTAAAATGTACTTGTCTTTGTTTTCTCCAATAATGTAATGTGGCCTGAGTGATATTATTGGGTGTGTGGGTCAGCCACGGTTGGTGAATGCTTGACATTACTGATGTCATCTTCTCATGGCATATTGCATGCAGACACTCTTGCCAAATAAAAAGTTCATGAGCAATACATTGAGGAACTTAAGACTCGCGTTCTGAATGCATGAATGAATGGAGGGATGCAGCTGGAAAAAAAATACTCCTAACTAGTGGTCAGGAAATGAGTGTTGATGAAGAAAATCCCTCTTAGTGAAACAAGCCATATTTACCTTCTGTGAGGTGGTTTTGTCTAACCCTCAGGAACATCTCAACCTTTTTCCAGTGAAAGTGCATGATCTCAGTATTTATTTAAAGAGAGTGCTGAGGGAAATTCAACACTGGCTGGAATTTGGTGAACAAACTTGTAACTTTCCTTCATTTAGGTATGTTTTTGAGCGATTGCATAATTTCTTCCGTCAATCTGTAGAAGCCTGAAATGCAGAGAAAACCATCAAAAGGCAAAAGTCAGAGTATAGAATTCTCCCACATCTTTCCCTCCTCTCCCTCCTGCCTTAAATTGGTTATCAGTGGATTCAAGAAGAAATCTTACAGAAAAGAAAGATGAGTTATGTTGTTAGAACTTACCTATAGTATCAGTTATAGTGATTACATCACTACTGGACATAAGAAAGTTAAATGGATTAAATGCTTAAATTGAGCCCTAAATCGATTTTGTTCCTAGTCAGGGAATAGTAAATCCTTGATCATTAAAGAAAAAAGCAGAAAGGAAGAGGCAATTGACTGACATCCTTTGGGAGCATAGAAATAAACTGCTATGAGCAGAGTGTCTCAACAGATGGACCAAAAAAATGTCAAGTTGTCAAAAGCAGATCTAGTGATGAGCTGAAATGGTAGTCAGGATGGATATGGAGGATGGATTAAAGCAATGAAGAATGAGGCAGGCTATTGTCCAGCTCCTGTATAGACAGAGAGAAACTACTGCATCTGAATTAAAGTCTTGTAATGGAAGGCAATATTAAAAGGAGATACTGGAAAATAAGAGCCTTTAAGTAAATGAAGGACTTGCTGATAGAATGTGCCTGCTCATAGGCTGATGGGAACACCCACATTGTGAAGCATATCAATTATCCTGGGAATAAATAATTACATTATAAAGCTGAAAGAGAAACTTTGGAAGGCCAAAAGTGTCAGGGGGAAAAAATAAGAGGGAATACTATTTCAAACATTTAATAGGCCCAGAAATGGGCTTGCAAATGCAAAGGGTGGAAAGGTAGGTGCCGTAGATTTGACAAAATTTTAAAAAATGGGTGTGATTTCCACTTCCTCAGATAGAGATGTTAATATCGACAGAGAAAGTACTCTAAGGGATATGTAAAATAAGATGCTCATTAATTAATGTACATTCAATGTATGGACTCGTATATTGAATTTCTTACTCATTTGAGCAATTGAAACAAATAATTACTCATTTGAGTAACAGGCATAACCCCTTGTATAGTCTGAGAGCAATGCCTTTCAACAGACTCTTTGGGGTTAAGAAATGTAATGAATTGAGGCAGTGGCAATGCGTAGGGGGTGCATGTGCACCCCTGAAAGCACCGGTAAACCCCCTGACAGGCCGTGCTCCCTGCTTAGTTGAAAGGCAAGGGGGGTAGGCAGGAATGCCAGTGACCCCCCTGCGAGCACCCGGCTGGGGAGTGGGAGCATTGGATGAAGCGCTGCGGTCACTTCTGGGAATGCCGCGGCCGTGGCCGCTTTCCTGGTCAGTGTGATCGAGATCGGCTGCAGGGGACCTGCCCCCCCCCACCCCAGTCGGTGAGATTGGCCATGGGGGGGACCCCCCTGGTTGCTAACTGGTTGCCTATGAATTAAGGAGCCAAATAACCCATAGGTACATGTGGCAGACATGTGAATGCCTGATGGCTACGTTCAACTGACATGGGCTGTTCTTATAACTCATAACATTCAATGGCTACATATAATATGTACAGTAAAGCATCAGAATCTGTTTGGTAGCATTAGTAATCCTAGTCCTGGGCAGCAGATACATGATACAGTCACTATAAAATGTATTAATAAAGTGATGTTAATATATTGATCATATTGCATTAGAATTACTGTGTATATAATGCACCGTACCTCATAATTATAAATGGGTAAAATCCTGACAACCTTACTCAAGATCAGATGACAATGATGGTCTTTGACAACTTCCCTGAATAAGAACTTGAGGCTTACCTTTCCGTTACTTTATGGAATGCACTAATAACATTACATGCTTGGTACTTGTGTAGTTTTCCCTGCCTATTTTTTATAATTAGCACAGGGGGATTTATGAAAGGTACCTAAAATAAAAGAATCCGGGGTTATGAAGTACAATTACGCTGCATAAAATTTGACAAGTACTCTGGGAGATTATATAAATGGCTGAAGATCTTTTAAAGGTTAGTGTTGTGCTAACTCTTTAATTCCCATTGAACTGTTACTACATGCTCAGTATTGATCTGATTTTATTTTTTCGGCTGCCTGACTTCCTGGCAGCTGGTTGGAGCACAGCATTGCCAAGGAATCAGGTATCCTGTTTTGGAGATGTTAGAATTAGTTGATCCCATCTCTTCAGAAAACACACACATTAACATTTAAGGCTAATAATGCCTACTTGTGTCATTTTTCCCCTAATGACTCTGACAAAGAGAGTGGTGTTTCAGCAAAAATTCACAACGGTGAGACCAAAAAAAACCCAACCAATTATTGCTTCAACACTTCGATAGTGAAGTGTTTAAAACATCGGAGGAAAACTGAATAATACAATTCTTCGTTGAAGCGGTGGCAATAAAGTGCTTTATGTGCACTGAAACAAAACCCGATGGTTTATAGCCCATTGGACACCATGGCCTGGGTGAGTAGCCTATACTGTAGTAACCTGATTACGTTGCATACTTTCCAAGAATTTAGCCTTCATTAGGGGCACAGAGTTATTAAGCATCCAGCTAACTGTACAGCATTCTGTCAGATTTTGTTCAGCTTTGAAATTCTGCAGCCCTCCTATTGTGCAACACAAATGACTTCTACTTGGGATGGTTCAGTTCACGATTAGCAGACTCACCATTAATTATTGACACTGCCTGTCCAGCCGTGGCATTCATTATTGTAGCTCTGCCCCATAGGGCTTTGGAATTAAAAACATCCATAAGCCTTCTTGCATTTTTCTGTTTTCCATTGTATTTTTATGCTATGTACTTACTTTTGTACACACAGTCTTTACTTACACATGACTTTTCCCATCAAATAAGACCCCTCTGGCTTGATAAATAACATAGGAAAAAGTGTAATACAAATAGACCCCCAATAAACATATGGCAGGGTATTTCTGGAGCAGTTACTTCAGCCCCTGGGGAGAGCTGGACTGGTTGTGTCACTATTTTTTCCTCCCAGGATGAATGTCTCTCAGTTTTAGGGATGTAAGCATATCTCTGCTTTTCATCCATTCCAGCTGTGACATGTGTTTGATAGGTAGAAATGGATGTTATGGCCATCAGGACTAGAGAGATGAATCAGTTGACATTTCCCTGGTGTAATAGGATTCAGATTTACTTCTGAGGGATAGGGAAAAGACTCTGACAGGGAGGTCTAGAAGCCTGGGCTGAGGAAATACGTTTCTGCAATTTTACTCTTTGATGAGAAAAGGATGAGCCAATGGCTAATGCAAGATTTATTTATTTATTTGTTCTGATTGATTCAAAAACCTAGCTTGCTAAGGCTAAAAAATCTATGAAAAATAACTTTATAGTTGTTAGAGGTGGGAGCTGCAATGCATCTCAGAATAATTACAGCAATGTTTCTTAGAGCCTTTACATAAGCACACTTCTGTAAGAACTGAAAAAAGGAATAATATTTCATGCAGGATTTTTGTCGGGTTGCAAATGAAAATGGTATTTGATCTTGATAATACATGTGGATGAAAGGATGGAGTTCTTACATCATCCTCAGCAGACTGCTCAGAGTCCTGCATTAGTGTCTAAATTCATTTTTGTGATGAACAGGCTGGGGTAGCGTTCCACCACGGGACACATTCTTCTACCGCAGTATCTCAGTATTAAGTCTGTCAGTTCCCCTGATGTTGGGGTTTCAGGCTTGAGCCACCAAGATGCCCTGTGTTAGCACATTGTTACTTTGTGCTCCTTATGCCTGCTCATCATGTTTGTCTTGTCTCTGGTTTAGATTATAAGCCCCTTGAGACAGAATTTGCCTTTTTGTTTTTTTGTAGAGTGCTACTGACAATGGACCCCTCATTTATGATCGTGTCCGTTAGTACACTCGAATATTACTTGGGTTGTTTTTTCTGGTACTGAAGAAGTTCCACGGTGGGCACATCTGCATGTTCGTTAATGCACAGTAGTACTTGCTTAATGAAGTACTAAGGGCATTTATACACATACATTTGTCTGCTCCGATGGAGATCCAGTGCACCAGGACAGACTCGAGTTTGCTCCGCATGCGAGCTGACATGGCTGGCGCTGCATCACATCCACTTATATAAATGGTGAGATGCATGTCAGCACCGAGAAAATGGTGGTGCGCTTTTGAACTAAAATACCTTTGATATGTTTTAGTTAAAAAACGCTTTTAAAAGTGCCTGGCGCTGTGGTGCAAACGTGTACAAATGCCCTATATGCATGGTAACTTGTACTACTGACTAGTAGCAGCGGTGCATGGATTTTTGTGATGCTTACTGTGCAGTAGCCTAATACTACTGTGCAGTAGTGCATTAGCATGCGTTTTGCCAGGCACACTATTGCACAGTGTTATTAAGCTACTGCACATTAAGCGTCTCGTGTAGATGCACCTGGTCTGTAGCAATGTCCCATCATTTAGAGACTGATGTGAAGGTAGTCAAATACTAGATAGTTCAGTGCTGGAGCAGATGCTCACTCAACAGTAAGTGGTTTTAAAAAACTGAAAAAAGGGATTTCTAGTTATTCCTTTTTTTCCTGCCCAATTTTCCAATGCTTTCTCCTAGAAAAATTTCAATCAGATGTTTGTATGTGTTGTTTCTGGGCCCCATTTAGGTCAGGAAAAGATTAGATATTATCAGCAGCCTGAGCAGTGAAAATGGGATACTTGCATCTGAAGCAGCTACTTCTGAAACTGCTGCTTCTGTCCCTCTGGGTTTGCTGCCGTTCCTAGCCAATAATCTTGCAGTGACCTATGTTTTCACATTTTCCAAACAAGGCAGGAGGTTTTCCAGGCTCATCAATTTGCTTTCACTTTAGTCCACAAGCTAGAAATACTAAACCAGTGACCTCAGGGAGTCCTTTCCCTTGACATCAACCTAACCATCTGCAGAATCTGAGCCAATAATTTCACCTTGGCTTCCTCCCAGTGACCTGGAAGAGTGAGCAAACGACCTCATAGAAACATACATCCTGAAATCAGCCCATGAAGCTGCATGTACTAAGTCAGTGACATTGCTACACCCTGCCCCTTGATAAAAAGGATGGAAGTTAGAGGTCCTAAGTCAATAAGCACACAGCTCTCTGCTGTGACATCAGCCTAACCAGGTACAAAACAAGATGAACATCCTTGCAGAACTTTGCTCCTTGACATCAATCTGGTGTTTTGTGGCTGTTGAACTAATGACATTACAGAGGCATGAACCACACACAGCACCAGCCTCCTATCCTGTAGCTGCATGGTTCATATCATTATGAAGTTGAACCTTTGCGTCAGACCAGCAAGCTAAAGTTTCTGAAACTGAAGCTCTCAGAAACCTGTCTACAAATCAATCCAGTACAACAGAAACACATAGCTAATGTTTCCTCAGAGGCCTATGTTTTGACATCAGACCTGCATGGGAGAGGAGAGGAGCCAATGTATTTGCAGAAGGCTGTGTTTTGGAAGCTCATAAAACTGAGATGGAGAATAAGTGACGTTACAGAAACCAGCAAGAGAGAGGTGCTCTGCTAAGACATTGTAGTTTGACATCCTCCCAACAAGTCACAGCCATGGAGGCAACAGTTCTTCAGTGGCCTGCCACTTATGGAAGCCCCAGAAGGCAACCAGAGAATGTGAAAACAAGAGCTGGAAGAGCTTCTCAGTCTCTTAACAGGCTGGTAAAATAAATTGTCCTGTCCAGAGTCTTTTATTTGATTGTCTTCTATAGGAAGAGCTGGACTGGCCTGGTTAGAGGGCAGCGAGGGGAAAACTGCCAGTTCCAGCTCTCCCCCTGTCATGGAGCAGGGTCCCAGGAGTGGCCGTGATCTCTCCTAGCACCCCCTACCATGCCAAGTTGGTATAAATGTACCCTCACTCTTGCCTGGCCCCTAAATCCCCTCCCTGGCGCCCCTCTCACACTTGCCCACACTGGGGCCTTTCTCCACGCTTGGGGCTCAGGTGGCCGTAGCTGTGCCTGGCCCCCAATGCACTGTGCCCCTTCTCAGGGCTGGGGTCAGTGCACCTCTAAATGCGGTGCCCTCTCTGGCACCAGGGTCCCCACACCGCTGTGGAGTCCCTATGAGGCTTCCTCCAACCCCTATTAGCCTCACCCAGTCCTCCGGTGTAACAACAAAGCAAAACCATAAGCCAATTGGCTACAACTCAAGAACTAAGCCACCTGGCTAAACATAAACTCTAAGCCCTCTGGCCACTCATCAATCAAATCCCCTACCCGGGATTTCTCCTCCCAGCATCCTCAAGCCGAAGCTGTTCAGGCCATCAAGCTGCTCTAGGCTGCACCCTCCCGCAGAGCTCCTTCTCCCCTGGATGTTAGTGGGGAACTGCCTGCTTGGCCTCAGCCTAGCCTGGTTATATAGGCCAGGCCCTGCCCCCTTCCAGCCAGCTGACCGACTGCTGTTGCCCCGGCGACTGGCACCTGTACCTTTCCTAGGAGCAGGCCACTTCAGTGCCCTGCGACACCCCCCTTTCCTGTTTCTCTTCAATGTTGGATCAAGGGGAAACAAGAGAGGCCTCAGTTCCTTTCCTCCACTGGCACTAGTTAAAAAGGTGGCTGAAACCACAAATAGTGTTCTCTTACACAGCTCTAGCTTCTAGGTGAGGGGAAACAGCCTCCTTCAACACATACTCATCTCTTGCTTTCATTCCCTTCCAGGTCCACACTTGCCATCTACACTGCAGACTGGTGTGGAGATTCCCAGTGTAGATTTAAACAATTAGCTATTTACATTTGGTTGGTTTTTGTCAGGGAAATAGAGAGAATATGAAGGGTCCAATCTTGATCCCATTTAAGTTAATATTGCTATAGAGGAGACACAGGTAGAATTTGAGGTGTAAAGGCATCTAATCCCTATATATATATTTGGGCTGGTTAAGAAGTCTTGGATTCATTACCAGGAGATTAAGCAATATATATAGTAGGGGTGGGCAAAATGGCCAATCCAGCTGGCAGCCAGACTCCATTTCCCAGCAGCCCCTGCCTGTGGCTGGGGCCCTCTTTATGAAGACCCCAGCTGCAGCTGCTCAAGGCTGGGGTTGCCAAGGAGACCAGGCCCAGTCATGCTGGCAGGGCGCACAGCAGAGCAGGGCAGGGCAGGGGGTGCTCAGGAGCTACTATGATCTCGTGATGTGGACAGCTTGCTCCAGAGCCAGGGAAGAATCCCAATCTGTAGCCTGCATGCTCCAGGCAGGGGTGTGCAGGCAGGGGATTGTGGCTCTGCCCCAGTTCCTTGTAGCAGAGACAACCTGGCCTGAAGCACGTTGGGCCAGAGTTGTGATCCCCTGCCTGTGTGCTCCTGCCTGGGGTGTGCAGGCCACAGATTGTGGCTCTGCCCTGGCTTTGGAGAAAGCTGCTCCCATCACAAGATCCCAGTGGTTCCTGAGCAGCCCTCTGCCGGCTCTGCGCTGACCCTGCCAGTACAGCTGGGGCTGGTCTCCATGGCAACCAGCCTTGAGCTTTCACAGTTCAGCTACAGCTAGGGTCTCCTTGGAGACCAGCCCCAGCCATGTGGGCAGGGGCTGCTGGGAGACGGAGTCTGACTGCCAGCTGGAGAGAGAGAGAGAGAGAGAGAAATTGCCCAGTTTCTTTCCAAATGCTGAGCAGGTGTGACAGAGTTATACATTATAGAAGGGCCTCCTTACACAGTTTGAAAATCATGGAGCTTCATATGAATTTGATCTTAGTTAACTGGAACCCAAGACTTTTTAACCTATAAACTTGGATAGGAACTACATAGATGCTCACTGTTTCTACTGTGTTACTCAGCTGCATCAGCTTGCCCTGGCTTCTGGTCATCCCTCTGATGAAGTGCCATATGGAATCAGATGAGTTATACATCTAGTCCAGTCTCTTGTCTCCCATAACAGGCAATTACAGGTTCTTTAGAGGAAATTGCAAGAAAGCTGGCTGTAGATGATTAAGGAATAATCTGCCCAAAAGGAAAGAGTCTTCTAGTTAGAGGATGGCTACACAGGAACCATTCCTCATTGACTCACCCTATCACACATGCCCTGGGAACTCCCTTATTTTTCTCTCTCGACATATGCCATGAGGATTAAATAACAAAAAAAAAAGAGTATGTTCTACTTTAGGTTTGGGGAGCGGAAACATCTAAGATCCCAGTCACGTTTCTGAGCTCCTTTGGGTAAAACCATGGGGTCAAGGAGAAAATTGTAATATAAGCAGACTTTTGCCTGAGGTAACAGATATTTTGCTTTGTTGCTACTCTGCTATCCCCCATGATCCCTACTTGGTTCATACTCATTCTCTCAACTTGCCATGATATTACATACTGGGTGTTTCCAGGTTAACAACTATCTTGACATTTTAAGACACAACCCTTCATGGGACCTTGTCTCAGGCATCAAAATACTCTAGACTTCTCCAAATGAGAGTTATGTTTGGAAAACTCAGCATGTTAAAGATGAATTAATGGAAACACTTATGACATTTAAAAAAAATGGCTTTAGAAATAATATTGCTTCCCTTTAGGAGGCTCAATTTAATTGCTGAGATTATGCCAGTGGTATAAATATCAGTGCACTGGAAAGAAAACTAACAGGAAATATGCACAGCAGAAAAGCTCTCCTTTGGCTTCCCTTACCAGCCAGAGAAGAAAAGCTTGCCTCTGATTCGGTTATGCTTTTAAATCAACATAATATCTGAATCTGGCAAAGATAATTAGTGTTACAGCCATTTGTGCTGGCAACTCTACTTCAAATTTTTTTAAACCATTATCTGTTAAGACCTTTGTGTATATACAGCATGTCTGGCAATAGTTCATTAAATCACTGAACGTGAGGATCATAAAATGTATTTCCTCAGCATTATATATAAAGGTTATAATGTTACAGAGAAGATCTAAATGTGCAAATTCTTTTATCACCTCTGAGAGGTCTTACGTTTTTTCTTGACATTCTCCTGAGAAATGTATAAGATGAACCAAGTGTCATCAGAATTCAAATAGCAGAGTCTGACCTAGTCCATTTTTTTTTATTCAGTGAAGGAAAGTATATTGGGAAACTGAATCCTTCAGTTTGTTTTTAATGTAAGCATAATAAGATGTTAATCAGATAATGTATGCTTGGGATATTTAGGCAACCCATTGAGCTGTAACATTTACTTTCAACCATTGATTTTTTTTTAAACATTGTTTGGCTCCTCACTTAGGGATTATTTAGAAAGCCAGTTCAAGTTGGTTCAAGCACTGCCATTGATTTCATTGATCTTAGAATTAGGGTCATATTCAGAAAAACAAGGATTTTACTGTGGAAGAATAAACTTGCCAACTGGTTTAAGGAAAACTCTAGATGATTATCAAGGTGGAGTTAAAGTATGCTGAAACTCACTCTGGCTAGGTACGGAAAGGTTCAAAAAGTCTGAGGTGGATTCACACTTTCACAGCTTTTTCTAAGCACGCTAGATTAGTCCAGGAGTGAAGAGAGCTCATGACTATCCGGGGGGGGGGGGGGGGGTGTCCTTTTCTCCACCTCTCCCCTCCCGCCCAGTCCTCCTGATAGCTCCCCCCGAAGTGCCTGATGCTGCCCAACAAAAGACTGCAAGGTGCACCTGGGATGTTAGAGGGCAGCAAATGAAGGTGAATTGTTATGGGATATGGGATAGAAGTTTAGTATACTGCTGTAACCTAAACTGATTAAGTCTAATACTACATCCATCCAGGTCTATTTTAGCTCAGGTTCTGCCATTTTGAAACCAGTCTATGTGTGCTGAACTTCTGTTCTGTTACAGGTTTAGTCTGGTTTTCAGTCACCTACACTGGTTTATGCCCAATGTCTGCACCTAGCCTCTGCATCACATTATACTCTTAGAACCTGTAGTATGCTCTTCTGCTTTGCTGCTTTTTTACTTGCACCAGAAAGGTGGCATTATTAGTATCAGAAATGTGGCATCATTAAGGTTCTGTAACCTTTACATACGTTGAATAGGACGTACGTGCAAATTCATATTTGTTTAGTAGGGTTACATGCATCTTATTCTGTGTTTGAGCAAGGTTTGTAGTGGAAGATAGCTGAAATATGGTTTATCCTAATGCAAGAGATCCCACACAATGACAATTTCCTGGCACCGTTATTCTTTCTAACTCTTTCTGTGGATCTTTACAAATGGAGGGGTGCTTTCAGGAGTTATGTCCCTAGTGATCGCATGTATATTGTTTGTTTGACTGGGCATTTTGTGTGAACACCCATGAGTGAATAAATTTCCCCGTCATAGCTTCTCTAAAAGAGTTAATCTTTTCAGGATCAAGTCATTATATAGAACTATAAGACAGTTCAATTAAATGACATGGTTACCAATATTTTGGACTTCTCTAGCATGCTGTTATGTTGATGGAAATATAGAGTAGGAACAACAGAATGACACTATTAGTATAAAAACTGATTGACCTACTGTGATTTAATTCCTGGGTATGGCAACGTTCAGTTTGAGTTAATGTTGAAATACAAATGTATTTATTTCAGAGCTTGTAGATTTCCATATATATAAAAATACCACTCGTTTACAAATTATACATAACCTTTTAATACTTTCCGAGAGCTGAATGGTTGAGCAGCACTGCTAAGAGGTTTTATTCTGGCTAGATGGTTTTTCTGTTGAAAGGAATATCGTTCTTCATGTAAGGTAAAAGGCTGGGTAGGGATGCACCTTACCGACAAACTGAATCAGAGATGCATAAGCTTTTAGGAGAAAGAGTTCACTTCATCAGATGCTATGAAAAGCGTTCTTCATGTAAGTTATAAATTGTGCAGGGACCCAGAGGGCTCTGAAGTGGAGAAACATGGGGCCTTCACCACATTTATCTCCCCATCACTCACTCTGTAATTAACCTTTGCCACCTCTATGGGACTTTCTCAACCATGCCTGGCTTCTAAAAAGAGAGGGGTTAGGGTTCTGGAGCTTCAAAAAGTTTGGGATGCGTGCAGTGAGAAGGAAACAAGAAATTCTTTCATTGCATCTGGAAAAAGGCAACAGAAGGACGCCTCCAGGTTAGAAAATATCTTCTGATTTTTTTATGCACTACACATCTGAAGGTGCCATTGCACTACGTACTGTACATACACGTTGTGAGAGAGAGAGTCCCTGCCCTTTAAGTTAATTCCTTGGGGCAGCTGTAGGCAAGGGACTCTCTAGTGTGCAGGCTCACAGTTATGTTTTTGCCTGAGAATTTCCTTAGGTTTTCAAAGTTGTTCAAGAATCTGTCATGGTGAAAAGAGGCCCCATGAGATCTGGGCAGGCCATGCAAACCATGTGGAGCCTCAGTCAGGCCACTAATCCAGGGAAAGGTGCTATTCTTTTCCAGTCTCCTTTACAAGTCTTGTCTTTCCTCCTGTTCTGTACACCAGACCTCTTCACTTCCCATTTTACCCAGACCAGACCCACCTATTTCCCTTTATGGTTTCCTGCTAATCCTTCCTCTCAGTCATGGTACCTTGGATCTGAACCATGAAGAATTTAGCCGAACCAACAGTGGAAGCTTTCCAGAGTTTCCATCAGCTATCCCTTAACTACAGGGACAATCTCTAAATAATTTCACAACAATCTTTTATGCCCTCCCATCTCTTCTGCAAACAGCTGAACCCCTTCCTCCCCACAAAAGGTTGCCAAGACAAACAAGAAAAAAAAATCTGCCACTGTAATAGTAGGACCAATGGAAAAAAATGTGTGGAAGTCACATGAGTTTTTGCATTTCCTTTTTTTCCCGCCAAAGGCATCGTTAGACTTGCTCCAAGCATTCCAGGAAAAAAATCAACTCAGGGATAGATCTGTCACGTTAATTTCTGGATGGATCTCTTTTGCTTTGATGAAGCTGAGGGCCGGGTGGGGAGTTAAATCTGGTTTGTGATGGAACTCTGGTGTTTAGCTTCACTATGGAGAAACCAACCTCTCTCACAATAATTTGGGATCTGCCACAAATATGTGAGTCTGAGGCTTTTTTCACTTCTCCCTAAGTTTTTTTTTCCCCTCTGTCATAAAACATGGAAGCTTGACCTCTGAGCAATGTTGGCAGCTCTGAATGCCAAGCACTGGAGTCCCAGCCAGTTCCAGCAGTACAGAGCTCAAACTTCCAGTCATGAGGTCGTCTCCTTCAGAAAAAGAGCATAAGAAAAGTAATACTTTAATTCTTCCATGGTATCTTTAACTGAGACTCTTAAAGCCGGTTATGAACACAAAGGTCCCCTATTTCCCCTCCTCACTTGTGCCATGAGGACTGGTTTAGCAAAGAGGAGCATGTGATGATATAAGATGGGCCAATGCTTTTTTAAAAAATCCGTGTGTGTGTGTGTATCTTGTCTCAGCTCATTTATTGTTTTACCCTGACAGACGGGTAGTAATATACTCCATTTTGGGTTTGGACTCGATGATCTCCCGAGGTCCCTTCCAGCCCTGATGTTTATGAAATCTATGAAAATATTTAGGATCTGAGTCATGTTTTTTGCCCCTTCCAGATCTATGCCCCCGCCATACTGCCAAGACCTGTGCGTGGAAGACAGCAGCTGCTGCTAAGCGGCTGTTCTTATTTTGAAGAGGTGAGCAAGAAGTTGGTGGGGAGTGGACAGAATCCTGGCTGAGCCCCTCGCAGCAGGGGTCAGTTCAGGGGGAGAGTGGATCTGCTTGACAGCTAAGGAGCTGGCTCAGGTCATTTCCTCCTGGGAGCAAGGTGGATGCAGTAACAAGGCTCAGAGTCACAGTCTGGTTCCTGCCTTGTTCCTGGAGTTGTACTGCTGCGTGCTCCTTCCACTGGTTATAACCTTATGTAATACAGCCCCAAATGAGCCAGGTAGGTTCACATTATGTGATTACCAACACGTCACAACTATCTAGGACAGGAAATGAAATACTCTGCATCCACATAAATATAATTTTGAGGTCAAAGGAGATAGAATACAAATCAGCTGCCCTGAAGTTGAGCTAAGACATATGCCTACTCTTCAATTTTACCTTATGCTATGCCAGTGATTATGGACAGATTCTGGGGCAGATCCAGGGAGGTGCAGCAGAGTGGACACATGTCCCTTTCACATCTGCTGCTGCTTCCCCCAGCTGATCCGGCCACAGGGGGAAGACCCACAGCCACTTCTTCCCTGCTCCAGCTGTGGACTGTGGCTGCTCAGGGAGCTGGACTTGGCAGAGGAAAGCAGCAGCCATGCGCAATGTTGTCCTTCTGAAGCCTGCTTCTTGCCTGGCTGCCCCCACCCAGGTGTCCCCCAGTGCTGCTGTCCCCAGCAGAGCGAAGAACCCTGCGCAGTATGAGGAAAGCAAGTTCTAGACTTCAGTTTCATAGATCACTTCAGAGCTTTGAAAAGTGAGGAGAGACCATTCAGATTGTCCATTCTGATTTCCTGCAGGACCCAGGCCAAGGAACTACATCCAACACCTCCTGCATCAATTTCAAATCTTCTTTTAATGTCCCTGCTCCATTCATATCCCATCCCCACAGGTATACCCTGGAGAGAAAGTGGCCAAACATTTTCCAGTGAGAAAATATGAGCAAACCATCTGCATATGGAAGTCAGCAACTTGTCTGACCTCATTATCCTCAAAAATCCTCTCAAGGAACCAATGTGGTTAGCTGGCATAGATGCGTCTTTTTTTTTCCACCTCTGTACCATACATACTAGACCAATCTTGCCTATTTAGCCCAATCCTGCCTTTGTTTTTTGTCTTTATTTGGCTGTCAATATGGAAATAGAGGAGGGGGAGAAAGCTGGACATGATACTAACAATTTCCCTTTAGGATTCTGCACTGAGGTCACTAGGAAAGAGAGGGGCAAATTCATCCCTCATGTAACTCTCCACTGATATCACCTGGGATGCTACTGGCTTAGCATGCCTATTATCTTTGTCCAAAGATATGTTGTTTCATATTTTCACTGAGAGGGCTGCTTATGTAGTCATTATAAAAGCAGATACTTAAATATACAGGACCAGACCCTCATCTGGTATTAATCAGAGGATGATCCAGTGAGGATCTGGACAGAGTTATAGATCTGCCTTCCTATTATAAAACTCATTTTATTTGGATTTTTATATTACTGGATATATACCAATGACTATTTTATTTAAAAATGAATAAGTGGAACAAGGTTGCTCATTGCATTATTTTTGGGGGAAAAAACATTTTTTGCTGGCTTCAAACTTCGTTCAGCACCAAAAAAAAGATCTAGGCCTGTGTTAAGGAGAAACACATTAGCTTCTTTCAGCCTAACCCTGCAGTGGGCTGAGCATGCTCTACTACCATTGTCCTCAGTGGGAAGTGATCCTTTCTCCCCAAATTAAAGGTGATCATCGTGGTTTGTTTCTGAAGGGAGTGCTGACGGCATTTGTCTGTTTTCCTGCACTTCCATATGAAGAGGTGCAATTGTAGGAGGTTTCTGTGGATTTGGACAAGAGTAGCTAGATGAACTAGCATCCTCATAGTGGTGGTGAAAGTTAATTATGCATATATAAGGAAAACAGTGAGGTTGTTTCCCTTCTATTTGTTTTCCTTCTGCCTTTCCATCCTTCTTTACTGGATCCATGTCTTCTTGCATGATAGTCATAACTAAAAGCGAATTTGTGGCATTTATTTCAAGCAAGATTTTAAGGCCAGAAGGGCCTTATGATGATTTTTGTTTGGCTTTAATAATAATAATAATAATAATAATAATAATAATACAGGTCAAAGAACTCCACCCAACAATTCTGTCAAGCCCGTCTATTTGAACAATAGTCTGTCTTTCAGAGACACCTCCTGTCTTCATAACATGAACATTTTTTTGTGGAGTTGAAGTATCAACCACCGTTCTCCTTAGTCGGGTAGTACCTAGCAGACTTCAAAGGATGGTATAAAACTATCTGAATTGGGGAGCTACCCTTACTGACTCCTGTTTTACTCTAAATATGTTCTATTTCATCAGGTATAGTAGCATACTAAAAAGTTTCTAATAGACTTATATTGGATGGGAAAATCATGATCCTGGGCTTATTTCAAATCTAAGCTGCTGAGAAAATACAGCTTGCTGGATGGATGTCAAGGCTCAGATCTCTTTGGCCTTCACACAGAGAATGTACTGAAAAAAAAAATTATTATAATGAAAAAAAAGGTGGTTGTGGTGGTAGAAGGGGGAAAACTACTTGAAAATTTTCACTGTGAAAAGTATTCCCATTTTTTGCTAAACAGCTCTGTTCAGTAGTCCAGAAGCTTTATAATGTAGTCAAATAGGTTTTTCTGTGGCTACTTTCACAGTGATTTTCTAATGATGGGCTGAGGTTCTAGGCTTTCATGTAGTAACAGTTTTTGGGCATCTTTAGTTTGGGCATCTGAGCTTAGGTCAAAATACTTTGGCTATGAAGTCACTGGATCTACACCAGAAGTAGTTTGTTCGGCTCATGTGGAGGCAATCTTTTATGTGATTACTGGCTCAGTCCCTAATGACTAGTAAGGACTCAGAGGACTCCCTGAGATTGACTCAGGTCCCTTAGATAGCTGGTAGTCTTAGCTAACAGAACAAGCTGCCTGAAGTTAGTGACTCAACCCCTCTGGGTTGCTGGGAGGATGTCATAGCCTCTGTAATTTCTCTAAGTCATAATCCTCTATGATTTCTCTAAGTCAGCATCTTTATTCTGCTGGCTTGAAGGAGTTATTTCAGTGAGTTTACTTGCTTAGCTTTGTGGACTAAAATGAAGGTGTAGACCTCTGCAACTATATCTGTCCAGCATCTATAACATTTACTGTGCGGATTTCAATGTAGAGATTTCTGCAGGGTCACTGGTTCAGTACCGCTACCTTGCTGGCCAAGAAATAGACATCAGTTTATATCGAACACCTATAGATCCGTAGCTTGATGTAAAAAGCAGAGCCTCTAGGAGATTACTGGTTCAACAGTGCTAGTATCAATATTTAAAAATGGTGATTCCTGGACTATGAAATAGCAATGAGTCAGTGCATGACAGGTTTGGAATTCTATTGCCTTTGACAGACTCCTTTCTCTTGCAGCTCTGAATACAGTATTACTTTTCCAATATTTTTTCATAACCGTGCTTATTTAGCTGGCTGTTAAAATGCATGAGAATGATTATTCCAGGACATTTTTGAGAATAGTACAGGATTCATGGTTGCTTTAGCTCCACGCTTCTCTCTTAGTTCTAGAGGCTAAGATGCTTACACTCAACATACACACTATGTTGGGAGAGCTTCTTACTTTGCTTTTTTCATGCTACACAAAGAGAACGTCTTTAACAGCATGGGGGAAAAAACATTTGACAGATTTCTTCCTAATGTGAAGGAGATTAAAATCTCTTAATACTGAAAAGCGGTGTGTGATAGATAAAGAAGCATTAGCTAGTACACTACATGTTAAGCAAAAGGACCAAATGTCAACACTTCATACAGTATTCATTTTGATGCATTTTCTCCCCCCTCTAAGTTCTTATTTCTAATACCCACCCTGGTTCACTTTAAACCATGTATTTGTAAAGGTAATTATGTCAAGTTACAGTCTTATTTTTTTCCTGCCCTGGATGGACACCAATTTGCTGTACATTGACTCCAACCCTCACATCAGCGGGCAGTGACTGGTCAGTATGCTGGCTCTAGGTCTAAGACACACTCCTAGTTTCAGTGTAGTTTTCTATACTTCTTGGGCAAAGTGGAACCCATAGTCAAATGCATGAGCCCTCAGAATAACTGTCACAGTTCTCCTGATGCTCCCACACCCCTCTATTTCTTAGATACTCCTCCAGATCCCACCTGCTTTTGGAAAATCTGGTGTCTAGTTAACTCCTCCAGAGGCAGCATGGCCAGATAAGCAGGAACACAAGCATGGCTGAGGAATTTCTGAACTGCAAAATCCTTCACTCATTAACCACACTAGAGCTACAGGTCTTTGGAAAACAGCACTCATTCTTGAACACAACCCCCTGGCCTGACCTCATCAGTTCTGCAAGTTCTGGGTTTTGTCAAAGTCCTCCACCAAGTGAATCAGTTGCTGGCTCCTTTGGGCCTATGGTCCAGATCGAGAAGCTGTCATTCCATCCCAACCAAGTCTTTCATACCAAAAAAAACAAAAACAAAAAAGCTTTTAAAAAAGCAGGTGCTTGAGAGACCATCCACACTGATAACCTGTGATGCTCTCTGACTGCTAGCCCTCTCAGACTGTGAGGATTCAATGTCCAGAATAAGCTGACCAAGCAATTCACGCCCGCTGTTTCAATCCACAATAGTGTTCACAGCATAAAAGTGACAGTTACAATTAAAAAGGGTCTTCAAGTCAAGTTGGTTTAATGACTTCCAGAAGAGGCTCTCAGCACTACCAATCTGCATGCCAGCGTTGTCCTGGAGAAGAGTCCCTACTGAGCCACACCGCGGCATGGGATATTTGGGGTTAAATTCCGGGGTGGAAGCAATCGCATAGCTGAACTTTGGTGTAAAGGACACAGAACTTAGGAAAAGTGTCTACTTCATGGTGATTTAAATCAAAATTGGACATCTTTTAAAAAAAATGGGATAGTACAAGTTGAACTAGAAGTTACAGGCTTAAAGCAGGAACCGCTGGATATAATCTGTGGTCAATTTTCAAACAGGAAGTCAGACTAGATGAACCTAATGGTTCCTTCATGTTTTGAAAATTGCATGTATGATAGGGAAAAAGAAGGATTTGCTGACCAGAGGTCAGGACTGAGAACTGCCCAGCTCCTGTTTTGTTTGTTTTTCCATTTGTCTGGAGTTCATAGACTTTGATGCTTCAGGAAATGAATATTGCCAGAAACTTTGGTGGTTTGTGGTATTTCATTTGAAGAATGCTGTGAGCAAGCCAGAAAACCCAGAGGGGATTTTGTTGCATTTTTGTTTAACATGGACCTCTTGTGAGCTCTCTCCCCAGCAATCCTGATAGTGTCATAGCAACTAAGCAGCCTAGTATGTCACCCTAGTATGGACTCTCAGACCTGGACATGCTCAGTGCAGTGCAATTCACCTCACAGCACCCAAAACAGGACCTAGACCTCTGTACTGTATAGTCTCACCAGATAGTTTGGGGCTAAAATATTTTTGGGGTGGGGGGCGAGGGGGGGGGACATGGGATAGGTAGGCGGATTTGGGCATAGAAGAACTTACTGGCACGTATGCAACATGCTTTTCCAGGCAAATTTCTGGTGTATTAATCCTGGATGTTCTGGATTAATAAAACTTTTTGTCTCTAATTTCTTTGGTTACATGAATCCTTCACTCTGCCTTTAACGTCTTAGTTTCTGCTAACATCATATAGCAGGAAGAATGTAACATTACATCCTTGCCCCCCCACACAAAAACCGGCATCCAAAAGCTACAGCAGAATTGCCAGCAAACAAGTTTGCTGTATTTTAAAATAAAATGGTATTTTAAGCAATACAGCAGCTTTGTGTAAATAAATGAATCAGTGATTTCAGTAATAGTAAATAATAAATATGCACAACTATTGAATATGACTGCAATTCCGTTCAAAATTATCACTGGGAGAGAAACAGTGATAAGTATATTGTGCTCGAAGTTCTCCAGCCAAATCTGTTTAGGAGATTCCATGACAGTAATTGGGGGTAGACTATTTCCGCTAGAGCATATACGTCAATATTTTTTGGAAGATAAACTGAATAACCGGAATTGGTGTCTGAAGGCATTTGACATGCAGCCATTGTTTGTTACTGTAAATACCATGATACAAATTGTTTCTGTCTTTAAAAGATAATTTATGCTACTTAACTCCTCAAGATTCCTTGGCTACTTTCCCATAACTTTCAAAGTAATCCATCAGTGTTAAGCAAAATATTGTTGAACCGAACTATTCTATGGATTTGATTGTTATCTGCCAAAAAGTATTTTTCCAAAAGTTCAGCCTCAGAAGACCTTTTCTACTAGATACCATTTCAAACAGTAAAATCATTTTCACTCTATGAAAGGTTGTACAATTGTAGATATCTAGTTCAGTAGATAATATTGTTCTGTGGTTTTCTTTGCATTGGTTGCATTTCCCTGTCAGCAGCAGTAAAAATCCTGCAATTAGAACTCAACCAACCACTTGATGATCTATTTGTTAGAGAAGTTTTATCTCCCAGAGCAACACAGGATTGCCTCCTGACTTGTAACATATCCTTATATATGTTATAAAGGACAAAAATCTTATGGAGTGGTCTTGCTCTTTCCCAGACAGGAATGAGGGTTCATTTTTGGAACTTAGCATTCATGGCTGAAACATGTTGAATTATAAAATGACTGTTTTGCAGTGCTGTTTTCTTGACTTTCATTCAGTAAAGTACAGAAAAGATACTGCATATGAATATTTGATTCATTAATTTAGATACCAGGTTGTCAGTACAAGAAAAAAAGAAAGTTCAACAAAGACAAGTGGAAAGTGCTGCACCGGGGCAAAAAGAACCACCAATACACTTACAGGCTGGGCGAGGACCTTCTCAGTGGCACAGCATTGGAAAGGGATCTTGGAGTCATGGTTGATTCCAAGATGAACATGAGTCGTCAATGTGATGAAGTGATCAACAAGGCTAACCGCACTTTATCATGCATTAGCAGATTCATGATGAACAGGTCCAGCGAGGTGATGCTTCCCCACTTTGTGGCACTGGCAGGCCACAGTTGGAGTACTGTGTCCAGTTTTGGGAGCTGTACTTTCAAGAGGGATGTGGAGAATCTTGAGAGGGTTCAGAGGAGGTCACTTGTATGGTCAGAGGCCTGCAGGCAAGGCCCTATGAGGAGAGACTCGGGGACCTGGATCTCTTCAGCCACTGCAAGAGAAGGCTGAGAGGTGATCTTGTAACTGCCTATAAATTCATCAGGGGAGGGCAGCAGGGAGATGCTCTATTTACTAGGGCACCCCTTGGAGTAACTAGGAACAATGGCCACAAATTGACAAAGAGCAGATTTAGGCTGGACATTAGAAACAACTTCTTCACAGTAAGGGTTGCTAGAATCTGGAATGGGCTTCCCAGGGAGGTGGTGATCTCCCCTACCCCGGGGGTCTTCAAGAGGAGACTGGACAAGTACCCTTCTGACCCTAACATCTATGAGTCTATAGCAGTAATGGTTCTTTTCTGACAGAATTACTTTCCTATCATTATTAGGGGCTACTTGGATAATGCTCTGTGGTATTATTGTGTTAGAAGAAACCAGAAAAGGTTATGCTCTAACCTGTTAACTACAACTGCACAAAAGGGAAACAGAGGCGAAACCCCTACCCAAATTCCCCCTTGTACTGTCAGAGAAAACTTCTCAAAATGCAACCTGAGCACACCCAGTGGAGTGATGGGCAATTACTGCATCCATTTTAGGAAGGTCGGTGAGAGAGTTTTGCCAGAAACCTCTGTGAAGAGAGACGCAGTTTTCTGCCAGGGGGTGAAGTTTATCTGTTTGCTCTTTGCTGATCATAGATCAATAAGATCTGAAGCCAGAGTGGAAGTGTTCAGGAGCAGCTGCTTTTCTTATTTCCTTTTCATGGACTCAGAATACTAGTTCTGTAGGACTTGGCATCACTAACTTATTGTGTATCCTCCACTAAGGACATATAACATATATATTCATAGAATCATAGAAAATCAGCGTTGGAAGGGACCTCAGGATGTCATCTAGTCCAACCCCCTGCTCAACACAGGACCATCCCCAACTACATCATTCCAGCCAGGGCTTTGTTGAACTGGGCCTTAAAAACCTCCAAGCATGGAGATTGTACCAGAGATTCTCGAAGTAACCTGTTCCAGGGCTTCACCTCCCTCCTTATGAGAAAGTTTTTCCTAATATTCAACCTAAACTTCCCTTGTTGCAACTGGAGCCCATTGCTCCTTATTCTAGCCTCACCAGTGCAGTATAGAGGAGAATAATAACTTTCCTTGATATGCTGGCAATGCTCCTACTAATAAAATATTGCTGTTCTCCACATTTCCTTCATATAAAATTTTCATTTATTACCTGTTATCCATTTTTTTCTTATAGTAAAAGGAGTTGATTATTTTAGATACTTTCTTGTCTCATCTTAGTCACTGAGGCAAAAGTGCCCCACACTAGGTGCTGCTGAGGTTGTGTATTTTAGTCTGTAAACTCCTTGTACAGGCATGACACAGTGAAGCAAAATGACTAACAGGAGGTGACCGAGAAGGTCAGGATGAGATCAGGAATAGAAGCCTGATGTCCCAACTCCCTATCTAGTGCCCTAGCCAGTAGACCACCATTCCTACCATTTTTCTGATTTAAAAAATGGTAGGAATGGTCTTTACTACAGTCTCTAGGTGGTCGTGGGGACCAATACTATCCATTTATTCAAAGAGTCGACTACTTCTTTCATTGTAGCCAAAACTCCATTTCTTCCAACACTTCTACCTGCATCTTAAGTCCATTCCTCTGCTCTCAGTCTTTGCTTCAAACTTCTCTTTCTGCCTTAATGTTTACACATTGACCTCTTTGAGTTCTCACAATGGCTTTAGGACCAGGATCAGGACCAACTACAATCTCATTCCATGATCTTATTACTCCAAGGGTTCTAGCTACAGTTGGCAAAGCTCAGATATCACATTGGTTCAGGCAATTTCCTATTTCTTTGGCATATTCCTTCCAAACACTGGAATGGATATTGCTGAATCCTGGCATTTTGTCACTCCTGAAGTGGTTTTTATTTCTTGATCAGTTGTTGCAGAGATCATAATTTCCTGCAATTTTTTTCTTCTCTCTTTTGGAAGACATACATCTGTTCTTGGCCTCTGTCCCGTATCTTCTTTTGTGAACAATAAAGCAGAGAATAAATTTAATTCTTTCCTTAGCAGAGTCTGAACCTATTGTCAATAAATTATTACCCTGGCCCTAGATATCTCAGTGTCTCCTTCAGTGACCTCTTATTTTTTTTGTACTTGAAATAGTCCTTACTGTTCATGTTCTGGTGAAATCTTGTTTCATTCTGTAGCTTTGCTTTACTTGTAATTTCCTTAGAGTCTCATAAATTAATTCTGTAATCTTTATAGTCCTCCTCTGTTATCTACCTTTTTCTTATCCTTGATTACT
This sequence comes from Crocodylus siamensis, assembly GCF_052110815.1. NCBI lineage: Eukaryota > Metazoa > Chordata > Crocodylia > Crocodylidae > Crocodylus > Crocodylus siamensis. The sequence continues at coordinate 80,510,356 of NC_143401.1, forward strand.
TTTTGCATTTCTTTGTACAGCCATATTTTCTTCTGTTTGCTGTTAGTGTATGAAGTGCTTAATGACATACATAATATTTGAGCGTACTCTGATTTGACTCTGAAGTCACTACATTTCTTCTCTGCATCATTTCTCTTCACTATTTTATTCCATTCAATTTCACCTGTATGCTTCCAAAAGTATAGCTATTCCAGTGCAACCATCACTCTTTTTGTCATTTATCCTCTCCCTTTGGCATGAATTAAACACTTTTGATATCTAGTTTTTGTCAGTATTGAAACACACCCTTATTAGTATGCAAAACTGAATGAATAATACTCTGCGTTGTAATACTCTGCTTTACTTTTTGTACACAGAAGAAGCTTTATGGCCATCAACAAGGTTGATTTATTTGTTACTGTACCTTGTTTTTATCCATTAAGTTAGCAACTTTCATTTATTATACAATATTCCACAATGTAAGCCAATAACATGAAAATGGACAACAATTCAAAGATCTTTAAAATGTAAGACACTTTTATGCTTTGCTGAAAGATTGCAGGCATAAACTTTACTCTCTGGCAGGTGATAAGACTTTGTGAAGCCTAATGTTTGTAATAGGTGTATACAAGGAATATTAACGCAAAAAGAATTTATTGAACCTGTAAGTGCATATGGGAGTTTTGCCTTTATACAATAAAAAGTAGTTGTCATTCAGTACCCAGGCTTAAATTTAGTTCCTAGATGCTGAAACTGGTAGGTTGTTTGCGGAATGCTACACCTGCGTGAAGCCCCTTGATACTATCATTTTTCGGAGAATGAAGCTCCACTTGGTATGTGATCCATGCAGGATCAGGGTTTTAGATAACAAATTATGCTGTGACCTACTCTGTCATGGACCTGCATCTCTCCTGTTAGTGCTGAATGGTTAGGGTAAGTAATTCTAGGGTGAATTAGGAATAATTATAATTTAGAGGTGCAAAGGATGACCTTTTCTAACATACATCAGTTTAAAGAGCAGTAATACCACCCAGGCAGGGATGAGATAAAGTTCTAAAGAAGCCACAGAATTTATGAAACAACAAAATGGAATTTTTACTTAAAAAAAAAAAAAGCCAGAATAGCTCCCAGGTAGCTTGGTACATCTTTACGTATGTGGCAAACCTCACTCTGAAAGAATACCACAGAGTACATTAAACTCATATACAAAGCATTAGATTTTCATAGCTGCGCAATTAGAGTTTTAAAAAGTGCCAAACAACTTTTGGGCAAAAATCTTAGTTTGCAGGAAAAAAAGTGATAATTTTTTGTATTGATTCCTGCATTTTTTAAAATCCAGATTTCAGCTAAAATCAAGTAACTAAATGCCTTCAAAACAAGAATTAACTTTAATAAGTATAATACTGGCAGCAACTCTTATTATTAAGGTTGCCTAACACTTCTCATTTAAACCACCTGTTTTCTACTCTCAATTGGATTAGGCAAAAACCCTGTGGCAAAACTAACATCTGATCATATAATTAACAGCTGCCTCAACAGACATATGCATAAAAGGGCAAAATTAAGGGTGAATGGGCTGCTTTAGTTGTGCCATTTCCTCAACTTTTCAGGTCTTGATGTTATACTCTTAAGAGCATTTTTCATTTTTGTGTATATGACTTACAAATGTTTTTCTGCTGTATAACTACATTTTCATACTGGAAGAAGACTATTACCTTATAACCACTTTAATTTCCCTGATATTTTCTTCCTGTGGCTGCCCACCGGTGTCTTTTCCTGCAGGTATTTTTTTTAAATGGTACATTTTGAAAATGAATTAGCTCCTTATAAAATATGCAAGCTTGACAGTTTGGGAGACATAAGGCTTCTGTCTTTGTAGAATGGGCACAATGCGGACTATAGTAGTGCTAAACTTCCCTGCATCACCTCCATTAGAGAAGAGAGCATGGCCTTTAAGATTATAGTATTCACAATCCTTAGTTCCTGATGTACCTGTGTGGACTGATGCAAAACCCTTCTGCAGTGAGACGGGAGCACCAAGCCCCCTACTTCTACCACCCATAATAATAATATCAGTCCATTATACCACTACCACAGTCCATTATACCACTACCACACTAGTCTCCTTCAGCTCCCTGAGGCCAGTCCCCCATGCACAGGACAAGGATCAGTTATTGTTTTGGGGGGCACTGAGGGGGGCAAAAATTGTTTCATACTCCTGGCCAAAAATATTAACAAGTTGACATTGTTAACAATTTAACTCCGAGTCTGAGACTGTATCCACTACAAGTCGGGTGGTTGATGGAAGAGGATATACCCCTCACTGAGCCTAGGAGAAGGCAACTAATAGTCTCAACATATGCCCCTTGCCAGCCTCTGCGGTAACAGCAGGGAAGCTGTGGAGCAGGTAGGGCCTAGCTTTGAGCGAGAGCTCCATCATCACTTCTCCTTTGTCTTTCGCTACCATCTGTGTTGTAACGCAAGCTTGAAGTCTAAAGACCTAGAGCCCTTTTCCCTGTCTGTAATATTGCCATCACCCAGGAGAAACTTGCTTCAAGCTGGGGTAGGTCCCTTCTATATTACCTAGGAGATTCTCTACCTAATGTTTATACTAGGTAGGGGAGACCTATCTTGAAGCATCAAAAGGGACTCATTTTCCAAATACCACCAGGAGGAACATAGCCAGGCTGCGCTACCAGCAAGGCCAATATAACTTCTCTATATTGTAAATCCTCTAACAGAGGAGCAGATTAAGAGGAACTGAAAACAGGGGCAGCCCTCAATCTTTCTTGTCTGGCTCTGCCTCAAATCATCACTGCCACTCCTCTCCCTGCTCCTTCTATTTTTGCTCTGCCATTTCTGAGATGGGTAGACCACTAGTAAACACAGTATACCGCTCTGGGCATACCATTCATTCAGAAGATGAAATCTCACTTTCTCCTTTTCATACAGCCCACCATATGGTTTGCTTATTTTGACTGCGTCTGTGTATTTAGACATTTCCACAGATTAGTCCAAAATGAAGCTCAAATGCATTTTTTCATGTGTGGTATCTTAACTTCAAATAGTGAGCATGCATGAGTAACTCAAGTTATTTTTCTAATGTGGATTTCTTTGTCCATCAGTAATTAATTTCATCTGCCCATTTACTTCAACTTATGAGATCTGCCTGATTTCTTCCCCTTCCCATTCTTTGCTAATATAAAAGTATTACTTCTTTTTTTCCCAGTCACTGATACAACATACATTGTCAACAGCAGTCCTTGAGGAACTGCACTGCTAGAACTTTTTCCTTGTTGAAAATAAAGCCTTTATTTTTCCCTTTCTTCTCTTAGCCGCTTTCTAATCCAGGACAGTCATTTTCCGCTCACTGAGAGACTAGTTTTCTTAAAAGCCACTTGTCAGTGGTTTTAGCAAAAAATATTTTAGAAAAAAGTCCAAACAGGTGTCAATTTGCTCACCTTTAACCATTACTTAGTACAAATAGTTAAAGCATTTGAGCAGACTAGTGGCCCAAAACACTAAAAAACAACCCCCCCCTACTCAACTGCCTTCTCCCAATGAGCTCCACTTCAGACAAACACCAGAATGAAGGAAATGCTGACCACATGAAAAAATCTTGCAAGTGGCCTGCTTAGGAAATGAAATAAAATCTGCAGCTGATGACCTTGACAGGGCTAGTAGCTTATGGCAGTCGAACAGCTACCTGCTGATGTTGAAAATACAGAAGAAAGGCACAAAGAAAAATAAGATGCAAGAAAAAATGGTAAACAACTATGTAATACCAAGCCACTTGGTCTCAAGGCCCCTGTTTTCTCTGTCTTCTCAAGAAAAGCACTACATCTGAAACACTGGGTAAACTAAAAGATACTGTGTTACTCTTATTGTGTTATTTCCTTTTACACACACACACACACATACACACACACACACACGGCAGAGACCCCGACTCTTAGAAACATACAGCCTTTTATTAAAAACCATTTTAATCCTCTAATATAAAAAGTTAAAGCAAAAAAAAATCCCATACTACAAACAACCCTGACCCAAACATTTACTACACAACTGATAGAGAGCTGCTTTATAGTGAAATCACCACTCCCATATCCCAACATGCCAGTTTATTCATATGTATATATGCAGCCATCATGGTAGCCTGCATTTCCCATCTTATCTTACCAGAGGGAGGTTGTTTAGGGGGCTATACAAAAGAACTGCATTTTTTAGCTTCCTGGGGCTGTAATAATGATTACAGTAAGTTAGCTTCTTTCCAGTTTGCTTTATTACAGTTATTTTTAATAACTAACTGAAAGCTATTGCAGGATCTCTCTGCTGTCTCCTGCCCTTTTAATGCTCCAGATCCTGGTTTTAGTTTCTAAGACTAAGGATAATAAGTAGACTAATGTATTTGGTAGGGAGCAGGCATAGTACAAAGGGATTGTCCAAAACCAGGGGTGTCAAAGATATAGCTTGTGGATCTCTATTATCTGTTCTCTGGTGATGCCTGTGGGACTCAGAGTGGACCTACATGCAGTGTACTCTGGACTGACCCTGCATGCAGGGCCAGGAGGGGGGGAAGAAAGGTGCATGCATATGGCCAGTCCAAGGGCCCAGTCTGACCTGCAGACCAGCCCTGTACCATTCCTCTGGCCCATGAGGTCTGATGAGTTTGACACCCCTTCTTTAGCCCATTGGCTTTAAGACTCTTAAATGCCCTTCATCCCCCCATCAAAGTGCATGTTCTTTACATATATGGGGAAGCAAGGTGCATTATGGTTTTGCTTCCACCTTTTATAAGGCTTCTTATGTTCCCCTGACAATTATTTTTTTTCCTATTTTGAACCATGCTCATTTCCTGAGGCCATTTCCTGTTTATTAGTAACAGTCTCCATGATTACAGAATAATTTGTTTCTTGAATGTGACTGTTTGAAAACAACCTCTAATCATAATAATATATAATTATAATTTAATTAATATAATTATAATTTTTTTAAGATTCCAGATGGATATCCTTTGCTACTTAAACTTTAGGATGCCTCTGCTTATATGGAAAATTCTTATTGGTTAGTTCTTGTGTCAAGTTAATTCAGGTCTGGACATAAAATGCCTAAAGCCCTGGACTGAACTGTGCAAAGCCCAGTTGTACTGTGAAAGACCTTGCTTTGAGGGAGAAATATTTTCCTTGTTCCTTGATCTCTGAGACTTAAAGCAGGCAAGAAAATGGGAACCGATTGTCAAGTGATCTTGGTAGAAGCCTCTTTAAATAAGAACAGCATCCTTAAATAAAGATCTATAGTCAATGATAGCAGTGCTGCCCCACATCAATTTCAGTCCAATTTCTTGTATTTTTGTCTCTTAAATGAACTTCACTCAGAATTTAGCTTAAAGGCCTACATGAGTGATTCCCCAAAACATTCATGATGGGACACACCAAGTCATCACACTACCTGCTGGCATGGTAGGGAAATGAAGTGGAAAAAATGGCCAGTGGAAATTGTTTAAAAGGAATAAAACTGCTCAACAACTTGTGGCAAGCTGTTGAGAGTTCATTACGTAGTATTTCTCTTAAATTTGTAATTGCTGGTTTGTTCATGGTATATAAGCTGTTGTTCTTTTAAGGCTTAAAGGCAATGCATATCAGATGCCAGTGATTCAGCTGGCTGGGGTAAAGTCTAGACAAAGAAATTTTCAAAGGGAAAGGAGGTCCAAGATATTTTTTTCGTCCCTAAGGAGAAAGTGGAACAAACCCTCAAGGAAACATCTACAGGTCATGACTGCTGCAATTTCTGTGCTAGTGAATTGGAGACCGTTGAAAATTCACCTGCAAACGAGCTGCCACCAGGGGCATTTTGCTTAATGTTTACAAAATAAGTGGTGAGTAACCAAGACACTTTAAGCTGTTTTTTTTTCCTTTTCTTTAGGAGATCCTAGCTTAGTCCTTAAATGCCATTTGGTGATGCTCTGAGTAGAATCTCACTTGTGGGTGAAAACGGGAATGAGGGAGACAACCTTTACTCCACAGCTCTCAGATGGGAGCTTGTTGAATGCTCCAATTCTCTTCTGTAGAGGGTGGAGAGAGAAGGTGGGATCTAGAGGAAGGGGCTCAAAATTTTTTGCCCAGCATCGTTGTACACGATTCCAAGCTCTTCCTTCCCTCATCTTGGAACCAGTAAACTGCTGCTCAGCTGCCCATCTATACTCTGAGACAGTTCCTCCAAAAAGTTGGTTCCCAGGACATTGTCAAAAGGTGCTGATTGACTGGCCTCTTCCAAAGCTCAAGGCATACAGTTGTGGTGGAAGCAGTGTAGAGCAGGAAGCAGAAGGAAATGTGAGGAGGGAGATCAACAGATCTGGAAGCCAGACTGTAAAGAAGGTCGGAGTAAAAGAAAGGGTGAGAACAGAGTGCAGGTAACAGGGGCACTGTTAAAGGCGACATCTTGCTATATCTTCTGAGCTCCAGGGACAAAATTATTCCATGTTACTCATACAGATGTTGCAGTAAGAGTTTTATGTACATCATTAGCTACACAGCCAGACACAGTTTCATTTCTTGTTAAGGTTTTGGAGGGGGTCAGATTCTGCCCTTACACATGTTGACTAACTAGTACTGTCCACTTAAAGTAGCTCTCTTGCCGGTAAAGGGACACTGCCGTAAAGAACCCATTATGAATTGTGAAGTGCAAAGGGTTGCATAATTTGTTCCCCAATGATGGATAATTTGCCACACATTTTAGCTCTTTTAAAACCAGCTGAAGGGCTTCTTGTTAATTCAAGCGGAGGCAGCGTGTCAAACAGTAGGGATTCATGGGGGTTTGGAAAAATATCAGAAAATTAGAAGGTGGAAGTGTTAGAATAAATGAATTGTCCATGGGGGATTGGCAGATAAGGACCCTATGGAAAACCTGGTGGATGAAAGGAACACAGCGTAAAGAGGCAGTAGCCTGTAGAGTTAAAGGAGACTCTAGAAACATGAGAATGATTTTTTTCCCCCCCCAAGAATAATGGTCTGGAGTAAACTGGGAACACTTGGAGAGAGATTACCACCACCAGCAGCAGCTTTGCAGCCAAGAAATGTTTCCAGTAAGCAGCATCTTGGAAGATAATACTTGGACCCTACAGCCTGTACAAAGACTTGCCCAGTTCGCTATCTTCACTCCTGGAGTCTAACCTGTATCTATTACAGGAAGCCAAATCTGTTCTCATTTACAGGGTGCAAATGCAAAATAATTCTGATGAAGCTTACTTACTTGCTATACCAAGGAATTGTGTTTTCCTTCACCCTTTCTCTACGTTGCAATGAACACTTTCTGGTATGTATCAAGACCAGTCTCTTCCCTAGTAGTGTGATACAAATTGGACAGGGTAGGGTGGGACAATCCAGAACTAAATGGATTTAATTTAAAAAACATGAATAATCTTCTAAATCTAGAACCAACTGATCAATAGTTTGGCAAAAGAAGCTATTACTCCTTTGGAGTATTGCATTTGTTTTGCAGTACATAACACTTTGCTGAAGACCTTATGCCATAGATAAGATATGTTGTTTGCTCTGGAGATCTTGCAGCCTAAGGCACAATTCTTTAGTTTTAAGTTGATTCTGCCTAACCTTATGCCAACTTTGGCATTAACTACTGCATAGATAATAAAGTCAAGCCTCAGCAAAAGTCTTTGCATCTGGATCAAAATTCAGCCCTGAAAAAAGGATTTAAATTTTTTATAGTAATAATTTGTTTATTCAGTAGTGCCTGTGCAATGTCCAAGAAAAAATAAAGTATTTTAAACAGTAAAAAGCCCCTTGAGGCAGTGTGGTGTAATGGCCAAATGGGCATCCAAGGAACTTGGCTTCTATTCTGGCTCTGCCGCTGACCTGATCTAAGACAAGTCACTTCACTTCTCAGTAGTTCCGTTTCTTCATCTGCACAATGGGTGTAACAACACTGACTTCCTTATAAAATGCTTTGGTGTCTACTGAAGAAAAGTAGCACAGGAAGACCTAATCAATGCTGTATTGCCTGACTGACTTCCGTTAAGCATTATGGAAGCTCAGGCTTAAATCAGAGAATTGTAATTTCCTGATGCTCACTGAATGCTCTTTCTGAGATTATAGTATGAGCATCCTATGGCAAGGAAAAAACGGCACTAGGATACAACATCCTCTGCTTGCAGATGGCTGGGAGGTATTTAACCTGCTGTTATAGATATCACTTCCAGGGTCCCGTGTAGATTAAATGATAGAACCCATGGAGGGACTAGAAGATGCATTTTATTTTATTTTTTTAATTTGGCTTGCCTGAACAGTAATTATGGAAGAGCAGAGGGCAAAAATTTTATTGTTAACTTCAGTTGATTTAAAAAAATAAATGAAAATCACCTCAGGGATCATGCAGACTTTATCACTGTTAACATTGGCTATCCTCCTCCCCAGCTCCCTTAGCTCATTGTTACCCCTACTCAGTGTTGCCATTTCATGAATTTATCATGAGTCGTGGGATGTTTGGTGTTCAACTTGAAGGCCCAGCTGCTTGGGTTATGCTATTACATAAGCATCAATCCTTTAATTTAGGAAAGCTATTCTTAACCGTGGAGAGAAACCTTGAGGATGTGACTCGGAAGCGTTAAGGGCAAGAGCCTAAATGGAAAACATCTTCCTTCTTGTTTTTAAATGCTTTGATTATTAAGCCTGTCTCAGTTTTTGAATGCCTGGTGTTTGCATGGTTGCCTATGTGTTATCTCTCATTAGACCCAGCTCTTCAGTTAGTTGTGTGGGAAACTAATGGACGTGCATTGTCTCAGTGGAGACTGGGGGAGTCATACGGAGGTCAACCCAATGAGTTTTGACTGAAACAATGGTATTTTTCTTATGTGCTCATAAAATGTGTGGCCAAATAGGGCTTGCTTCCTTAGTTCAGATTCTGGATATTCTTACCATACAGAACAGTAAATACGTGGTGGCGTACTGATACTCTGTGTGCACTTCCTTGTGGCAGGACACAGCGTTGCCTCAGTTTCCCCAGAAGCACTTCTTACCTGCTCTGGGGCCTATGGCTCAGCCCTCCACCCAGGTAGCTATGACAATTGCTCTCTCCCTACTAGAGTGGCAGAGACTAAAGCAACACAATCACAGAATAAAGAAGCCTTCACCATGGGCTCAGTGCTCAGCCCATCTTACTAATTAATTAATCAGACTTCAAAATTCCTCCTGACAAAGTCATCCTCTGCCACAGCTTGATTCAGCAATCAACATCCAATCCCAGAAAAAATCAAACGGCCCACTATCAGGCCTGATTTCTCTTTAGGGAGGTTCTTCTTAGCTGCCCTACTTAGCACCTGACTGTTGCCTGGCTGGTCTCCACAGGTGAGAGCGCCTGGACCATGCAACCTGCCAGCCAGCTTCTAGTTAATGGAGGATCTCTCATTTTTAGCTCCTTCCTGCAGACCTGCCTGCCACAACTGGTGCACTAAGCAGACCTGATCTTAACTCCAGCTTGTGTGGTTTGTGCACAACAGTTACAATATTCCTAATCCAAATATTTATGGTATACAACTGTGCCTTCGAATACACCAACCTTTTATTAAAGGTTAATGTTCTTTGACGACAGCAAATTCAGACTCCTGGGGTTATAAGAAAGCAATAAGTTATCTTGTATAATTAAGGTACAGGACCAAATCTTCAGTGGAGATTCTTTTGTGTAAGCAGGAGTAGAAAGTGTCCCTTTCAGATTGCAGCTCCTTGTCTTCAGGGACCTCAATTCAGCTGGGAACTTTGTGTTTGATTATTACCAGTGCAAACAATGGGTGATAATGGGTACAAGTAGAAGAAGGTAGGATATACAGTATCTGAGCAAGTCAGAGATGGTCAAGATAGCCACTGGCACCTGGGAGATTTAAAAGAAGGCTGGGGATCCAGAAGTAGAACCAAGTGTTATTCCTACTAAACAAGCTTTAGCTTAATTTAGGCAAGCTTAATAATAAAATTGTGCTAAATATACTAACAAGTTAGAAATGAGTTTAAAAGTGTGATTGTAATTTTGTTTGGTGGAGCTAATCCCCTGTCACTGGCATAGGCATATTATTGATTGTTCCAATACAACTACTTACTCTCCAGAATATCGGGACCTTAGTTTGGCTGGTTGCTCCATAACAATAAGGTTTAGTTGGTGATAGTGGAAGAAGGTGGTTTCTCTATGGGAAGGTGGCGAAGTCACAACACTTGGCTTATTACTAACCAAAGAAAATGGTGATAGGACAGTCTACAGGTCATGCAGCACAGCAGCCAGTCTTGAATGGAAAATATTTTAAATTAAAAATGCATAAGTTTTACAAGGAGCCACCTTTAATCCCTTGAGAGACAGATCCTCAGAAGCTTCCCATAGAGAAACCACCTTCTTCTACTCTCCCCAGCTAAACCTTGTCGTCATGGAGCAACCGGCCAGACCAAGGTTCCAATGTTCTGTAAAAAGTATGCATTTTTATTTCAGAAGCTGAGGATTTAGACCAAGAACCTGGAAGTTTAATTAGTTACTAAAAATAAGTCCTTCTCTCTGAGGGGTAAGTGCTATTTATCTTCAAGTTACAACTGAATAGACAAGTGACTGCCAAAAAAAGGACTGGCTTCATTCATTTTTTTTTGAATTGCCAACCTGCCCTAAACTTTGCTAGTAAAATTGTTTAGTTCCATTGCTGTATGTGTGTCTGAAATCCATGTCAGGAAATATATTTATTTCCTCAGAAATTATTAATACTTTGAATGGAACCCAGTTTTAAATTGTGAGTTCCTCTTCGTAGTTCTTTTTAATATTAGGCTACTTATTTAGTACTACAGATCATTTTGGGTTTCATCTATTTACCAATAAATCCTGACATTATCTTTTCTCCTTGATTCAAAATAGTCTATATCAGGGCATATGATAAGTGAATTCCCTCCCCCCCACCATCCCAGGAGTCAGAAAATGGGAGGGGGAATGGAGCTTAGGAATCAATGCAATTAATTTGTTATGGTAAACTGTAGAATTATATTACACAAAGGGTATTTTATACAGGCCCTTCTTACCCAGCCAGGCAATGGAGTTTGCCATTGCACCAAGCTTCTTTGCATGGGCTACCTCCTGAACTGGAGACAGTGAAACCATGTTTGTGTAGTGCTGTGGATGCTAATAATTAGCACTGCCTAGGATGGAGGAGACTCAGGTTCAAATCCCCTCCTTGATTACAGAGACATGAACTCAGCCCTGCTATTATGATACTCAGCTCAATTTGTTCTACTGAAATTGTTTCCCCTTTAAAAAAATAAATTAAAAATGAATGAAAGAGGGATGTGGACAACATGGAGAGGTTCAGAGGAGGCCACTTGCATGGTCAGGGAGCAGCATGGCAGGTCCTACGAGGAGAGGCTATGGGACCTGAACCTGTTCAGCCTCCACAAGAGAAGGCTGAGGGGGGATCTAGTGGCCGTTTACAAACTAGTCAGAGGGGACCAGCAGGCACTGGGGGAGTCCCTGTTCCCCCGAGCACCGCCAGGAGTGACCAGGATTAACGGTCACAAGCTGGCAGAGGGTAGGTTTAGGCTAGACATCAGGAGGCGCTACTTCACGGTCAGGGCGGCTAGGATCTGGAACCAGCTTCCAAGAGAAGTGGTTCTGGCCCCTACCCTGGGGGTGTTTAAGAGGAGGTTAGATGAACACCTTGCTGGGGTTGTTTGACCCCAGTGCTCTTTCCTGCCATGGCAGGGGGTTGGACTAGACAATCTACTCAGGTCCCTTCCAACCCCAGAAACAATGAAACTATGAGGCTGAAGTGCGAGAGGGAGACTGACTTTGCCATCCAGTAATTAGGATTGTCACTTGACATATCTAACTATGGTAGTTGTCACTGGGGGGAAAAATCATATCATCCTCGGGTGCAGTCTCTCCAGCTGTAAAATGGGGATAAATACGCTCATCTCCTTTGCAAATTGCTTTGAGATCTATAGGTAAAATTATTAAATGTATGTTGCTTATCAGCCTGTCCTGGGAGAAATCCCAACCAGGATGTGGTGTCAGAGGACAGACATTAGACAAGCCACACTTTTATGTGCCTAACTTTTGCTTTAATTTACCCCATAAGTTTATAAATCAACAACTTCTTACCTCATTTTTTATCCCATGTATATTTTGCATTCTTTGTGAGTGCTGGCCTTGAATGAGCTTGGTATTTGTACTTGCTGTCTACTGGAAGGTCAGTCACATACTCAGGTACAGCTCTCATACTAATTATTGGCAGAGTTCCAACAGCCTGTAGCCATTGCACTCAAAAGCCACTAGCAGGATGGGTTAGCACATCACAATAGCCTTTCTTTTCTCCATGTAACGCTTTAGAAACCATAAAAGATCACTTAGGTGTTTAAATATAGACCCAGGGGCTAAGTCCTCATCTCTGTGACCTTCAAGACTTCCTTTGTGTCGCCACCCTTTCTTGCTAATGCCCCTTCTGCTGGAACATGACAAGAGCTTGAAGCCACAAGAAGTGGCACCACATTGATTTCTCTGCACTCTCCTGATCACACGCAGGGGCAGAGTAAATACCTCATGGAGCAGAGGGGACCCACAATGCAAACATGTACTCTGGAGGTTTGCTGGTTGTCTTGAAGGTCACAACACAGACCCTACAGCACGGTGTGCACCGCAGCCCGCTGAAGACCCCCAACTCCCGCCACAAGCTGCTTGGCTACAACTGATTCTTTCTCTCCTCTCCCTACTCTTGCTGCTACTAACTTGCCCTGTGACCGGACTGCCTTTATTCCCGTTCCAGAGCACAAAACAAAGCCGATGCCATTGAAACACCCTGCTGCTGTGCCAGGGAATTAAATCCACCCCAGTCCTGGGACACCAGCTCTGTCACCCCAGCAGCCCACTTGGAACAAGTAGCTTTTCTGGAGCACACGTGTGGGACTGAAGCAATGACACTTCTGCTTTGAGCCCTGCACTGGAGCAGGCTGCCAGCTCGGATCAGAGTCATGATGGTGAGGTCATTGACACATGCAGACATGACCCAGAGGGAGGTGGGACCTGGTCGTGCCCTCCCCCCAGACACACACGCACCCCTTCCCCTAGGAGCATGCTTCCACTCTCGATCATATGGAGGCAGGCCCCCCAGCCCCACTGGAGGAGGGGCCCTGCTTCCAGCTCCCAGGGAAGCAAATGTGAAAGCCACAGTTTTAAACTTGGTGCCAAAAATGGGCACTGAGTTTAAAACTGCAGCTTTTACTTCCCTGCTGATGAGGATCCTGGGGCCCCGAATTGGAAGGGGCCCCTGGGCTCATGCCTAGCTTGCCCGTTCATTAATCTGCCTATGGCAGGGATGCCCACCCCCTTCCCACAGGGTATTTAGTGGAGATATAATGAAAAAAATTAAACTTCTTGAGTCACACTCTTGTCAAGCATATATCTTGCACTGAACTCCATGCTGACATGGCTGGGCTGGCCTGCTATCAGTACCCAAGACTGATTGATTAAAGCTAGCTCAGGTATGTTTGCTACATTGAAGTTAAAGTAGTGAATGCAATGTATACACACCAAAGATGCAATTACATAGGTGTGTCTACAAGTCTGCTCCCTTTCCTATGGGTATCAGCATATGGAGAATGGCTGGAAACCTGGAGGGTTGCCAGCCAGATTTGAAAGCTAATCTCATGGTATAATGAACGGGAAAACGACTTTTAAGACTGATTTTCAAGCAGATAGTGTCCCTTTAATCTCAGCTGGAATGCTTCCAGAATCCTGGCCTTGCTGTCTGGCTGCTGCTTGAAATGTGACAGTCTGATGCCTCACACCTTTGTTTGGGATGTAAACTTTAATCCAATAAATTCACAGTAATTTTGCATTTAGCACACATGGCTCTATGCTTCATAATTAAGCTGTTCTTCCAGTTCAGATGAGAAGGCGCTTTGGTTATAACATTTGTTCCATTTGGGAGAAGTAATTCTTGACCTCATAAAAAATACCCTTTTGTTCAATTGCTAATAATAAAACCTATTTTTTTACTGGTATCATTCACAGATCTCCAGGGGCTTTAGAAAGAAGGCCAGTTTCATCAGTCCCATTTTGCAGATAGGGAAACTGAGACACTGAAAACGACTTGCTAGGGGGACCCAGCAGGTCAGCGGCAGAGCCAGGAATAGAAACCAGACCTTGTGAGTCCCCATCAACTAGATGCATTGTTCTACCAATCCAATTTCAATTTTTTATTTTTCTAATAATCCATTAAAAGAAAAACAAATAGCTGAAAGATTATTGAAAGGACAATGTCACCTAGCCCTATTTTACAGGCCTGCTTCAAAGGAACATTTCTTCTTGATATCATTAAGCAGATTCAGGCAGCCAAATACTTAGAACTGGTTACACAATGATTACATTTATTACAAGCTGTTAAAAGGTTTCAGACTATGTTCTGTAACTATCAGATAATTTATTATACTGTTATACTGATATGACAAATTATGTCATCAGATTCATCTCCAATTCCAAATTTCCTAAAATAAACTGAATTATATTACTGGAGCACATGATTGTTGAGAGTTTTTCATCTGTCTTTAAAAAACATGGAGTGAATTGTTTGCCCTTTAATTTTACTGTATCAGACACTTAGGCTACAGCAATCTGTTGGCTGCAGAACTCAGTAGTCTTTTAGTTGCCTGATTTTATCAAGTAAAAATGTCTAACAAGTCTTTATTTGCATATCAAAGACATTGATTACATCATACATTACATACATTCCAAAGTAAGATCTAATTCCCAATGTTAGTTGTTTCATTTTGGTCTTCTCTCAGCAGTGTATATCAACAAACCATAACATTTTTGTGGTAGTATTGTTTCTTGAGAACATAAAGTCATTTAGTCTTAACAATGTTCAATCTTATATGCAGGCTAACAGGGAAGATATTGAAGCTCTAAAAGCATGTTTATGAGAAATTTCCTGCTCCCCCCCCAGAAAAAATGTTGCCTTAGAGCAGTGGTCTCCAAAGTGGGGTGCGTGCACCCCAGAGGGTGCACAAGACGATCTATTGGGGTGTGGGAAGAAAATATTAGAACTTCTATTTATATTTTTTATCTAAAAAAATAAGAAAGAAATTAAGCTTTACTAATATTTAATATACAGATTGACACTGGTGCCCTCACTCGGTCTGTAGGTCAGACGGTCACGTATCACGTATGGTATGTGACTAGTACATGAATATAATTTATAAATAAATAAATATACATATATTGGGGGTGCATGCTCAAACTTTTTTTACTGATAGGGGTACGCGATCAAAAAAGTTTGGAGACCACTGCCTTAGAGAACAGCAAAATGAAAAATTGTCTTCATGCTCCAATTAAAGTCTATTGATAACCAGGAGTGAGTGTTGTGTAAGGGCATTGCTCACCCACAGAGAAACTTGGAGTGGGTTTGGAAAGGGTATGCAAAAATGACAAGGGATGCATCTACACATGCAAATTAATGCAAAGCAATAAACTCTGGCACATATCGCAGTGGAGTTTATTGTTCCCAGGTGCTGTGTTTACATGAGCGCCCAGAACCACAGCATATTGAGCTGGGTTGGAGCAGCCTCAGCTGGCAGGGGGCTGAGGGGATCAGCCTGCAAGCCTGGGGCTGCTCCAACCTGGCTCAACATGTTGTGGAGGGGCTGGCTGGGGCACAAGGGTGCTTAAGTGTGGGGTTAGCCAGCAGGCAGCCCTCACAGTGAAGCACCCTTGTGCCCCAGCCAGCCCTGTCAGCATCTACATGTGCGTTGCTGTGCAGTAAATGCCAGCGCAGGACAGTACTTTTATTTACAAGTACTAACCTATGGCAGTGTTTATTAGTTTATTGCAACCTAGTAAGGCTTCATGTGTAGGTGCATTGACTTGACTGCAGAGCTAATTAGGCAGCTTAGCAGTAAATGTCTTATGCAGATGGACTCAATGTGGCCAATACTGGCTGTAACAAGGCTTCAGTTATTGCATCCACTTGCTAGTGGCCTGAT
The DNA here is from genome assembly GCF_052110815.1 of Crocodylus siamensis. Lineage (NCBI taxonomy): Eukaryota > Metazoa > Chordata > Crocodylia > Crocodylidae > Crocodylus > Crocodylus siamensis. The sequence continues at coordinate 80,526,336 of NC_143401.1, forward strand.
CCAAAGTCCATTGAAATAAATGGGAAGAATCCCACTGATTTCAATGTGCTTTGGGCAAGGACTGGATAGTAAACAGATCTTTACATATTCATGGGCTGTCATCTTCCACAACAGATCCTTAACTGGTATCAGGTGTTATTGATCCACTGTTTTTCTGTAGGGACTGAATTCAGTGGGCCTATGACAAAACAGAGCAGCAAACCCACACCCTTTGTTTATCCACAGGGGATCAATAAGATGACAAATCATTCAGAATAGGGGCTATGACTTTCTACTCAGAAGTAGTTGTGTTTCAAAGGAAGACTGTTAGAGTATTCATCACACTATAACATCCGTAATACTTGTGATTTACCTAAATACTCCTGCTTTTTCATTTTTTTTGAAGTATATAGTGAGGGGTGGGGGTAGAGTAAAAACAATAAATAAATAGAATCCAGTTTATGTTTTATACCAGAATGCTTGTAAATGAGGCCATTTCTAAATCTGAACATGAATAGATATTGGATTTTTCAACTGTTACCCTATCATACATGGGTATGTAAATATAATTACTTCCATCTAGGCATAAGCTCTTTGCCCCAAACATTTACTATCGACAATGGAAGTGATTAGCTTTAGGAATGCGCTATCCCACATACCACTGGTACAGGAAAGACTTGATAGCTCCACTTCCCCTCCATGATTCTCATGCCTTTAGTTCAGGTCGAATAATTCAGTTGAAGTCAGTGGGGTGTTCATGGAATAAGGTACCACTCAGCATGGGTAAAAGGTCAGAATTTGGCCTCCAGATGATATTGGCTAGCAGACATTTCTGTAGCCTTCCCTCAAAACCCTATGGGCCAGACTGTGAAACTATCATATAACTAGTCTCAGTGAAGTAAAAGTTTGTCCTGGTCTTGACAACTTGAAAATCTAAATAGACCAGAGGGGTTGAGGCTATGAGAAAAGAGGCTTTTAGTATGTTATCCCAATTTTACAGGTGGGCACGTGGGGCCGAGAAAGATTAAATGCTTTGTCTGAGACCTTACATGAAGCCTGCGACAGAGCTGGGAATTCAACTCCGACCTTGAGTGTTAGTTTAGCACAAGTCATATACCCATCCTTCCTCAGGTGTCTGAATTCTGAACGTCTTCCATTGGGAACAGAAGCAGACTCAAAATGATCATGCTGCTTAATTAAAACACATTTCTTAGGGAAGGCTTATCATAGGTAGATCAAATAGGCTAGAATTATGTTTAAAACTATACAAGATGCTTTGGCACAGCTGAAATGGCCCCTTATAAGCAAACTGTAAAAAGAGATGTGATCTTACTCTGTGTCTTTTCTTAAAAGGCTATGTGCATGCATTTGTGGTCTCTAAAAAGATAATTGCTTATGCTCATGAGATACTGTTCTTCAGAACATGAGACTGGATGAAGTGGCATTAAAATCTCTTGCTGCCCTCAGGTTTCTATTTATCCCAAGCAACAGGCTTATGCCCATGACAGAGGACCGTTACTTGTATCTTAATATGAAAAGTTGAAAACTAGAGATCCTCCTTTCTGTTTTCTCTCATCCTTAGAAAAATTAAGACGCATTAAGTGTAGTTTCTTACTGGCACAGATTTGCCTCTGTGATAATTTGCTGAACCCCTTTTAAATTCAGGAAGCTTACATTGCTAGCTGAGATGTGCTAGCTTGGATGTGCTGACTTCATGCAGATTCTAAACCCAGATGTTCTCCTATGGGTTTTTTATGTGTATCCAAGGATATGCATGTTTAGCCTTTATTTTTAAGTTTTGCAAAGAAGGCTGCTAGAAGTAGGAGTCGATTTGAATTTAAATCTCAAGCTTCTTCTGAACCTTAGGGGTTTGGAATCTGGAATTCACATCTGAATTTCATGTTAGTTCTTTGCCTCTACAATAGGCCAACCCAAAATCCTGCATCCAAGTGTCCCACATATGTGTATTAGATCTAAATATTGAGGATCACTTCTTTCCTAAACCTGTTACTTCTGTCTCCTCAATTTTTAAATACACCTGTGTATTCTGATCTGGAAAGATACTATTTTTGCCATAAAGCTACTCTTTCACAAAGCTTAAAGCATATTTGGCAGGGGAAGGCTCCTGAGTTCATTATTATTCTAAAGAGATAATGTATGAGAAGTATGTACATTAAAAACAAAGCAGAGTCAGACAGCTTGTCATTTGTAGCTGCTTAAACTAATCAATGATACAGGATTATGAATGAAACCAGCTGAAAGGTTGGAGATTTTACTGAAACATTTGAAAATGAGATTGAAATGAGCTGTATAGAGTTATGCTTGATGAGATTTAATTCTTTGTTAACTATTGTATGATGATGGCAGGCAGTGCTGTTGAGCAGTTGCTTTTAACATAAATCTACTGGATGTGAAGGAGTTAATTTTCAAAACCCAGAGAGATGCTTGAATTTCTGACATAGCTACATAAGCCTATGTGTTATACACGCACATCCTGAGTGACGATTGACTTGTTCTTGTCTAGTTTGCTTGAAGGTTTTTGCATCTGGAATTGCACGTTGATATCTATATGGAAAAACAGGCCCTTCCCTAGTCATGCCGATGAACCAAAGCTTCAAACATTTTACTGGTCATCATGCTTCATTGATCTGAAGTGAGTAAATGTCCCTAGTCTCCTCTTCTATACTTTCAGGGTATAAGTTCAAGAAAGGTTATGAGGTGCTAAAAAATGGAAGAAAATGGAAAGCTGGGAGAAGTAAAAAGGGGAGGTATTAGGGAAAAGGTTTGTTGTTGTTACTGATGTATATATTTACAGAGCCACTATCACCCCAAGGTGTAAGCACTTCCCAAGTAGTTCTCCCATAACCCTGCTCTGATGTAAAGGAATGCTATTATCATAAAGGAATGGTATTATCCCCATTTAACCAATGGGGAACTGGAGGACACACTGCTTAAGTGACTTCCCCAAGGGAGCATAGGAAGCCTGTGAGAGCTGAGAACTGAGCCCACTTCCTCTGAACATCAGTCTAGTTCAGTGATTCTCAACCAGAGTCAGCCAGACCACAAGTTGTGTACAAACACGGATAAATGTACAAAACCAGTCCCCAGTCTATAGAGACGGAAAATGGGATCCTGTTGCTCTGGCAGAGTAGCTCCTGTTTTACAAAAGAGTAACTCCCAAGATAGTTCAGTCCAGCGACTGATTTCCCTCCCCACCAACTTTGAATGACAATTTTGTCTAAAAGATTACATTTTGTTAATACACCATAATTTATGTGACAGTCCTGTGGATCAGGCACATTTGTTTGAAAAGAATGGCTTTTTTTGCTGTGTAGCGTGTTTAGAAAATGCCAAATACCCTGGTTCTACTTTAATCAAAGTTCCCATTTTGCTACGATAGTTGTTTAAGCAGGTGATGCTCCTAAAGGGCCTAGCGCAGAGTTTTAACATGCTTCAAGGTCCAGACTTGTGCTTGGCTTTACAAATGACTCAAATGACAATATAATGTCATTTGACATTCTCTGGCTCCGGGGGTTTCTAGATTTTCTCTCCAAGACCTCTCTGTCCTCTGTTCTCTTGGTCACTTACTTCACCTTTTCTTTAAGGTCCTCCTAAATTAGAGTTAACTTGACTTGGCAACACATGTGATGCCACCTTGGAGTGACTCAGTAAAAACAGTCCTGCATGGCACTCAGGAACAGGACATGTGGATGACTCAGATGCAGAACTGTAGAATCTGCCAGGTTGTCACAGAGTTTTGATCGATTTAAGGACTATGGTGCTTGGCCTGGTTATTTTACAATCTGTACTGAACAATGTATGTGTCTGCAGGCTGCCTTTCTTCATCTTTGTCAGCCTTTAAGGGAACGGATATGATGGAATATCTTAGTGATATAGGTAAATTGCCACATTCAGAGGCTGCACTGTCTGATTTTTCCCTTCTGTTAACTTTTTATGGAATTGTATTGGGAATCTATCAGAGATTGGCTCCTTTCCATTGTTTAAAGCTGAGATTGCCTCTAATATTTTTTCTTCCAGTGGGAATTCAAGGTTATTTGAGGTATATTGGATATCGGAGTCTGCTCGTTTTCGAGACAGTCCATTTGGTTTGCTGTTTTTCTGAACAGAAATCCTTCTATAATGATTGACAGGTCGTACATAGAATGTTTACCCTTAACTCCTCTTTTGTCCTATCTCCTTATGAAGGCAATTTTTTTTCCTTCAGTAAACATGCTTTTAAATAACTGGGCTAAATTCTCCTCTTTGCTCAACCCCTTTTGTGCTGTGAAGTTTCAGGACAGGTCCCAAACCTCTTTGTACATTACTACTGTCTGTCACTCTTTGAGGATGGTATTAGAAAAATAAATGATACCAAATAGGTGTCGCATAGGTATAATTGCAAGCAGAGTCTGGCTTATTTTCATTTCCATTAAGCGCCAAAGTTTGCCACCTAAAATCATGCTGAGTGTCCTACTTTGCAAGGAGTTACAGAGCAATTGTTCTGAGTAATTGTATCGGAATCAGGCACAAGTGTCACAGAGCGTTTACGTGGAATAAAGGTAAATGGTGACTGATTTGGGGACTGAAGAGAAAAATAGACGAGAAGGTTTTTAATACCAGTGTAAGCACTACTTCACTCTGCATCTGCATTTCTCAGACATTAATATTCTCCAGACATAGACAGTAAAATCCAGGCCCCATTGAAATCAAAGGCAAAGCTAGTTTCAGCGGAGGCAGGATTCTAGGCAAAGATTCCAACTTGATCTCATCTTTTCTGTCCCCCATCCCCAAATATTTTGTCTATGAAACCTGACCTTTCCCCACCAGACTGTCGTAGTCTTTGTTGCAGAAGCTTATGTGACTTGATTCCAAGAGCGACTCCATGGAACAAGCAATTTTAGTGAAGTCTTCCCTACTCACTGCCCATTTCACCACTAATAAAAACAGTTTGCCTTCATCTGTCTCTGCTCCCAGTGAATTTCATTTAAAGCCCCAGTAACTTTTTGATCACCTGCTTGCTGTATTTTCCTTCCTACTCTCAAACCTTTTCTCAGCTGTCAGTCGGCCTGGTAACATCATCTTCTGCACCTTCCTGGTTCCACAACATCTTATCTTCACCTTTCCTCATTGCTGCTGTCCTATCTCAATTGCAAAGATCTTGATCCGGAGAGAGAGATGTTAGTGCTCAGTACAAAGCTCTAAGTCCTTTTCCCATGTGCACACTTTGACAATTCGTGCGAGTACGCTGACTTGAAATGTGAGTGATTAGATTGACTTTTAACTGTTTGGCAGTTTGTTCATGCTGGTTATTGCAACTTGATAATGCACATCTATTTATAACCAAAGATATATGATATTGTTTTCATGCATAAAGAATCATTGTGAAATCCCCATGTAGTTGCAGCCTACTTTTACTTCTACAGAGTTTCAGGAGTTGCCAGCTGGGATGAATTGTCACTATTGGCAGAAGAGACTTTGCCACATGCAAAGTCTTCTACGTTACATCTTCTAAGAAAGACAGGCCATTGGGCACTGGCTGGGGCTTGGAAAACTTGGATTCATTCTCAGCTCTGCCACTGACACTCTGGAGACATTTACCTAGCAGACTACCCAGCAAAGATAAGGAGCCACATGAGAAAAGCTCCATTTGCTTTCATGGAACTCTGCCAACCTGCCGCAGCTGTGGATCTGGCCCTTGCTGTTCAGGTGTGGTTGTGATATCTAAGTTTATCTGCAAAATTTGCCTGACAGTATTATGAGAACAAGTTTTCTTGCTTGATTCTAATCCTTCCTGCTTTGCATTGGGTTGGAAATACCACAAAGGCAGATGTTTTTGTAGCAGCTTTTGCACTTAAATTCTCGGCCCAGAGAGCAGCAGCTATAAGGAAGTGAAAAGGAAAGGACAGCCTTAATGGAAAATTCAGTCTTTTTGTAAATGCTTGATTAGCCTCTGTTCTACAAATGGCTAAACAGCTGAGGGGAAGAGGAGGGAGTTCTTACTTTTTCTGAAGTGATTCACCCACCTTTCCACATAACCTTAACTCTGAAAGCTTTGCTTCTCTGCTTTATGTTCAGCTGCCAACATTTATATTTGCATTGCTCCATACTTGAAGGGTTACACAGACTACTCATTTCTCCATTTGCTCCTACCACATGTTAATGCTCTCTTGTGCTAAGTGATGCTCCATAAGGAAGCCCTAGCAAACTGTGCCAATGAGTGTTGTTGTGCAAGTTAAGACATTTTATCTTGTTTTGACCACTGAGTACAGACCTTTTTCTGAAGGGCTGACTAATTTAGATCAATGGGGTTATATAGTGCGGAAAACTCAGAAAGGGAACTTTGCTGCCTTTTCAGAATATATCTGCAAGAGCTTTGTATAAATCCATTTAAAAAGACAATAAAAAATAAGCTTCAAATTAAACATATGTATATAGTTGCACATAATACACTTAACAAATATAATTATTCCAAGTTCAGAAAGTGGTTCTCCCCACATTAACCACTTCCCCATTGTACAGATGTAATGTAACACAGATGTACATTTGGGTATGCTGAAGTTTAATGATGTATTGACTATAATGACAAACACATACTTTGGAATGCATCATACGTTTCTACCACAAAACAGGTTTGTGTAATGTGAAAGGCTGATTTACTTTCTGTGACGATCCCTATTTTACAAGTTAAAAGTTGAGGCCCAACTCCTTCTTTCATCATCACAGGTATAAAATTCAGATATGTGCTGGGGATGTTACTCCAAATTTATACAGGTTTAAGGAGAGCAGAATTTGGTGCACAGTTATTATTTCTTATGTACTTTATAACATTGTGTCTAGGTATTGCAGCAAATACTGGCAGAGAAATCATGTAACTGCTTCATTAAGCTACGTATAACACCTCTTGAATATAAACAGGGTAGGTAAAGGATAGAATATAAGACATAATTTTGATCATATAATACCTACATAATTACATATTCCATCTGAAGACCTTAAAATGTTTTAAAAAGGGGGAAAGTATCATCCTTTAAAAAGGGCAAAAGTACATTACGCTTGAATGCTTATCTTGCTGGGGTGATCTGATCCCAGCTGACTTCCTGCCCCTTGGGCAGGGGGCTGGACCTGATGATCTCGTGAGGTCCCTCCCAGCCCTAATGTCTGTGAAATCTATGAAATTACAGTTGGGGAAACTGAGGCACAGATAGAGGAAGCAATTTGTATAGCATCTCCAGGAAGTTAATGATAGACCTACAATCAGAAACTAAGTCTTATAAATTCCAGTCTGGTCTATGGTGTACTTAATATATTTTAGCCAGGATCATTTTGTAAGATCTAGGATTTATTTGAAGTTTATGAAGGGTCCAGTCCTTCTGCCACTGATGTCAATAATAGAATTTCAAAGGGAGCTGAATCAGGTGTCTGATGCATTTGCACCATATACTTTAACGGCTGCTAAGCAAGAACATCTGTTTTTAATGGCTTATATACCTGCAATACATGTAGCTGTGTCTGATGCACTACTCTGATTGAATCAAAATTTATTCAATCAGGAGACAGTCAAATCATATTTGCAGATAGTCAATGCATCATTTTCCCCATACATTACTGCATTATTCTTTAATCTGTAATGAGTTGTTATTTATTAATGAATATCTTTTTCTGCTACTCAGGCAGTTTTGTAAATGACCAGATAATATTGGTTAAATACATGAGTCACAAATGGTGTATTCATTTATGATGTTTTGCACTGATTTGCCAGGTCTGGACTGTTCCTCTCAAGCAGGGGTGGGCAGTTATTTTGGCTGGAATGCCACTTGAGTTTTGGTGTCTTTCTCTCTCTCTCTTTCTTGGAACCCACTTGCCACCTGGAGCTGTTGCATGCCTCAATCCCCACCCCAGTGCGGACCTTGCTGGCCACATCTGCAGCTTACGCCACCACCCATCTGGCATGGAGGAAGCAGCTCCAGGCGGGTGTCAGGGTCAGCAGTGGATGCGGCTGGCAGGTTCCAGGTGAGGATCAGGGCATCTATCTGGGTTCACAGCTGATGTTGTGTCAGTGCTGGTTGGAAACAGTCCTGCCTGCCTGCCTGCCTAATACCATGCAGTGGCTGGAGCTGGAGTCGCTGACCACCCACAGGCCAGGAGCCATGAGTTGGTGGCTACCCACCCATGGGCTGGATACAGTCAGTTGGCAGGCTGGATCTGACCCACGGGCTGTATTTTGCCCACCCTGCTTTTAAGGCACAGTTCTTAATAGGGGGATGGGAGGTCAGCAGAGCTGTACAGCTCCAGGGGAGTACCTATTGCTACCCATAATTTATGGCTTGTGACATTTTTCTCTAAATGGACTCTGTAGGTGTTACACTGCCAGCTGGTGAAGAGCTCGGCTGAGGATACAGTCTTATATGGTCTCAGTGCACTTAAGGTACAGAACAGACTCACAGGAACAGGAATGGAGCATTCAGGGACGCAATTCTGACAACAGAGGTGGAAAACCCTATGCCTTCCCCTTGTGAAGGCCAGGTACACTCTTACCACAAGTAATTATAGAAGTCAGTATTATCCTGCAGATTAACTCACACAAGCCACACGCTATAAAATCCTTTGAACAGGCCACTCAATCTGTCAGAATGGTTGGAACCGAATAATGGGATTCAATATTTCATCTTATCAACAAGGAATATTATTCTACATTCAAGCAACATTGCTAAAGAAGACAAGAAATAAATAGGTATATGCTCAAAGACTCATATGAGTATCCCTGTCTTGGATTAAAAAAGTGGTTTCCATTCATGGATGTAGGGTATTTTTTCATATTGTGCACAGCATCTCTTAGCTCCTAATTATAGACAAGAAGTTATTTGAGACAGTTCAGCTCATTTCATACATACTAAAATAACTCCAGAGAATGCACATTCCCTTCAAAAGAGCCTGATTTTACTCTCAGTGTAGGTCATGAGGAACTCTCCTGAATTCAGAAGGGTTTGCTACATTGTCTTAAAGCCAAGGTAATCAGAAAGAACCAGGTTTATAAGCTTTTGGCCTGGTCTTCACAAACACCATGCTGGGTATTTTGAGAGGTGAAGCCCTTTGTTTATTTTGATGCCTCCTGCAATCCAATTTTATATACAGGAAAAAGGGTCTTCTCCTTTGGCAATTTCATTTCTTTGCTGTTGTGAGAGTACAGTGTGGTAATCACAACCCACCAGTTATTTCCACCACACCCATAGCTGATTTTTAAGTTTAAACCCATTCCTCTGGTACTTCCAACCACAGTATGTGAACTTTTCTTGAAACATCTAAAATAAGATTCATGCCACAAATAGATATTTATCCTTTTGAACTGGAGCCTTTGCTTTGCTAAATGTCATTTTCAGCTGCTTTAAGTGCTCCAAATTTGATTTATGGGCAAGGCATAAATTTTACAGACTCTTACTTCTTTATTGAAAATATAATTCAGAGCTATCTTCTAGTTTCAGTGGAACATATTTTCCCTTCTGCGTAACATGAGCAGAGGGGACAAAGCCCAGCAGATGCCAACAAGGGAATGAAGAAAGGAGGAGCTGCCCTTTGTGCCACGTTCCTACTCTCCCTGATACCTCTCAAGAACTGTGTTGTGTTGGGCTCCATGGCAATCAGTAATGTAGCAAGGGTGGTGCCAGCAACGCACTGGAAGTGAGTGCCCCTGCGTGGGCAGGCAGGGAGGGGGGCTCCTCAAATCAAATGAAAATAATGTTACATAATAATGTGTAGGGGAAAGCACTCTACACATGAGCTGCACCAGGCACCAAAATGTCTGGCTATGGCTCTGATGGCAATGCAAGGGAATGGTTAGTAGGGCTGTGTGAAGCTTCAGGTGCTGATTCGATTTGGAGGAGATACGGCCTGATTTGGTTGTTGAATCTCTGAATCAGAATCAAATCAGGAGACCAATAAAAAGCTCTGAATCAGTTTGAAACCTCCAAATTGATTTGGAAAGGATTTGGAGAAAGATTTGGTGATTTGGGCAGCCCCGCTCACCATCACAGGGAGCTGGGCTTGGCTTCTGTGCCGGTAAGTAGGGAGTGGTGGTGGGGGGAGGAGGTTGGAGAAGAGGGAAGGGGAACATGGGGGGACCCTCACCAGGCCCTGCCTGCTCCTCCAGCCCCTCTAAGCACTCCTTGACTCCTGCCCACTCTCCCAGCCCTGTCGATGGCTGCCCAACCTGGTCCCAGTGCCCAGGCTTTTTTTTTTTTTTTAAAAAAAAGCCCCACACTCACTGTCTGCTGCAGCAGCCATCGGGGCGTCTGGGGGCTCATGGCAGAGCTCTGCCACACAGTGCAGGGCAGTGGGGTGCAGCGGGGATCTCCTCACCCCCAGCCTGGCAGGAGCTGGTGAGTGTGGGACTTTTTTTTTTTAAGGGGCCAGGGCACTGGGGCCAGGCTGGGCAGCCATTGACAGGGCTGGGAGAGTGGGTGGGAGTCAGGGGGCCTGGGAGAGCGGGTGGAGGATGGAGCCTGTTTGATTTGGAGATTGGGCTGATTTGGCACCAGCTGAATCTCTGAATCAGATTTGGCTGAATCAATTTGGGACAGTGATTTGAATCACTGAGTCGAATCACTGCCTCTGAATCCAAATCCAAAGTGAATACCAGCTGCTTCGCAATGGCCTGATGGTTACTCCACAGAGATTTCCCTTATAGGCTGTGAAGTCCTAAGTGAGGTTTTGAAGCAGCCAATGACTTGGAGGCTAAAACAACATTGTTTGGAAGGGGAGTGTTAGACCCTGACTCCATGCGGCACCCAATGACTAGGGAGACGACGGTTCAATTGCTCACGGATCCTGGTACTCATTAGCCAGAGCACAGCAGGGAGCAAACACCAGCACACATTGCTCACAATGGCTTTATTCAGAATGGAGACAGCTTCGGGCGAGCTCCCTCACAGACGCTCAGCCTATGCACATGGGAAGCAGCCCTGAACAACTGTTTTTTCCAATATTTATACACTTTGGTTCATTAACATTTACCCTGCCTATAACCTTCCTTTGGTTCCACCTATTTCTTCTCCTATCTCAAGCTCCACCTTTGTTTACTGTTTGCTTCCTTAGCATGGTATTGCCTATGCATTTCATTCATTTACATGCCTCTCTGCTAAGACCGCATGCGTAAGACTTTGACCCCCATCTTCCTATGGTCACTTTGCAGTTTCTCACTGGTTCTTGCTGGTTTTCTTGCTGACTTCAGCACCATCTCTAAGGTTGTATCTCTGCTTTTGTCTCCTAACACTAGTTGCTTAACACATCATGCACTTTGCACCCTATCCTTTTGTTAAGAATCCACTTACTTAAGCATTAGCTAAGTTAGTTGCTTTTAATATATCAGCTAGCCTTGTGACTAAGCTTTTGCTGAGACACAGGAAAAAACCTTCATTCAGCTGCATACTCAGTACTCCCCAAATTCCATATCATTACCCCAACATCCAAAATCGATATCATTACCCTAACAGGGAGAAGTGGTATCTGATGTGCAGTATGCTCTGCTTCTGCCTGCTGCTAATGTCCCAAAGCCAGACTCACACCTTTGAGCAATGTATTTGAAGCAAAGAGAACACAAACATATTGTATGCTGGGGGTTGCTACTTTTCACTACATCTCTCATGTCACCTAAATGATATGGTACTGGGCACTGGTTTTTGGCTCCCTCCAGCCTATCACCCTAACAGCCAACTCACAAAGATAAGCAAACTAGTTTGGCTTCTTTAGAACTTCAGGCCATCATGTACCTGAACCTGAAACTGACTGATGTAGAGCTGCTTTGTGCCCGTCATCATATGCAGTCCATCTTTTCTTCTTCGGGAGATACTCTTATGTAGCAGGCTCAACTTTCAGAGCTTGGGTTGAGTCCCAGGCTTGAGATCCTGCTGTTTTGATTGGTGGAGCCCATCTACCAATCAGGAAGCAGCAGGAGAAATGAAGTCACACCCCTTTCCTGAGGGGAGGGGGAGAAGAGCTCCCGGACCTGATTGAAGACTGTAAACTGTCAGGTCCAGAAGACTTCAGGGGTGGAGCCCTGGAGTGTATAAAAGGAGCTGCGTGCCCAGCATGAGGGGCAGATGCAGTGAGGGATTCAAGAAGAGCGGAGCCAGGAAAAGCTGGGGAGCTCTCCCCCCGTGGGCAATAGGTTCAAGGCTCCTGAAGCTGCCACTGGAGCAGCAGCCTTGGAAGCAGTGCGAGACCACTTAGGCTGTTGATGGCACATGGGACAGCATGTGGAGACCTGGCCCTGGGAGTGGCGTGAGACTGCTCGGGCCTATCATGGTGCACGCTTCAGTGCACAGAGCCCAGGCTTTGGGAGCCGCAAGCGGTGGCTCGAGCCTGCAACCCAGACAGGGCCAGCGAGTTACACAGTACATGGACAGTGCATGGGGCAAAGGCCTTGGGGCTGCAGTGATGTAGCTCAGGCCCCATCTCCCAGCAAGTGGCTAGGTCCCATGGTGTGCAGGGTGGCGCATGGGCCCCAAGCCTTGGAGCCAGGGAGCAGTGGAGGCTGCTTGGGTTAGCCACACAGTGTGAGGATGGCTGGCTGGAGCCTGAAGGGCCTGGCCTGTGCTAAGAGAGCCCTCAGTGCCGACCCAGGGCACAGGGAAATAGTAGTGCTGCAGCATGAGGCCCAGCACCCAGGAGCCAGCAGCGGTGATGCAGCAGCTGAGAGGAGCTGAGCCCTTGGTGCCCAGAGCAGGGCACAGGGTAGAGAGTAGCCCAGCAGCACAGGAGAGGCCTGAAGAGGCACTCCAGCAGAGGAGACCCCATCGAGCTGCACCCTGACCACCACCACCTGAGGGAGCATGAGTCATTAGGCCCTTGGGCCCCACAGGGGAAAGACATTTGGGGTGGGCAAACCCAGAGAAGGGGCTGGGTGAGCAGCCCCCCGGCCTAGTCAAGGCCATAAGGGGAGGGGCCCCTCGTGCTTCCTGGTCACCCCCCAGTAGACCTCATTGGAAGGAGGACTATCTCTTGCAATGGGTCAGGGACTACATTATGGAATAGATGTTATTAAGATTGTTCATGTTTGTGCCTTATATTTTGTAATTGAAATGTTGTATTGTGATGTTGTAAACAGTGCTATTTAGGGTTTGACCTTGGTTATTGGTTAGTGTTCTCTGTGTAAATATATGTGTATGATATTTAGTTTTATGTTTATGTGTATTATAACTTAATAAATTGTATATAGTTAAGAACTTTGGGATTGGACTAACTCTATAGAGGAAAGAGGGATCTGCTCGAACATCTGGCATCCCTGTCACAGCACCCCCTCTTACCTACCCATCCTATTCAACTGAGAATAGGGCACACGCTTGGGTTACACCTGGGTTATACTTATCTATCTACTAGGCCTGGGTGAAGTGGCTACTATTCGCTTCAGATTCGGATTTGGACGATTTGCAGGACAGTGATTTGATTAGGTGATTTGAATCACTGTCCCAAATTGATTTGGCCAAATCCAATTTGGAGATTTGGCTGCTGCTGAATTAGCTGAATCTCCAGATCACACAGGCCCCATCTCCTGCCCGCTCTCCCAGCCTCGGCAATGGCTGCCCCACCTGCCCCAGCTCCCAGCTCGTTGGAAAAAAAAAGCACCCATTCACTGGGTGCTGCTGGGTGTGTGTGTGGGGTGATTCCTGCTGCCCCCCACTGCCTCACTCTGTGGGGGGCTCTGTCATGAGTCCCCCAACCCCTGCCCGCTCTCCCAGCTCCTCCCCATGGCTGCCCACCCACCCAGCTCCTGGCCCTTTAAAAAAACCCCCAAAACCCCCAGGCTCACCAGTTCCTGTCAAGGGCTGCATGGGTAGCGCCCCCCCCTTGAGAGTTGCCTCACCCCCAGTTGTCATCGTGTGGTGGGAAGTCTCACCCCCTAACCCCTGCCCTTTGCCGCTGGAAGTCCCTCCCCTTGCCCCTGGAAGTACTCCTTTTGGGACGGGATAGTATGGCCTTGGAACTGGAATTTACCCTCTGTCACATGGTCTATGTCAGGGGTAGGCAATGTTTTTTGGCCAGAGTGGCAAAAAAACCACAATGTCTACCTTGTAAGGTGCTGGAGTCCTGGCATGCCCAAAAAACAAAAGGGGGGTGGGGGACATGTATGGCAGGATGCAATGCATGATTAATATCATTAATAATCATAAGCATTTCTTTTTATGGTAAATACCAGGTTTTCTAAAACTTCTAAACCTGGTGACAATAAATAAAACTTCATAGAGGTGGAGAGGCAAGTGCAGGGCGAGGCACCGTGGGTAGACTGGCCTGGCCAGGCCAGGCCCTTGGGAAAGTGGCAGCTGGCAGAAAGGGGGGGCTGGGAGGGGAGCAGGGGCTGCCCCAGAGCGCCACAGACTCAGGCCTGGGCCCCTAGCGGCACTCAAGGTGGAGCCTGGCCCAGCCCACACAGCTCCGTGGGATGGGGAGCAGCTGCCTTGTCCGTGAGAGGATGCTGCCAGGCAGGGGCAGGACGCCAGGCTTGGGGGGCTTCCAGCTCAGCCTCTGTGCACACTGGGCACAGTGCAAGTGGGGCAGAGTCCCCCGGCTCATGGCAGGAACCCCTGGGGCTCTGGGAACATCTGTGCACTTACCTCCGCCGGCCTGGCTCATCTGGTCCCACGTGGCATATGGCTCAGCTGCCGCTTCTCCTTGCCAGTGCTGTGCCCGTTGCGTTCCAGCGTAGCACGTGGGGAAGCAGTGGCTGGGCCAGCTTTGCTGCATGCCGCTTGGGATGGGATGGGCCTGTCACTGGTTTATTTGCACTGAATGCGTGTTCTGTTATAGGTTTAAACCAGTTTCTGATCACTTCAACCGGTTTATGTGTAATGTCTGTTCCTAGCCTCACTGTTGTGTCACCTCTCTGCTTTCCAGGGTGAATTCACCAAACTTTCCCTATGGAGATAAAAAGCTGTTAGCTATGCTATATGCTAGAGCCCTACTACACACACTTTGCACACTGCTAAAATTCCTTCTTGCTTTTCACTTATTGTTTGGATTGATTCAATTTTGAAACTGGAGATTTAACAGAAAAGATTGACCTTGAAATCAAACATAACTCATGCATCATTTTAAATCGACAAAGCATTCAATAAAGCTTGGGAAGCATTCAATATAAAAAACCTTTGATATGATGCTGTTTGTAATTATATAAAACTCAATAGATCTGTTACCTTTGACTTGGTCTGAATTCAACATTTATCTGCTAGCTGGAAAATGAAAAGGGAAAGTAAACTTTTTTTAAATTTTGGATTTCACAGAAGATGATTCTCACTCCTACATAAATCATATTACTCTTTGGGCTTTTAAACTACAAAAGCTGAAGAAAGAAAAGTATGGTTTTACAAACATACTGTTTCAAAAAGAACTTTCCCCCTCCAAGAACAGAGTTTCAAGATGATATGTGTCTATCTGGAGTTAAGGCCATATCCTGCAAAATTCTGCCACGTGTGTATAGACCTTACTGGCACAAAGGATCCTTTTGATTTCAGTGGAGCCACTTGAGTATGAAGAGTTTACACCAGGGATGCTCAACCTCCAACCTACAGGCCAAACACAGACCGCGGAGCCTTGGAATCTGCCCTGCTGGGCCCCCCATGGGTCAGGAAATTTGGTGATGCGGGAGCAGTGGCAGTATTGCCACCCCTGCCTGCTGCCAAAGTGCCAAGCCCCACAGGGTGGGCTGGAGCTGGGCCATGACCCTTCCCCTGCATGGCAGGACTGGAGCCAGGCCATGCCTGCTTCCTTCTGCACTCCTGGATTGGGGCTGTGCTATGTGCCTTGTGGGGCTGAGTCATGCCCCCTTACCTCTGCCCAGCCTGGTTGGGGCTGGGTCATGTGCTCTTCTGTCATACAACTGGATCAGGGCTAGGTCTTACCCCCTTTCGTGGGACCTTGCCAGATTTGGCCTGCGGAGGGATTGGGCACTGGCCATGTGGGCCCCTAGCCAAAAAGGTTGAGCATCACTTGTTTAGACAGTTGAATAACATTTTTCAGGATCATAGCCTCAAAGGCAATCTGATCCATTAACAAGGATGGAAGATCTACTGCAAAACCTGAGCTGGTAGGGACATAGTTACTAAGGCCGTACGTAGATGAAACAAAGTGCACGTCACTTTAAAGTGGGCTAAAAGCTTTTGGAAGGCTTTAATGGTGTCGGTGTCTGCGCTCGTCGGTGGTATATTGTGCATTAATGCCAGCTGCTGCAGGAAATTTGGCAGCCTAATGTGCCTTAAATGACTTGGGACACAGCAAACTAAAAGTCCTCGAAGGAATTTTAGTTTGCTGCCCCTACAGCTGTGAAGCGAAGCACCAGGCTCCGTGGAGCTCCGTGGCTCTGCAGGCAGTCCTACGGCAGCCTGGCAGCAGCTCAGGAAGGCAGCCTCTGCCCAAGAAAAGTGGCCAGCATGATCTTCTTTTTTTCCTCCCCCCCAGAGCCTGCCTGTCTGAGCTGCGCGGGGGCCCAGTGCTTTCCTCCGCAGCCACACGCCCCCTGGGACTGCCCGAGCCAGGTGCATGTAGGCAGGTGCCTCTGGGGGTGGGGGTGCTGCTGCCATGGAGGGAAGCACCAGCTGCCCCCCCGCAGCAGCCCACGGACCTCTCCACCCGCTGGCAGGTCACCCTCCCTCCCCACCACCGGAGAGGCAGGTAAGTCAGGTGTGTGCACGACATGGAGGTTTAATCAGCCCTAACTTGAAGTGGTGTTTTTAAAAACCCACTGCTTCAATTTAGGGCCCCTGTTTTGTCTACGCATGCCCTAAGGCCTCATCAAGAAAACCTTTACACCTGAGAGTAAGCCTTTATGTAAACTGTCCCGCAGAGCAATGGACAAAGGACTATTTGTATGAGCAAGAAAAGTTTTAGGGATTGGGACCTAATCTCTCCTAATTTTCCCTAGATCCTTGAAACTGTTAAATAAATTTATGAGTTGTTGTTATTATCAGAATGGCATGTTCTTGCCCTTGCTTTCAGAGGCTTATAATTCAGCTGCAAAAATACCTGTCAGAGGCTGGGACTTGGTGGAAAAATTGTAGGCTGGGAGCAATTTATACATTTATATAGTTAAAGAAATCTCTGCAGCCAGGTAATCAATGAGCTGTGTAAATGCCAATGCTAAAATTAAATGTAAGTTTATTCTTGCTTGGATACTACTTCTGCACTTTTTTATAATGTAAACACTGCCTTTGAATAGGCAGTTCTCCACCAGAAATGAAAGGGATTTCTAGTGCTTTGGAGGAGATATATAATTAAACAGAGAAATATGTGACTGAGCCAAAGCCCAGTCCAGATTCAATGGGAAGCTTTCTATTGTCTTTAGTGAACTTTGGGTCAGTCCTCATGTAGCCACGGAAGGAAACCATTCCTGAGGATCAAAACTTGTCAGCTATGTCTGTACTGATAGATGGCTGGAGGACCACTTCACCTCATCCCTATATTTTCTTTTTCTACTTGTGCTTGTTAATGCATGTTTTAAAGAACTACAGCATATACACAGGCACACAGCTTTTATCTCAGGTCCTTTTATACTTCCTGAGGGGAGGGAGAGACGTCCTATGGAACTCTTTGTTTTACTACAAAAATGGTTGGCACTGTATGTATCTTACACAATTTCTGCATTCCCTGCCAGCTGCTGCTAGGGAGTGTTTTGGCTTGCCTGCAGCTACAAATAATTGATGTAAATTAATTATTGCAGATTTCTCAGAGGCTGAATTCATCTCTTGGTCACAATGGTATAAACCAGGGGTAACACCACCAAAGAAACTGGAGTTACAGCGGTGTTAATGCAGTGCCAGTTGAGTCTGCTGTCAAGAACATTGATTTTAAAGAAATTATTCTAAGTCTAGAGTAGTTTGAATAAAATAAAGACACAGGAGTTTGGGAGGCTACAGCTGTAAGGCCTCATTTCCAAAGCTCATGAATGCCTGCAGTCCCAGGTGCCTCTACCTGGACTTGTGTATGCTCAGCAGTTCTGACAAAGAGATCCCTCTGGGACCTTGTGCAAAGCCCATTTTTATTGGTAGGAAGGCTGCCATTAGGTCTAAGTGTGTGTCAGGGCTATAGTTTTGGCTTGGATCTGCAAGTGCCTCTCGCACTGATATGAGAGTGTTCATTTTACATGGAGCTTGAGGGACAGGATCTGGCTCTGTGGTTTTGATGCTCTTGTGTTCCAGTTTAAGGATTACTGGACACAGCTTGGAGAGCTAGAATACCTTCCTCATCTCCAGATTTTGATCCTACAAGTAATTTTACTCAGGTCTGACTCCTTTTTTTTGCTTAGGTCCATGATAAAAAGGTGAAGTACCCCACAGCCTTTCAATTTGCCTGGGCAGGGAGCTAACAGCAGAAGAACACTCATAGGGAATACTTGTAAAACTGCTGGATGCTCTTTATAGGTCATTTGGTAAATCCATGTCCTTCTCCTGGTTTGTATCACTGGTGCCCTCTTTCTTATGATTGGTTTGGATGCTGAATTTTTCCTAGTCCCTCACCATCAGGTCACTGAGAAATGTAATTCCTTGTCTTTCTTTCTTTTATCTTATATTCTTTTCTCTGCTTTGCCTTCTTTTCTCTCTCATTTAAAAACAGATTCTGAGAATTTTGGCAGATCCTCTTTTGCCTGGTCCTCCTGCAATAGTGCTATGCTGCTGCACAGCAAATCCTCTCCTTTCCTGTTCCCAGCACCACTGGGACTGATTGGTGATGCTTTGAGCTTAAGTCTTCCTGGCATTGAATGCAGTAGCTAATTTTGGACAACAATGAAAGCTTCAAAATGTAGTATTAATAGGCTGTTGTTAGGCCTGTTGTGAGAAGGAAGAGGGGTTTTATGTGCCAAGCAGGGACGGACCCAGGATTTGGCAAAGGGGGCCTGCTGGAGCAGCCACACCCACTGCACCCCTGCTCCCAGGCTCTTCCCCCTTCAACTAGTAGGGACACAACCCACCATGATAGCCTCTGGGGACTTTTTTGAAGCCCCTAAAGCACAGAAAAATCCCTACCTTCTCCTATGTGCTCAGAGGCGCCCCCTGCTCCTGCTGCTGTTGTTTTCCTTCCCCAGGGGTGGGGAAGCAGCAGGAGGAGCAGGAGGGGAGGAAGGGGACGGAGGGGGATTCTTACGGTTTTGGAGACTCAAAATGTCTCCAGAGGCACTGGGCTGGATCCAATCCAAAAGCAGGGTGCAGCCGTGCCACCGCACCCCCTCTAGATCCACCCCTGGTGCCGTGCTACCTTGCAACCAGCTCCTGTGATAAGTGATGTAACGTAGCATGACAGATTCAGTAAAAGCAGAAAAGGGAGGTGAGGGAAACGGGGAAGGTGATGAACAACATGCACATATGTTAAAACCAGGAGAAGGTTCTGTATCTGCTGAAGTGATTAGAGGCTTTGCTCATTTCTGTGGGTCTAGCATTGCACCCAAAGGCAATTTTGCTCTTTTCACTTCTAAGTTTTCTAGGGTTTTTTTTGTCACAGCAATAATGTGAATTACATATAAGTATAGCTTTTGGTACTCAATAAAAATGACCTTTTACATGAAGAGCTGTTATTTCAGCTGTCATTTCTTGAAGAACATACAATTTTAAGTGTGTCTGAGGCACTGATGTTCAAGAAAGTACAGAATGAATAGTACTCTTGGGAACCATTGAGGTGAACAAAATGTCTCCTGTTGGCTTCACTGGGATTTGCTTAGGCCTAAGTGAAAGCAGGTTCCACATATGCTTCTCCAGACAGTTTTATAAAACCATTGTATTACTCATAACGTTAATAAATATTATGGAATAAGAAGGTGCAGGTTCATAATGGTGGAGGATTGTCAATCAGGATTAAGATAGCATATATAAACCCACAGTATCAACACTTGAAATTGTCTCAGGTGGAGCACATAAAATTATTGATTGCTTCTGAAAATATTGGATTAGCTTATTATAACAGATTTGATTTTGCGGTGCATATCCCATTAATTAACCTGGCAGAAAGCCCTGTAGCGCTTTCTCTTTGTATGTTCTTTTAATAAACAGGCTTCTAAGTAAACTTTCAAAATACTGTTATCATCACTACATAATCTGTATCTAATTTTCTGGAACTTATTAATCATTTCTCTGCTAAAATTAGTGAGCAATTATCATGGTAAAAGCAAGCAGGAGGAAATATAT
This sequence comes from Crocodylus siamensis, assembly GCF_052110815.1. NCBI lineage: Eukaryota > Metazoa > Chordata > Crocodylia > Crocodylidae > Crocodylus > Crocodylus siamensis. The sequence continues at coordinate 80,546,471 of NC_143401.1, forward strand.
TTTCAGTACTAACAAGTTACTGGTTTCATAGACTGGGTTTGAGAAATAGCTGTCCAGAACAGTAAACAATTTATGATGCGTTATGTGCTCAGTCCCACCATACAAAATTTTCTGTATAAAGTGTTTTTAGTGCTGTAGTGTTTTTATTAAAATTGCTGACCCTGTTCACATGTTTATTTTAATTTATTCATTGTTATCATGTGAAAAGCTAGCTTTTTCTGCTGCTGAGTAGTGTGCAAATGCAACAATGCTTGAACTAATCATGCTATAGCTATATTAAAAGAGGCATGCTAGCCCTTCTGGGAATCTCTACATATGTTCTGGGGGTCTGTGTGAGAGGGCGCTGTAATTAGAATGGCTCCGGGAGATGCTCTAATTGAAGTTCATGCAGCATCTCGTGTATTCAGCATCCCATGCTTCAGAATGGTGGCAAGGGTGCTTTAACTAAAGCTTGTTTGACTAGCTGTCATTAAAGTGCCCCCACTGCCATTTTGAAGTGTGGGAATGCTGAATACCTAATATGTGGAGGCTGCCGGAGTGCACTAATTAGCATGGTCCACCAGACTTGACTAATTGAGTCTGTTCTGATGTGCTGTAATTACAGTGCGTTGGAGTAGTGTCCCTACATGTCTACGGGCACCCTTTATGTTCATTCTAGTTGGAGGTCTCCTTAATTCTAATGGACTTATTTTGGGGATAATATCATTTTTCAGATTACACTGTCTTCATAGGAAGCTTTACTTGCCACTTGAAAATAAGAGTATTTTAATTGCAATGAATTTGAGCAGAAAATGTCCTTATTAATATATCATTTCTGATTTTCTTCAGTAGCTTTTATGCCATAAATAAGAACTGGATGTAATTCTCTTTGTGCCTTGACAGTCCAAGTCTCTCAAGTGCATGTCAAATTCATGTCAGTGCATGTTCATGCTATATCAATTCTAATTCAAAACATCTGGCCAAAAATGAGGCAGGGAGCTTGCACACATGACGGGGGTTTAGTCCTCAGGGTTTAATTCTATGCCCCCTAAATGGGAACAGTGGGTTTTTAACTGAAACCCACCTTTTCAATTTTTCTGTCGTGTTACGGTGAGGGGCTTGCCTTTCCCACGGCCGGGGGGTGAGCTGACAACTGCATCGCTGCAATTTGCAAAGTATAGTTGCAAATCCAGTTTAGTTTGCAACGATGCAGACTTATCTAAACCCCTCCAAACTGGGGCACATGTAATGTATGATGCCATTATGCCACACAAATTACATTTTTGTCACGTGTACATTGTGACAGCTGTCATATATACAAGTGCCCATGATGCCTACTTGAACTGTGACAAAATCTGGATAGTGAAGTGCTCGTGAGCTTTTTTACTAATATGAAGAATTGTTATACAAAGTTATTTTCATGTTGTGCTTTAATAAAGACTCACTCTATGCTAATGAAACCATAAGTAAAGGTAAATAGAAACAGTGGACTTCAGTGTATGATATTTATTTAAATTACTTGCATTTCTGTGGTTTTTTCACCCTGGAAAAACTAATTTGTCCATGGTTTTTATTTCTTAAGAGGAGATAAGAACGCCATTCCTCAGAAAAAGGCCACTAAAAAAGCTAACCTCAGTGTGCTCTAACCTATAAGGCCTGGTTGTATGAAAACCACATGAATGGTATATAATTACAAGGTTCTACTTCATTTTATATATACAGTAACTAGATGTTCTAGTCAATTCCATCCAAGCCATGGATTTATTTTGATTGAAATGTAACTGCTGGGCTGACTGGTTACCTCTCTTTGCCCTTTCCTTAACTACTTCCTGCATTCTTGGCACATACTTAATATATCCATTATAATTCAGTATCTTCCTCCCTTCCCATCTCCTATGCCAGGGCTTGAGAAGGAAAGATTATGTTGACAGAGGGTGAGTGGCAAAGTTTTAAGGGGAAGGAACCATGAGAAAAATGATAGCTTTCTTTGTTGAAAAAAACAGCAGTATTCCACCATAATATGCTCAAAAACAGCAGTAGCTCTGTTGTTAGTGGTAGTGTTTTGAGCAACTATCACAGGCATTTTCATAAGGGTGAGAGAGTAGAAAGCTGGGATAGAAGGATGGCAGGTTTAAGCAGGTAGGAAGATTGAAGAGAAACATAACCCGCCTCCTCTTGGGTTCAATATTATTATGTATAGCATCCTCTCATCTTCCCTGGTGTGTATTCCAGTTTTTTGACCTAACCATCCTTTCTGAATCTTAATCCTACCCAACCTGCCAAAGGTGGTTTAGGGCTGTGCTGATAACCTACAGCTCATGGGCTGGATATAGCCTACAGAGCCAAAGCACAGCCATAGGGGTATGGTGTGGTTTGGTAGCAGGGTAAGGAAGGGAAGGTTCTGGTTAAGTCCCAAAAGTTTTCACTTTTTAAGTAAATTTTTCAGTCATATAAATTCTTTCAGTTTGTCTCTTTACTTGTTCCTCAGGCTGTCTGGTAGAAGGTCTACCATATCATGGCCTCATTTTTAACACGTCCCAGATTTTTCCAGTCTTTTCTGAATAGCTCGAAAATTGAACTCTCTGACTATTCTCACCCTTTGCCTGAGAAGACGTTTAAGGCATCTGTCTCTGCCTTTGGTAGAACTCCAGCTTTCATGTCATATTTTAAGGTAGAAATAATATTTGAGTAGAAGATCTGGAGTTCAGTCTTTACATTTTTTATGATCAAATCTGGCTTAAAATGGTGCCAATTTGTGACAATAGTTCCTCTGGAAATCCCCTTGTACTTCCATATTACTGCCAAAACATGTGAATTCTCTCATTTTTTGTTTTCCTTTCCTTCTAGGCTAGGGACAGACATTACACACAAACTGGTTTAAGTGATCAGAAACTGGTTTAAACTTGCAACAGAACAGATGATCAGTACTTATAAACCAGTTTGAAAATGGCTGAAACCGGTTTTAGATAAACCTGGTTGAACATTAAATCTCTAGTATAAGACTTAACTGATTTGGGTCAAACCAGTTTACGCAATGTATGTCTCAGACCCTTTGCTGGTTTAAGCTAAACCAGACACCCCCTGCATCCTGGCATGCTCTCTGGGCTGGGTGGGGCTCTCTGGTCCACAGCAGGAGTGGCCCCTCCCCTCTGCTCCCTGGCCAGAGCTCCAGAGATTTGTAGGCCCAGCAGGGTACACTGGCTTCCCCGTGCCCCCCTCCCCCCACGTCAGCACTCACTGCTTAAGCAGAGATCCTTCCCTCCTTCCCACAGCATGGACCATAGCCAGCTAGCTAGTGCTGTGTAAGGCAGATAGGACAGTGTCACCTACAGCTTTTTGGAGCTAATCAGCAGCTCAGCTGGTAATGTCCCTGCAGTCCTTCCTTTGCACAAAGCTGTTTAAGAAAAGATTGTAATGATTGAGGCTTTGTTTTCTGATGGGATGTTAAATGCTGATAACAGATCCCTCCCTAATCACAGTGTCCTGCCTGGGCTTGGCTACACACCTCTTATCTCAGCCCTGGGGAAAGAAGGGCTGCTGTAGTCCCACCCCCCCGGCTTCTAGCTTGAGCCACTGCAGGCATATACCTGAATTTCTGGGATGTCTGCTGTCTGGTTACAAAACTGACTTAGCCTAGCCAGGTTAGATTAACCTGCACAGATTGAATTCATGGGTGACTGGTGCTGCCTTAGTAAGGGGGGGGGGGCATGTGTCCCCCATGACCAAGCTCAGAGTGGCTGCAGCAATTGGCCAGTGCTTGCAGGAGTGCTTGCAGGGCATCAGTGCTCCCACCTGCCCCCAAGCCCATTGCCTAAATGGTGAGCGCAACCAGTCAGAGGGTGCACATGCTCCTCCATGCACCCCCTATGCACTGCCACTGATAGAATCAATTCAGGCTCAGCCTTCTTAAATGTCTGTCCCTAGCCCTAAAGTAATGGTTGCATGAGGAGTTTTTGGGGTGATCACTAGATTTATTTTTTTTAATTTTCTGGTCTTTTGATCTTTGTTTGAGCTGTCACTAAAAGAAACTTGTGATCAGCAATATATAACTCTTCTAGTTGTTGCTTAGCCCTTTGAGGCCTGTAATGCATCCATCCGCACTTTTTATCTTAATGAAGTCAATGGCAATGCCAAATAAGCCTGAGAACTATATCTTTGTTAAATGATGTGCTTAAGTCAGTATTTACTTTAGCTGCAAGCTTTGTCTTGGTGTGAATCCTTCATGCAACTAATTATTTTAGTACCATAATATTTAAGACTTACACAACAGATCATGATAGAGACTGTCCTTATGTATGTTCTGCTTTTGTATTGTTCTTAAAGGGACAATGTGGTTGATGCACAATCTTTTAGGTCAAAATCCAGTGGCGCTTCCCTTAGCTTTGTCTAAAGTGCTACTTTCATTTTGTTTGACATGATACTTCAGAAGGCTTCACCTTCCACTGAAAGGAACATCAACAGGTTACCTTTCTACCCTGCAATGTATATTCCACATCTACTCATCTACTTGTGAAGTTTCTAAGTTGGATGCCATGTTTCTCTTAAAGCTCACAAGCAAGGAAAATCACGGAAAAGCCTGCAAACCCCAACTGCCACTCCTGCCTCATTTCAGTGGACTGTTCTTTGTTTTGTCCAGTATGATGATTGTTGTATCACATTTACTGTTTACTAGGAGTGTGAGAAATGGGCTGTATTCAATTCACATTTGGCCTGAATCAGCGATTCGGCCATAGACAGAGCTTTAAATGTTTTTTCTACATACCTCGAGGTACCAGGTGCAGCTCATAGTTGCTGTGATGCTGGGGTGGATGTGGCATCCCACAGGAGCATGGGGAGGCCCCCCATGTGCTCAGTGGTGAATTCAGAAGTGGACCAGAAGTACTTCCAGTCCACTTCCAGGTCTGTTGCCGAGTGTGCTGGGGCCCCCCCCACACTCTTCCTACTTGGCAACCAGCTGCAGGGGTACCCTAGGTACCCCTCTAACCCAGGATGCACCAGTTGCTGAGCTGGGAGGGAAATGGGGGGGGGGGCCCTCTGCATGCTTCCCAATGGACATGAAGTGTTTCTGGTCCACTTCTGGGTCTGCTGCTGAGCACACTGGGGGACCCCCCCCATGCTCCTGGGGGATGCTCCATCTGCCCCACCATCTCAGCATTCATGAGCCACCTGGTACCTTGAGGTATGTAGAAAAAACATTTAAAGCTGTGTCTATGTCCCAATCTTTGAATCTCTCTGCATCTATTTGGAGGGTTCCAATTTGTTCCAAAGAAATTAAAATGTCTCTTGATTCATTTCAGATTCAGAGATTTGGCTACTGAATCAGTCTCCAAATATGTATCATTAGAAGGTAAAGCAGATTTTGCTTATGAATGCTTATGCTAAGCCATCCATTTGCTTATGCTAAGGAACCATCTTAGCTGTGTCAACCATTTTCAGGTGAGTCTGTATAAGTCTGTGTGCTGTGAATGTGGAAGATGGTACAACATAGGACAGAAAAACACACTGGAATGTGAAAGACAACACATAACTGATAACAGAATCTGAGATGAACATATGCAAAAAGGTGAATGGTGATTGGTGAAGAGGCCTCCAGAAGATTCCAGGTTTTGGTCAAAGTCCACTCGGTGACCAAAGTGGAGTCATGGTCTTAGACATGTGCTTATAGCAAAAAGACATGTAAATAAGTAAAATGCATAGGCAATTCCATGCTAATGAAGTAAACAGTAAACAGAGGTGGAGCTTGAACTAGGAGGAGTATGGGTGGAACCAAAGGAGGGGCAAAGGTGGAGTAAATGTTAATGATTATGAACCAAAGTGTATAAGTATAGAAAGAACGAATGTTCGCTTCCTGGCTTGTTGTTTTTTTGGGAGCTTGCCCCAAGCTGTCTCCATTCTGAATAAAGCTGTTGTGAGCAATATGTGCTGGTGTTTGCTCCCTGCTTGTTCCCTGAGCAACTGGATCCATGGGCAATTGGATCATCATCTCCCTAGTCATTGGGCACATGGAGTCGGTGTCTAACAATTACTATTTGTACTGTTGTTTTATGGTGTTTCTGTCCACTTGGAGCTAAACTGGGAGTACTCAAATGGAGCACTGTGTAGAAACACCTGAGCTAGCTCTAAATGAACCAACTCATGTATCCAGAATCATAAAACCAAATTAGCCCTACTAGGCACATCCCCACATACATGGGCATGTGTTTGCCATGGCACAAATAGCAGCGGTCCATATTTGTGCTGCTGCTTTGTGCCCCAGGGCACACCCCTGCATGGGTGCTTTGGAGCACGCCAAATTGTCCCTAGTGGGGTAGGGAAGATGGGCCAGCACCACAGCCTTAGCTGGGGTCCTTCTGGGGCAGCAGCAGCACTGATCTGGCCAGCAGCCAGAGCAGGAATGAAGCCAGGCTTCATTTCTGGTGGCACACGCTGCTGCCACATGTGCTGTGTCACTTTTTTTGCAGTTTTTTTTTTTTACACCAGGATCTCTGGTGTCAAATATGCAGTGTGGCAAACAGTTGCACATGCACTGTGTGTGGTTTGCAGTGCTTTGAACAGCTTTGAGGTGCTGCAAACCACACATGCACACTTGTCTGGACGTGCCTACTGAGAAACAAAGGATATTAGCCCAGGCATATGCTAACTTGGCTAACTGCTTTCAGTACCTAAATTAGCTCTAAATGAGCTGGTTCAGGTCTCTCTTCACAGCACTGCATTTTCTCGTGTAGACAGCCTGAGGGTCAACCTGATTTCCCATAAACCACTGGAAAGTAAGAGGAAAGCTTCTGGTTCCTGCTAACTTGAACTGCCTTTGAACTGGAGGAGATCTATAAATTAATGACCTTATCATCTATTACCAGACCTCTGTACATCCAGTCCCTGGCCTAACTGTAACTCATGAGAATAATTATTTGAATGAAATCTATATTTAATGGACATTAACAAACTTATTGTGGTTGGATACTCTTACATTTTCATGTCAACCCATTAAGATAATGTGAGCTTTTAAGAGCTTTCACAAGCTGGAATTGCCTGACATGATAATGCACAAATCTGATTTGGGTGCTGACTTCCTTTCTTGCTTATTATCTTACAGTATTTCAGCCACCCATCTAATCTTTTTCTCTCATGAAAACCAGACCGAAAGAGTTTTCATGGGAGCCTGAGCAAAGCTTTCTTACTACTACTACTACTACTAGTAGGTAAAGCTACTACCCACCTCAAACTAAAATCTGATTCACAATAATTAACCTTTCTAGGGGAACTTATGTCATAAAACTTGCACTTTCATTGCACTCCACTGTCAACACGTCTTTACTCACTTTGTCTTGCTCTGCTTTACATTTTTTTTTTACATTGCAAAAAACCACTGACTTCCATATGGGAGGAAATAACTATATTCTATATCACAAGAATACATAGCTGTAGTTTTATTCCAGTAAAAAGATGTATAAGAGTAGAAGATAATTTATGGTTGGCAAGCATGCTGATAAAGCAGTACTACAAAAGTCAAATACTAAATGGAATTTTCAGCTGTCACATAATGAACACTTAATCGCAGAGATAGTTTTTTCTTTTAAAATGGAACAAAAAATATGTATTTTCTATATATTTTTATACTTGCTTGATCTGTCAAAGCATGGCAAAAATTGTCTGGAAAGCAATTTTTCCCTTCTGATAAAAGAAAAAGGATTGTGTGCACTTTAAGTTTCTTCTATTCATTGTTATGTATAAAGACAGCTTCATTTTTTTCTTCTAGAAATATTTCCGATTTATTTTTTTTTACACGTGATTAGATATCAGACTGTGTTGTACACAGGTCCTGGCCATCTCTGCAGGTCTGAGAGAATGACATCACAACTGATGTTTGAGCTGTATCCTTTCAGAGTATAGTGTTTCATAGTTTTATAGTAGTTTGGGGTCAGAAGGGACCTGAACAGATCATCTACTCTAACCCCCGCCACTGGTAGGAGCACATGCTGGGATAACACGACCCCAGACAGGTGTTCGTCCAACCTCTTTATGAATTTACCCAAGGTACGAGTGAGGACCACTTCCCTAGGAAGTTGGTTCCAGATCCTAGCCACCCTGACAGTGAAATAATGCCTCCTAATCTCTAACCTGAACCTATTCTCCAGCAGCTTCTGGCCATTGTTCCTCATCACCCCAGGTACTGCTGGGGGAATAGGGCCCTTCCTATTTGCTGATGATCTCCCCTAATGAGGTAGTAGGCAGCCACCAAATCCCCCCTCAGCCTCCACTTGCTGAGGCTGAACAGGTTCAGGTCCCTCAGTCTCTCCTCATAGGGTCTGCCCTGTTGCCCTCCAACCAAGTGGGTGGCCCTCCTCTGAACCCTCTCAAGGCAGGCCACATCCTTCTTAAAGTGCGGTGCCCAGAACTGGATGCAGTACTCCAATTGTGGCCTGACCAATGTCGCGTAGAGGGGAAGTATCACCTTTTTGGACCGGCTTGAGATGCATCTTTGGATGCGCAACAAGGTGCGGTTGGCTTTGCTGGCTGCGGTCTAGCATTGGTGGCTCACGTTCATCTTGGAGTCCATTATGACTCCAAGATCCCTTTCCACCTCTGTGCTCACAAGGGGGGAGCTCCCCAGCTTGTATGTATGCTGCAGATTCCTTCTCCCCAGGTGTAGCACCCTGCATTTATCTACATTGAACCCCATCCTGTTACTATCTGCCCACTTTTGTAGCCTGTCTAAATCTAATTGCAGCCTCTCTCTCCCTTTGAGCATGCCTACCTCTCCCCACTTCTTGGTGTCATCAGCAAACTTGGACAACGTGTTTTCTACCCCCTCGTCCAAGTTGCTGATGAAGATGTTGAACAGTGTAGGCCCCAGGACTGAGCCCTGGTGGACCCCACTATTCACATCCCGCCAGGTTGAGTACGACCTGTCCACCACCACTCTCTGGGTGCGCCCCATCAGCCAATTTTTGACCCATCCAACTGTGTAGGCATCAATGCCACAGTCACTCAATTTATTAATGAGAATGGGGTGAGAAACAGTGTCAAAGGCCTTCTTAAAGTTCAGAAAGACTACATCCACAACGACACCATCATCCAGGGATTTAGTTACCTGGTCATAAAAGGCCATCAGGTTGGTCTGGCAGGACCTGCCTTTGATGAACTCATGAGTGTTGAGTGTGAGTGTTGTATCTAGGTGGAGGCAGCTGCAGCTTGAGTTTCAACCTCCTAATGTGGTCATGTCTCAGGTTTTCCAGCGACTGTTAAATCTTCCAAGAAAAAAAGATAAATCATGGCAAAGCAACCAAAACTTTTATAATGTTGTCATTTACATCATAGAAAGTCAGTAAAAACCATACCCACTTTTTAGTTTTGCTTTTTAAGCCTAGGAGAGTTTAACTTCATTGGGAAAATATTCAGTACAGAAATGAAAGTATCTAATATAGCTATTGTTGTCCTGGGCTCAGAATTTCTCTCTTCCCTGTTTCCAATCTCCTTCTGTTTTCTTAGCTTGAACACTGGCATAAAATAACCAGTTTAAGTACAGACAATAAAACGCAGAAGTTTGTGTCTCTTCTTTAGTTGTATACTTGCATTTGGCTGTACTATGGCTAGGTTCAGACAGACTGAAAGACTGAAGCTGAATCGATTCAGTCTTTGCAGGTTAGTCTAAACTGCACAGATTAAACTGAAACAGAAGTGAACAGTCATTTAACTTTGATTCAGGAAATGTAGCCACATGCTTGCAGTGGCTCAGGCCCGAAGCCAGGGGGAGGTGGGGGCACTACAGCATGATTCCTTGGCTGTGTGTTCACTTCCTTTTCCTGATGTCCCCAAGTTCTCTGGGATTTGCAGTCCAGAATCACAGCAGCAGAACTCTGCAGGGTTGCTTATCACTTCCTCGTCCCGCTACCAGGTGCCTCTGGGATTTGTAGTCCACAGTTGCAGCCAGCAGTAAGTTTGAGTGGGGGAAGTTTCTGAGGGGTGGCCCTCTCTCCCCCTTCCCCCCCTCAGTAGACTGGAATGCATCCCCAGCTAGGCCCGCCCCTCCTACCTGCTTGTCAGCCAGCCCTCACTGCTCTAGCTGGGGACCAGAGGGATGCCAGCCCTGCTCTCTGGAACAGACAGCCCAGGGCTGCAAATACTGGGATGCTAGGGGACTCTGATTTAACTTGAACCATGAAGGGGTCTAGGGCAGAAGTTTCATCAACTGGTTTTACCCAAATCAGTTAAGTATGATACTACGTTCAACCAGGTTTATCTTAAACCAGTTTCAGCCATGTTGAAACTGGTTTATATGCACTGAGCTTCCATTCTGTTACAGTTTTAAACCAGATTTTGATCACTTAAACTTAAACTGATTTATGTGTCACTTCTGTCCCTAGCCCAGGGATTTAAATCTGATCTTATTTATAGACTAGGGTAGTTACTGAATAAAACAGAATGGCACTGGGGAAAACTGATATATTAGAATCCCACTGCAATAACTCTATTATGAATATGTTGTAGCTGAAACAGAAGTTATACATTTAATACACAAATTATGGGGTACATTTTATTACTTGTGTTACATAACAATGAGACTATCATATTTACTCTAACACAAAATGAGTTTTTTTTCCCCCCAGTTGACAAGGGAAAAACATCCCCTCATTTTATAATTGCATACAAGGAAAGTTCACTTAAAATGTACACTGTCTATCATTAAACTGCTGCCAAAACTGAGCGTGACTATAAAACACATGGCTCATATTGGGCAAACTTACTGCTGGGAACAATTTTTTTCTCTGTGTGTGTGGTCCTTAAAGAAAAAAATGCAGCTGCTCCCCCAGGAGGGAACAAGCACCAGAACTGGTATTAGGTACTCCAATACCAGGCCGGCACTTGGAGAGGTGGGAGTACTGACATCTTTCCTTTGTGCCAAAAATGCTGGTGAGAACCTTTCTTTTTTTCTTGGGTGGCCCTTAAAGAAAAAAGGGCAGTTCCTCCCTCAAGAGGGAATGAGCATGGGGCCTGCAGGTACTGCAATATCAGTCTGGCACTTGGAGAAGCCAGAGCAAGCTCCAACACCCTCCCCTGGTGCAAAAATATGATGGGCACCTGCCATAAGGACAAAGTGGTACACTCCACCTGAATAAGACATAGGGTAGTGCTCATTAAGCAGAGCCCCCCCTCACCACTGACCCTATTTGAGTTCATAGTGAGCCACTGCATTGCATATATTTTGACTTGATTCCTGTTTCTTCACCAGCCTAAATGCTTGGCAAACATCATAAAATGGGGTCCCAGACAGTTCACCCTGAATCCCTCTGTCGCCCTCTAGCTCAGCCTCTCACATACGATTAGTGTGGCCCTGCCCTCCACAAGGTGAAGCCAGATGAGGCTGCTCTCCACCTCACCTGCATATACATTTCTGGAGCATCCCAGGACTCATGATGAGAACATCCAGTTCCAGGCGGGAGTGGATGCTAATTAGCATGTGGATCTGGCGCGTACCCACATACTGAGCTGAGCTGAGCTGTGGGATCGCTGTTGCTTGAAATGCTGATGACTTTGGTGGGACCCAGCCCAATGAGCTATGTGGTAAATCACAAGCCTTTGGCTTTGGACTACTATCAGGCATAGTTGGTACTATATATAAGTAGGTGCCAAAGTGCTGCTCAAAAGTCTGTTTATGGAGTACCTGTTTTAAAACTTGAAGCAGTTTTAAAAAAAAGTAATATGCATCAATTCTGGATGAATTAAATGTGTGAGTACTATATGCAAATTGCTACAGTCATGCTTAATTTCAAGGTTGCTGTTTACAGATTTACTCCTTACTTCCACGTGCTCAGGGAGAGCAGGGTCTGACTATACTGGGAAGGAGGAGGTGCTGCCAGGGAAAAAAGAACAAAGGGGCTACCTGACATCCCAGGTGTATTTTTCTGGCTGTAGCAGTGGCAGGGGGACAAGGCAAACCTCCAATAATTAGATTCTGTACCTGGAAAATTATGACAAATTTATACATTTTCCATATATAGAATGTAAGTACTGGGGGGGTTGTCTTATCAGGGTCATCTTCTAGTCAAGTAAATACTGTAGATGGTGAAGTTTTTCATTCTTTTTCTGGCCTTAAAACTGCCGAATCTTTACATTTGGTCCTGAATCAATTGTTGTTGGTGATAGCTTTGTGGTTGGCTCGGTATTTACAGAATCGGGGCCTATGTACAGAATGTTTCAATGCTTCTTGAACCAGAATACCATCACCTTTAAGCACCACTAATCTCTACCAGCATTTCCAAGAGCCAGTCCAAAAATTGTCTTCCTTCTTCCTTATTTTTAAAACCCTTCATGGAAAATCCCAGCTTTTCATGGATCTTGGGTCTAACTCATGCTGTTAGAAATAGTTGTAGTTACTGGGGTGACACCCATGTAAAACTTGTAGAATTGAGACTCCAGTCAGGCCTCTTTTTTCTTCTTGTCCCTGCCCTTCCACTGTCTTTCAGGCAGAATGAATAAATCTAGCCATAGATGATGGAAAAACCTTTTATGTACTCTTGCCACCTCAAACAGCTTTCTTTTATTTCCCTGTTTTATTTATTCTCCCTGTCATTTCAGAGCTTGACCAAATATGTATTTTGTCTTCCTTGTGTATTGAATACCTGTCAAATTCCTCTTTCCTCCTATAATTTAATTATTTGGTTTTGTAATTATACTATTTACAATAACTGTAATGAGGTAAGTTTGCAAATAAACTAAATGGCTGTATCTTAGAGAAAGAAGGGGTGGGTGTCTTATTCTGAATCTTTTTACTGTGCATTTGCTCAAGGTTTACTTTGCCTTTTATTAAATATCTTTAATGTGCCATTCCACTATGAAAAACAGCTATGCAAAAACCTTCCATGTTATAGGGGTCTAGGTTGTAGCCGTGTTGGTCTAAGGACATAGGCAGACAAGGTTCTTTGGGTAAATCTGATATATTTTATTTGACCAACTAAATAGTTGGTCAGAATTTTTCTTAGCAAGCTTACTAAGAAACTTTCCCCCCAACTATTTAGTTGGTCTAATAAAAGATACCAGATTTATTCAAAGAACCTTGTCTGCCTATGCAAAACTCTTGCATTCTTATTTACAGATCTCCTTGTGTCTGTTCAGACTCATTTTTTCTTATTTTGTGGAAAACAACAAGTCTTTACTGTCCAATTAATTCTGTAAGCACCACAGCGGCCAACACATATCTAAGTTCCAAATGAATAACATTGTTCCACCACATTGATAGCTGTGAAATTACATCATGGCTGGCAATTATTTTGGGTGGAGGGCCAATTACCAAGTTCTGGCAAGCTGTCGAAAGCTGCATAGGTAGCCCTGCCCCTTGCAAGGTGCCCCACCCCCTGGTTGCCATCTTATGACAGGAAGTCCTGTCCCTAATCCTTAAGCTTTGCCACTAGAAGTCTCCCCCTGGCCCCTGGAAGTACTCCTTTCAGCAAGGGTTTTTGCCATCTCAGAACCAGAAAAAACCAAATTATATTCTAAAAATTGAACATCTACAACATTCATTAATTTGATTTCAAAAAATAATTTTGTCCTGATTTACATGTGTTTGTGTAGTGTACACAGAGGTGACTGCACAATAGCTTAAAATGAAGTCTTGCTCTTGTGTATTGTGGGGGGGTGGTGGACAGGCCTAAGAGGAGGAAGCGTCGTGTCATCGTGATTGGTGACTCCATCCTGAGAGGTACGGAGGGCCCCATCTGTCGCCAGAATCCCTCAGCACGTGAGGTCTACTGCCTGCCCGGAGCGAAGATTCAGGATGTGAAGGGGATGCTCCAGTCCATCATCCAGCCCACTGATTATTACCCCATGGTCCTTGTCCATGTGGGTACTAACGATGCGGCCAGGAGAGCCCCTGATCGCCTGATGGAGGACTACCATGCTCTGGGAGGCGTGCTGAGGGAGATGGGCGCACAGGCGGTCTTCTCTTCCATCCTGCCAGTGAGCGGTCGAGGCAGACGCCACGAGATGTGCATAGCGGAGACCAACTGGAGGCTACAGGAATGGTGCTTCGAGGCGGGCTTTGGCTTCCTCAGCCATGACCGGCACATCGTGATGAGAGACATGCTGGGATGGGATGGGCTCCACCTTTCCCCTAAAGGTGAGCGTGTGTTCTCTTCCAGGTTGGTGAACCTCCTTCGGCAGGCTTTAAACTAGGCTCATCGGGGGAGGGGGAAGATGAGGGCGGAGGAGACGATGAACTACCAGGCCCAGCAACAGCCAGCGAGCCCAGACCAATGGTCAAAAGGGAGAAACAGGTAAGAGATGGGGGACGGGGCATTGCTGAGACTAGGGGGTCAGTGGGCACAACCGTTGGAGGCCTCAAATGCCTCTACACGAATGCTCGAAGTATGGGGAAGAAGCAGGAGGAACTCGCCCTCCTCCTAGCTGTCACCAGCCCTGACATAGTAGGGATCACAGAAACGTGGTGGGACTCATCGCATGACTGGGCGGTGAGTGTCAAGGGCTATAGGCTATACAGGAAGGACAGGATAGGAAGGAAAGGTGGAGGAGTAGCACTCTACATCAAGGAGGAATATACTTCCTCGTTAATTAGCAAGGGGGTAGAGGGGGGGCACTCTGAGGTGCTCTGGGTTAGAGTAAAAGGCAGTCCAGGGGAGAGAGACTTAACGGTGGGAGTCTACTATAGACCTCCCAACCAGGGAGAAGAGCTCGACCAGGAATTCTTAGGTCAGCTCACAGAGGCAGTGAGGGCTAAGGATGTGGTCATCATGGGGGACCTGAACTTCCCAGACATCTGCTGGGAGGAGCAGTCAGCCAAGTCTGATCGCTCACGTCGGTTCTTAGCCAGAGTGCAGGACCTCCATCTAACCCAGGAGGTGCACAGTCCCACCAGGGGAGACGCCTTGTTGGACCTGGTGCTGGCCACGGGTGATGACCTGGTGAGGGGGCTGCGGGTGATGGGCCACCTGGGAGACAGTGATCATCGCTTGCTGGAATTCACCATCCAGCGTAAGGTGGCAAAGGGCTGCAGCAAGGCAACAGCCCTAGACTTTAGGGGGGCTGACTTCAACAAGCTAAGGAGGATCGTTGGGGAAGCGCTGAGGACCCAGTGGGGAAGGGAATCAGATGTCGAAGGTGAGTGGTTGCTCCTTAAGGAGACGATCCTCCATGCCCAAAGGGAGGTAATCCCAACAAGGGTCAAAGGGAGCAGGAGGGCACATAAACCCCCATGGCTCACTAAGAGCATCCGGGAATGTCTCCTTGCTAAAAGGGAGGCATATACCCAATGGAGAGATGGGGTCATCACCAAGAAGGACTATGTTACAGTCGCCCGAGGATGTAGGGGGGCAGTCAGGAGCGCCAAGGCAGAGTTGGAGATAGGACTAGCTTCCCGGATTAAGGACAATAAGAAGTCCTTCTTCAAATACATAGGGGGTAAAAAGAGGGTCCCGGGTAATGTGGGGCCCCTGCAGGACACGATGGGCAACTTAGTCGTCATGCCAGATGACAAAGCTAACATATTTAATGATTTCTTTGCCTCTGTCTTCCTAAGTAGGGACCAGTTCAGCCACCACCCTGCTGGGCCCCCCTCGGGCCCCGGGAGAGACACGCCTGGGCCAGGGGTTAGCGAGGAGTTAGTGAGGGTACTTCTGGAGAGGCTGGACGTGTTCAAGTCCGCTGGTCCGGACGATCTTCACCCTAGGGTTCTACAGGAACTGGCCGAGGTCATTGCGGGACCCCTGGTGCGGCTCTATGAGCACTCGTGGTGCTCTGGCGAGGTGCCGGAGGACTGGAAGAGGGCCAATGTGGTCCCTATCTTCAAAAAGGGAAAAAAAGAGGACCCGGGAAATTACAGGCCAGTTAGTCTTACCTCAATCCCGGGTAAGCTCTTTGAAAAAATTATCCTGGCACACATCCAGGAGGGCCTTGCGGGGGAATACATGCTCAGGGGCAACCAACATGGGTTCATCAGTGGCAGGTCTTGTCAGACCAACCTGGTGGCCTTTTACGATCAGGTCACCAAATCATTAGACGCAGGGGTTGCTGTGGATGTAGTCTTTCTGGACTTCCGGAAGGCTTTCGACACTGTCTCTCACCCTGTCCTCATCAAAAAGCTGTGAGACTGTGGTGTCGATGCCCACACAGTCAAATGGGTCACTAACTGGTTGGAGGGCCGCACCCAGAGGGTGGTAGTGGATGGGTTCTTCTCGACCTGGAAGGACGTGGGCAGTGGGGTTCCGCAGGGCTCGGTCCTCGGGCCCGCACTGTTCAACATCTTCATCAGTGACTTGGATGACGGGGTAGAAAGCACCCTGTTCAAGTTTGCTGATGACACTAAGATGTGGGGGGATGTGGGTGCACTAGAAGGGTGCAATAGGCTACAAGCTGACCTTGACAGGTTGCAACGGTGGGCGGATGAGAATAGGATGTGGTTTAACACTGATAAGTGCAAGGTGTTGCACATGGGGAGGAAGAACCGGCACCACACTTACAGGTTGGGGAACTCCTCTCTTGCCAGCACGGAGACGGAAAAGGATCTTGGAGTTGTCATTGACTCCACGATGAACATGGGCCAGCAGTGTGGGGAGGCAGTCAAGAAGGCCAACCGTACCCTGTCATGCATCCACAGATGCATCTCGAGCAGGTCCAGGGAGGTGATCCTCCCCCTCTATGCGGCACTGGTCAGGCCGCAGCTGGAGTACTGCATCCAGTTCTGGGCGCCACACTTCAAGAGGGACGTGGACGATATGGAAAGAGTCCAGAGGAGGGCCACTCGTATGATCAGGGGGCAGCAGGGCAGGCCGTATGAGGAGAGGCTACGGGACCTGAACCTGTTTAGCCTCCACAAGAGAAGGTTAAGGGGGGACCTTGTGGCCTGCTACAAACTGGTCAGGGGGGATCAGCAGGTATTGGGGGAGTCCCTGTTCCCCCGTGTGCTACCAGGAGTGACCAGGAATAACGGTCACAAGCTGGCGGAGAGTAGGTTTAGATTAGATATTAGGAGGCGCTACTTCACAGTCAGGGCGGCTAGGGCCTGGAACCGGCTTCCAGGGGAAGTGGTGCAGGCTCCTAGCCTGGGGATTTTTAATAGGAAGTTAGATGAGCACCTTGCTGGGGTCATCTGACCCCGGTGCTCTTTCCTGCCAAGGCAGGGGGTCGGACTAGATGATCTACATAGGTCCCTTCTGACTCTAGCTACTATGAAACTATGAAACTATGTGGGGGTGGGTATAGGCTTATGGTGGGATTGGGGGTATATGGGTATGTGGGGTGTGGGGGAGGGAGTGAGGTGTGTGTGGGAGGGTTTTGGGAGATGGAAAGGTATGGGGGGTGTGGGTGTATGGTGAAGAAGTATGTGGGTATGTGTGTGGATATGTGGGGTATGGCTAAGTGTGTGGGGGAGGGTGGCTGGGGTGTGTGAGGAGGTGCGGGTGTGTGGGTCTGTGTGTATAGAAGTGCAAGGGGGGGTGCGGGTGCATGTGTATGGTGGGGTGCACATGTGGGACTCGCCTTATGAACATACACACATGCACACACTCTGTCCCTCCCTCCCTCATTGCATGGATGCATGCACACCCCATTCCCCTCCTGCTCCTGGACCCAGGGTATGGGCATGCGCTCCATGCTCCCATGGTCTGGCGATACAGCTGGGGCCACGTGGTGCAAGGGTGGTGGGCAGGCAGGCAGGCAAGTGAAAGTGGCTGCAGGTGAGAGGGGAGTGGCAGCGAGCAGGCGCATAGAGTGCAGCGACAATTGGGCAGGAGTACAGGGCCCCTGCTTGTGTCCCAGGGCCAGTTCCAGAGCGGGGTAGCAGGAGTGTGAAGCCTGGGCTAGCAGGGGTCTATGGAGCCAGGCTGGGCTACACCAGCAGGGAGAGCAGGGAGCCAGCCCAGCTTCAGAGCCCCTGCTAGCCCAAGCTCAGTACTCCTGCTGCTCCACTCTGGGCCCCACCAACCTTGGTCCTGGGACATTGGTAGGGGCCCTGTGCTCCCACCCAGCTGTCACAGCACTCCGTGCACCCACTTGCTACCACTTGCCCCCACCTGTGGCTGTTTTCAGCACTTCCCTGCTTGCCCTCCCACTGTTCTGCATGGCTCCTGGCTGCATGGCCGTGACCACAGGACTCAGCAGGAGCTGGCTCAGCCTGGCCCTGAGGACAGGGGCAATCTCTGTGGCCCTTCCCTGACTCTTCCCCCCCCACACTTTTACTTGAATTTCCCTCTCTGGTGCAGGGAGGCAGGAACAGCCCCAGAGTCCCAGGCTAGAAGGCTCTGGGTGTTGGGGAGCAAGGGTGGTAGGGGGCTGGGGCTGGGGCAGGACTGGGTGGGCCTGGCTGCTGGATCCTGTTGCTGGTTTCCCTGGGTCCTACTGCCCCTGGCTCCTGTTATCTTTGATAGGCAGCCAGGAACAGATAAATATTAATTTTCTAAATTTTTTAGGGGACTCGTGGGCTGAATAGAATGGCCTGGTGGGCTGAATCCAGCCCGTGGGCCATACTTTGCCCTGAGTTACATAGATATCACAGAGCATAATAGGAAGACACTGAAGTCCAATTTTGGTTTGCTAATGGAAGATGATGTCTGAAAAGTAAACACCCAGTATTAGTCTTAGCATATGTCTATACCATCTTCTTGGTGTGCCTTAGCAAGGATGAACCTGAGCATTGCCTACCTACTTGTTCTTGCCCACACCACCAAACCTGGAAACGCAGTGGGGATGTGCTCAGAAGGCACCCTGTCATGGATGTCTTCCAGCATGCTGGAGACTAATGTCTTGAGAGTGACTTGGGGTGAGGGTGGGAGAGTACCCCTAGAGTGGAATATCAGCCTGAGGACATGCTGTGGAGACAGTATAGACTACCCTCAGATCCTTGGTTAAGTGAGTGACACTTACGGTTAAAGTTATCTTTCTAGATGTAAACTTTCATATGTAATTTGTTGAGATAAAATAAAGATGGTGCAAGGCTTAGCAGGTCAGTAGAACAGCAATATACTATGTTCCATGGCAGAATCATTTGTGCATTGCACCAAACAAACCAAGTACACTGGAATCTACAAGGCAGAAGTTTCTACACTGCAAGCCTTCACACCAGGACAAATTATAGGCTAACATTTGTTTTCCTCAGGTTAAGTGTTAGAAACGTGTGTTTCTGGACCAGGAAGCCCTCTGTTCTGTTTTCTACAGTGGCCTGTGAGAGGTATAGCTGAGAGTGGTAGTTAGCTGTGTTGGTCTGAAGTCATGGCACCTATCTCTGTTCATGGATGACACCACACTTAGCTATACCTGCCTTCTGGAGGTATAGTTGCCATCCAAGACATCCAGAGATCAGAGCCAGGAATCCCTTACTCAAATTTCCTACAGGGGCCTATATGGATTTATTCATCAAAAATCATAAAGCTCAGTTGTCACCAGCTCAGTGCTGTGGGTGCTGTATGATTGTTTTTTTACAGTATTAAAAGTATTGGGTCCCCAAAGCACTCAGGAAGTTAGATAAACAAAAGAGGCTCAAAATCAAGTTAATGAAAGTTCTGCCCAGGTATGCATTTGATGGGCTCTTACTAGTCTTGGGATCTAACTCGTATTATTATTACACAGTTAAATCAGACACAGTCTAATGCATGGACATCTTAAAGTCTTCTGATGTTTCCTTACCCTACTTATGGGAAACTTTGCTTGAACACCTATATTTCCGTGTTTTTTTCTAAAATAATTAGGTTAAGGTACTGCTTTCGAGTCATTCTTTTTTTTTTTTTTATTTCTCGAGGGGAGGGAAGTTGAGCAACAGCTGTGCTCAAGACATGAATTAAAGAACATTTTTTCACTAAGCTTTATAACTTATAAGCATTTTCAAAACAAATGCTAACAAATCATATCACCTTACACTGGACTGTTGACACAGAAAGAAATAGAGCTAATTTGGAGTTTGCAGGCTGGTGTTGTTGTAAGTTATGCCATAGATAACATTCATCTTAAAACCTTTCAGCAGCCTTATAGATTTTTGGGGAACTTGGCAGATGTCAAAAATATTTGGAGGTTAGTATGCTTTGTAAATTAAAGTATTGCCCTTTGCTTGTTTGGACTAAGGTGTAGTATCACATATAACAATGATTTTAGCTCAGTTTTCTGTGGATATATGAGGATATAAACAAATAGAAATGATTCCTGCTGATACTTGCTTAGGAGGGAGGACATAGTAAGACAGAAATACTTAAATTAAAGTTATTGTGGAGTGCAGAAGTGGAGAATCAGTAGATATGGAAATGAGTTTTTTGCATTTCTAGCTTGTTAGTCTGATACTGTAAACAATCTTGCATTGGGTGCATCTACACGAGATGCTACATCACTGGAGTGACAGGCTATGGCGAAGTAGCTTGTCACTTCAGCGACAGTATCAGTGGGCACAAACTGTGACACTGATACTACCTTGCTGCAGCAACAAGCTACACTGTCGTAGCTCATTGCTACAGCAACGTAGCATCTAAAAATAACCATGCACTGCCGGGACTGCACAATACCAGCAATACTGCTAAAGCAGGTACCGAATGAGTGTGCAGTACCAAATGTGCAGTCGGTGGCATGTGTAGATGTGCCCAATCTGTTTTCTGTTTAACAGTCTAGTGTCAATAGCTTAAACAATGCTACTCAGACATGTTTGCTTAGTTTACCAGTGTACTTGTCTGAAAGGTTAAGACTATTGTAGGAAAAAAGGATGTTTCTGGGTACATAACTATACCGAAGGTGTATGAAACTGCCTCTGGAGGAGTTGACTTTTACGGCTTCAATGATATCAAGAAATTAAGTAAGTTTTTCTTTTTCCAGTTTGAGAATAAAAGATGAAGGAACAGGTAAAAAGGACGTGTTAAAATCATGTAAATTGCCAAATCTTTGGCATAGAAGATACATGCTATACGCTTGTTCCAGTATATCTCTGTTCCACTGAATATTTTCTCCTGATTAACTGACCTTCCTTTGGCTTCAATTTTTCAGATTACTTGAGCTAGAAAACTGAAATTAAATGATGCCTGTCTGCTTAATATTTTCAATTTTGCTGAGCTTTAATACAATTTTTTTCCCCTGAATAACCAAGTCATTTTTTTCCTCTGCTTTTTTTCCTGGAACAAGGAAGGGGTTACTGAAAAGGACACAAATATTTATACTTCCTGTATTTTGTTCAGAAAATCTTTCCTGCACTATAAATCTTTAATGTTGATGTCCTGGATGTTAATAAGTGAATTGAATCCATGATTTAATGCCACAGCTGAACATTGTGATAAGAAAGGAGGCTGCCTCTTTTTAGCAATAATAAATTTTCTGTTAAAGTGAAGCTGAAGCTCCTAGGCACATCCAAGGCTAGCGTTCTGAGTATAGAACTAATGGTTAGGAACTCACAGATTTGTGTCATGACTATGACTGACCTCCTGTGTAACCTCAGGCAAAGCATATATTTATTTACCACACCCATAAAATATGGATAACCCTACTCACAGACTACACTAAAGAGCTTTTGGAAGGATTAATTAGCTAAAAGCACAAAATTGGGCTGGATCCTGTGGGTCTTCTTGATTAGATGTCCTATAGAATCCAGGGACCAATGTCTGACCATTGGGAGTCTTTTTACTGACTACAGTGGAAGTACTGTATGTGGATGTATGCAGGATTGGACCCAGTAGTGTGATAGGCTATATAAACATGCTGAATATTATTAACTACCTCATATTCTTTTTCTCATCTAAACTACAGTCTGAACTTGAATTATAGCATTATACTAACGGAACCACTTAATGGAATCATTGTACAAGAGAGAGGCCCAGTTTGCCAGCTGTATCTAGGAGCACAAAGAAGATTTGCTTCATCCTCTTGATCTAGAAGTTCTGACATCCAGGAGATCTCTAAGGCTAAGTACTGACAGCTGAAAATTGATTCAAGTCAATTTAAACAGTTAAGAATTGATTCATTCTTTGCAGGTAAGTCTAAGATGCATAGATTGAACTGATAAGCAAGTGAACAGACATTCACTTTTGATTCCAGAAATGCAGCCACATGCCTGCAGTGGCTCAGGCCAGAAGCCAGGGGGTGCTAGAGCATGCCTCCCTGCTTGGCTGGAGCAGACAGTTTAGTCCAAGGCCAACCTGCCCTCCCTGTGAGAGGGGATTTGGGGGTAGGTGCAAAGCATCCTGGGATGCTGCAGTACTATGAGTTAACTTGGATCTGGAGGGGATCTGGAACACAAGTTCAAGAAACTGATTTAACTTAAATCAGTCAATTCTGATACTATATATATCCAGGTTTTGGCCATTTTGAAAGCGGTTTATGTGCACTGAACTTCTGTTATGTTGCAGATTTGAACCAATTTCCAATCACTTATACTAGTTTATGTGTAATTTCTGTCCCTAGCCTAAGAGCTTACTTGGTATGCTGTTTATTTCTTGGCTTCCCACTGGAGAGTTAGCAGGAAAGAACTGAGCCTGATTATATGTGGGTAGCAATAGTATATCACTTTCATTGAAATTGTCAATTTTGATATTGTCAGTTAAACTAATGAAGAGTTTTTTGAAAAGCATTGATCAGATAAAACAGATC
This sequence comes from Crocodylus siamensis, assembly GCF_052110815.1. NCBI lineage: Eukaryota > Metazoa > Chordata > Crocodylia > Crocodylidae > Crocodylus > Crocodylus siamensis. The sequence continues at coordinate 80,569,007 of NC_143401.1, forward strand.
AAAGATAAATCTAACAGACTAAAGCAATATGTTTATACGGCTGTACAAAAAAAATCATATAATCTAGAGAGGGTGACATGGATAACTGGCATTAGTCAAGGAAACAAACAGGAAAATTACAGTGAAAGTTGGATCTTTTTATTGGCTCCTTCCAGGGTAGTAATTCAAAATGCCAATGTGTATCTTCTGTGTTGGATGATGCAAGGGAATGTGCCAGTCAAGGCACTTGTAAATTTTATCCCTTACAGTTAAACTTCATCCCAAAGTCACCCAAAGGGTGAGATGTCCTTCTACAGCTTAGTGACTACATTTCTTGATACTTTCCAACTGCTTTGTACAGCTCGGGTAATGCAAAGCAGCTGTAGACTGGCTTTACACGGTGAAGCCAGGTTTATGCTGCTTTGCATCACCAGCCAGAGCATACCAATGAATCGAGCCCTACAAGCCATTCAGATGTCATTCAGAATCATTCAGAGTCAACCAGCTCTGGTTTTCACTACCTTCCTGTTCCAGATGGAAGGCAGCCAAAAAATCTTAAAGTTTTAATTGTGCAGAACAAAATTCACTGATCATTAGAGAACCAGTCCCACCTCCACACCCAACTACCACTGGTCGTTCACTTAAACTGGGGTTTCAGTGAGCCATAAATGCATCCTGGACTAGCTGTCTGCACAGTAGGGAAATACATCCTGTAAGCTTAAAAAGGGAATATATGGCAATATTTCCAGAGGATATATGGTATTAGCGTAAGAGGGGATGGAATCTCCTACTGTAAGTTTCAAGAAATGAATCTTCATTCAAATTAGTCACAAAATTTGGAGTCAAAGTGTGATTCCAACATGCATCATTAACATGAGTTGCACGTGCTCATACTAATTATGTACTGACTATTAATTCAGGAAATGGTGAGAGCTTTTTGGTGGTCAGCATACATTAAAACACATCAACTTGATACTAGATTTATTTTTTCTACTTAGTTATAAACCCGAATCAACCTATTTTCCCCAAGAGTGCAGGTATTTCTGAATGAGTTGCACAAGGAAATTAATTGTTAGTAAGCTGCAGTTGAGAACTACATGATATCAATAAACAAGCTGTCAGTGAAAAAAGAACCAGTTCTTAACAGCATATAAAGGACTTACAAGATCTTTATTTATACAAATGAAACACAAATGATCACCCAAACACTGCAAAAACTTATGCATATGCTTAGTTTTCCTTCTCCAAGTTAGGCACAACTATGTTGGCAGAACGAGGGCTTCTATGTTCATACTTTGGCCAATTGAGCATTCTCAGCAACACACATTTCTCCAAGTCTCAAGGAAACAGTTGCATAATTGTCTTATTGGGTTTTCTTGTAGAAAGCAATTTTGTCATATGAGAAAAGTTTTTCATTACAGAAGGTCCAAGTAAATATAATCATGTTTTCAGAATTCTTCTTGGGGAAAAAATTTTATTAGGAGTTTTAGTCAGTTACAAATGTTGCATAGGAATTCAGAGAGTTGTGTTTGTGTTCTGAAGCGTGCTTAATGTGAGTCTAACCATTGGACACGACTGCTTCATTACCATTTTCAGTAATGGGCTTGCATATATTAACATTCATTTCCACATCCCAGAAAAGATTTTCAGAAAAAATGAGCATTGCATTAAAGACCTCATTTTATGTGAAGAGAAAAAGTTATAGCCAATTAAGCATGCAGCTCTCTGTTCCCAGTGATGTCAGAAAGCTAAGAAAATGGGAGAGAACATTGCATCTGACATACTCCCTCAAGTAGCTTGCCATTCCTCAATTTTGTTTCTTTCTATGAATAACTGGAAAGCTACTTATTTTTTTCTAAATTCAATTTGTAGTTAGTAATTAATTCTGTAAAAGAATTGCTAATGAATGCAAAGGGGAAGTTTCTGAAGTCTCCTGTGGGAAAGTTCAAGTATTAATGATTAACTCACAAGCGTAGAGTTACTCTCTGGTGGGTGCTAGCAGAGCTGAGTTGCTTTCTTTTATTTATAAAGGTAATGGACAGAAATAAAGTCAGAAAATGGGAGAAAATAATACCGTTACACACAGTCATTGCATGCAAGCACCTACTCTGAACACTTTAAAGAAACAGTTGAATGCTTATCTTGCTGGGATCCTTTGACCCTAGCTGACTTGCTGCCCCTTGGGCAGGGGGCTGGACCCAAGGATCGTACGAGGTCCCTTCCAGCCCTGATGTCTATGAGCAGTTAGAAAATATTCTCTCTCATAAGAAAGAATAGTAACTGTGAGCTAATAGATAATAAGTCTTGTGGATGGTGGGGTAGGGGGGAATGCTACCAAGATGTAGAGGCAGCCACTAGGGCAATGGCTCTCAGCCTTGTTAGACTTGAGGCACCCCTCAGAAAATGCTAGCTCTTAGTTTTCTGACTAGAGAAAAATAACAGAGCAATTCTTCTGTTGCAAGGAACTCAGAAAGGTAACAGGTCAAAATGTTTTTAACACTGTGAATTCCTTCTTAAAATATCTAGGTTTATCTTGTGAATCACGTTTGTATACCTAAGAGTGCTAACATTGCATCACTGCACCAGAGGCCCCGACTGGAAACAGAGTGGCCGTTTTGTGTCTAGACCCGAGGACTACATTCTCAGCTAGCGAATGGAGGTACGCTGATTTCTACCAGCAAAGACTGGGCCTGTGAACTCTACGGAGGATCTACTCCCACCTTCCATCCTTTTGCTGGGAACCCCCTTTCCTAATGAAGCCTTTGTTTTCAAAGCAAGACACCAGCTGGAGAGAGAGACTCTTTCAGGAAAAAAATAAGGTCTGTGCCCTCAGCTGATATAAACTGGCACAATTCCTCTTATTTTAATGGTGTCACACTGATTTGTGTCTGCTGAAGACCTGTCCCCAAAAACCCCTCATGCTCAAAAGGGATTGTTGTCCTGCTTTCTGAATAAAATAGTACAGCAAGTACCAGCTTAGGACTTGTGGTTTGCTAGATCCTAATTGAACTTAATTATTAGCATTTCATGTTCTGTTCTGACTCCCGAACCCACCCATGATTCTTGGGGGGAGAGGGGGGGAAGGGTTATACATTTGCTTAAAAGATTTCTTCCTTCTGTAAATTTCACTTAATTGGGAACGAGAGTTCCCTGATCCACTTCTTGGGAGATACTCTCTCTTTGCTGTTTGATGCTTAGTAAATCCCTATTTATGGCCACAGAATAATTCCTTACCCCTCCAAGATAACCTTTGCCAAGAAGAACAAACTTGGAATATGTTAATAAAAAGAAAAGGTAGAACACAATTTGGTTTTTTGATGTATGTGCTCCACAGTCAACATTTTTGGTAGCAAATGTGTCCCAGCAAATAGGGAACAAGACCAGCTCTGCCAATAATTAACTGTGTGATCTTGAACTGAAACTGTGTCCCATATGGCTGATACTTAGCTGCATTTGTAGAGGGACTTTGGGATATACCGATTAAAAAAGTTTTAAATTAGTTTGAAACTGCATGAAGAAGTGGTCACACACTTTTCTTGTTACAAGAGATGCTTTCACTTTTTATCTGTATGCACATTTTGGCGCTCTCAATCCCAATGGGAAAAGATGGATTTTTTTTTCAGAACTAATTATTTTTCACTGACACATTTCAAAGCATATCTTTAAATTCATTTTAAAACTTTCTTTGCTGGTACAACATTATCTGAAAAAAAGTTGAGATCCATCTCAACAGACCTGGAGCAGGGAAAATACTTTATTTGCAAAAAGCTGAAACCCTACTGGAATCCAATAAAAAAGAACATTTAGCAAAGAGCTCTCTTGCTATCCACACACTTGCCGATCATGAAAGGGAGGATAAATTCAAAAATAAAATATGAAACAGGATCAGATAGTTGAGGGTGACTGAGGAGGACAAGGAACATAGTAACGGTTGTACCTTAAAACCAGCATCAGAGACACTGCAGATAAAGCTGGAGGATTCAAAAAGGGAGAAAAATGAAGAGAGACTTGGATCCAAGATCAGACAAATTGATCGGCAAATGAAAAGAATTAGGGTTAGGAAAAGAGCAAGCTAAGATTGACCAAGATAGAAAAAAAACTAGATGCAGCGTACTGAGAAAGGCATGATTATAGGATAGACTAAAAAGATTTTCTGGAGCTCAAAACTTACAATGGAGAGGTAGCTGCTTGTTCAAAGAAATTCAGAACTGTATTCAGGTAGTGAGAGAGTTATTAAATGTCTGCCTGCAAGTAGAGCAGATGTGGAAAATCATTTAATTCAACATAACATAGACCAAGAAAGCATGTTTAATCCCTTGTGAACTGCTCTAAATCTCTGGTTATACATAACTTCATTACCAATGAGCAGAGTAAACTTTATATGCTGGAAAGGGTAACATATACAGAAGAGGCAACAGCAGCTGAATATGTGAAAAGCACCAGGCAGGGAATAGACATCTTTTTTGTCCAGTAGAAAGGATGACAATTATTAAATGGCTAACTGACTTGTTAGAAAAATAGGGAGGAGTAAACTCCAACTTCTAAATGATAAAACAAGCAGTTTGTAAAGGCCCGAGAGAGGGAGGGGTGATCACAAAGAGCCAACATGGATTTGTTAAAGAATAAATCTTACCAAATCAGCTTACTATTTCCTCCCGCCCCTTTTTTTTACAGGGTTGTCAGTTTGGTGGATGAAGGGAACACACGAACAGCACATACTTGGATTTTAGTAAAGTTAGTAATACTGTCCAATGCTATAGTTTCATAAATTAAATGGAGAAATGTGGGCTAGATAGAATTGGATAGTTGGTGGATACATAATTGGCTGAATGACTAAAAGCAAATGAGGCCATGTCAGAATGGCAGGAGGTTTCAAGTGAGGTACCCAGAGAAGTCTCTTCTGGTACTGGAGCTGTTTATCATCTTTCTTAATAACTTGGATGCAGGACTATAAAAAGCTTCCTGATCAATTATGCAGACAAAACAAAACTGGGAGGGGTTACCAAAACTGGAAGAATAAAAGCTATTGATATATTTTGCAGACTGGGCACTAGACAACAACATGAAATTCAGTAAAGAGAAATGTAGGGTGTTACACTTGGGAAGAAAAATAAAAATATAAATGCAGAATGGGAGGTGGTTGGCCAGGCAGAACTACCTCTGAGAAGGGTCTGGGAGTGCTGAGGAAATCACATACTCTCAACACAAGTGAGCAATGTGATGCAGTCACTAGGGCTAGAGACAGACATTCAAAAACCCCAAGTCTGAATTGATTCAATCTTTGCAGGTTAGTCTAGCCTGCCTAGGTTGAACTGGTTTCCAACCACACAAACATTCCCTCTGGACTGAAGAAATGCAGGCACATGCCTGCAGTGGCTCAGGCTAGAAGCTAGGGGGTGCTAGAGCAGCCCTCCCTTCCCTTCCACCTTGTTGAGCTGTGATTAAGGAGGGGTGTAATTGTCAGGATGCTCTGATTATAGAGGGGTATAGCCTGCCCCTCCTCGGGCCTGCACCATCTCAGGCTTTTACCAGCTCACTGCTCAAGGGGCGGGAGTGTTGCCAGCCCCCAGCTAGCACTCGGGGGAGGGGGAGGGGAATGGGATGGACAGTGCATGCATCTATTGAGGATACTGAGCTTTTCAATTTCCTTCTCTCTGCTTTTTCATACTGTCTGCAACCTTGACAGGGCTGCAAACCAGTAGGGGGCTGATAAAACCAGCAGAGGGGTGATCACACAGTGTTTATGAGCCCATTAACAAAACAAAACCCCCTCTCATTAGTTCAAGATCTTCTTAAACAGCTTTCTCCAAGGAAGGAATGGAGGGACATTACCAGCTGACCTGTTGATTAGCTCCAAAAAGCCCTAAGCTGACACCCTGGTTCTGTTTGTCCCAGGGAAATCTACTGTCTGCCTGTCCCAGTGAAATTGTAGACACACACACACAGACACCTCTCAGTATTAGCTAGCATACCACATGCCTAGGGTCTGTGGGGCTGGGGTCTGTGGTGTGGGAGCTGGGAGGAAGGGGGGGAATCCCTGCTTGAGCAGGGAGGGAAGCCAGGCAGATGCTGCTGTGCTTGCAGTTTTCCCTGGATCTCTGGCTAGGGAGGAGAGGGGTAGGGCCAGCCCTATTCCCTGGAGCAGAGATCCCAGCCCAGGGCTGCAAAGCATCTGGGATGCTGGGGGACTCTAGTCTAATTTAAAGCAGGAAGGGGTCTGGGACAGACATTGCATAAACCAGTTTGACCCAAATCAGTTAAGTCTGATACTACATTCAACCAGGTGTATCTTAAACCAGTTTAAGCCATTTTGAAATTGGTTTATGTGCACGAACTTCTGTTCTGTTAAACCAGTTTCTGATCACTTAAACTGGGTTGTGTGTAATGTCTGCCCCTAGCCAAAAAAACCGTAATACAGTCCAAAACTCCATTTAGAGGAGAACTGTATGTAAAACATGGAAGTTGATATTACTACTCATGCAGCTTACATCTCAGCTGGAGTACGAGTAAGCCCTGGGCCACACATTTTAAAGAAGGGTGTAGAGAAAATGGAGAAGATTCAGAAGCTAGTGACAAAGATAATGAAGGGGTTAAAATGCTGACTACAAGGAAAGGTTGAAATAACTAAATATGTTTAGTTTGGAGAAAAAGAGATTGAGGGTACATGACAACAGTTTTCAAATATTTGAAAGGCTGCCATTAAAAAGAGGAAGAGCAACTGTTCTCTCTCATTGTAGAAGGCCAGGCATGAAGCTGTGGATTTAAACTGCTGTGACACAGAGTCGGGTTAAATCTCGGAGGAATCCCTCTCCCAAAACATTTTTTACTGCCCCAAGGCTACTACACTGGAGCAAACTCCCCAGGAAAGTTGTAGAATCTCTTTCACTGGAGGTTTTCAATAAGAGGCTGGAGTGGTGTTTGCTGGGGATGGTTTAGGAATAAAGCCTTTGTGCATTCAGGGAGAGGTCTGGACCACATGACCACACTGAGCTCTTCCAAACTTACGATTCTATAAGATGGAATCAGTGCAAATGTTCCCACCTTTCCTTATTCTACAAAAAAGTGTCATCCTGTGCCCCCTTTCTGGGAAAGACTTAGACATTATTTGAACAAAGTTATTGTTCAAAGAATAAGAGAACACAGTCTCTCTTACGCAATTAGGAACTTGAAAAATACAGATTTTGAAACCAAATGTATTTGAGGACTTAATGAGTTTCTGTGACAGACGAAGGGGTGGAATGCTACACGATGTTATTTTCATGTTGTTTTCTGGTCCAGTTGGGAATTGATAAGCTAAATATATTGTGAGAAACTCTGTGCTTCCATAAACTTTCTAGTCCAGTTTGAAAGACACAAGAAGTTCAAGTGGGGAAAGGGTCATAAGGCTTTCACAGAGATTTGAACCTAAGGGCAATTTTTTGGCACTTTTATATGCCTGTTTTAATATACTGAGAATGGAACATAACCTCCTCCTCACTTTATATTAATTCAGATGTTCTTGGAGTGAAAATACCTTTGTAACATGCTGAGTTGAAGACATCAGCATCTGATTCTCTTCAGCTTCTAGCATTTCTTAAATCATGACTGCATTCTGAAAAGTGGCTCTATACATTACTAAAGTAGGCAGATGTCACTCAGAGCACATACAGAAGGTGGATTGAGAAAGAAAGAATAGTTTTTATAGTTCCTTTTTGATCATATTGACTTTAATGCACTTGCTTGTGTTCAAAAAGGCTCCGCTGCAGTTTTTCTTTTTACTATTCAATTTTGGAGTGAATTTAGGGCTTGTGAAAGGAGCTGTGAAGATTGAAGTTCTTTTATCAATCAGAGATGCTCGGCAAAGACATGAGCAGTGAGAACCCACCTAGTATCCCTCCACAGATGGGTCTCTGCGGTACATCTTCCTTTGGTGGTTTGTTCCAATAGTCAATCAAAGGTGAGAATATAAACAAGAAAGTTAATTTCAGTAACATGAATGTGTTCAGGCTATCAACTTACTTTACCTGAACAGCTAATAAGATGATAATGTCATACCACATTACTGTGCAGGGAGAGGATAGATTTCATCTATAACCCAGGAAGTAAAGCCTTTGTGGCTTATCACCAAAACTCTGAGCTATCCCTCTGAACAGATAGGAGGTAAAACATTTAGTCAGTGGGCGCATCTACACATGCAATTATGATGCCTGGATAATGTTTGACTGTGTGCCCGGGAGCAATTAACTCTGAAGCAATAAGCTCTGCAGTTTATTCAGATGCAGCACATGGAGCCTGGGTGAAGCAGCCACAGTTGGCAGAGGGCCTGGTGGGTCAGCCTGCCAGCCCGGGGCAGCTGCCCTCGGCAAAATGTGCTGTGGAGGGGCTGGCTGGAGCATGGGGGAGCTCTAGTGCAGGGCTAACCAGCAGGCAGCCCCCACTCTGAAGCACTCTCATGCCCCAGCCAGCCAGGCAGTGTCTACACATGTGCTGCTGAGGAGTAAATTAGTTTACTGCAGCCTAATGTGGGTGCTCATGTACACACTGAGATGTTTACTGTGCAGCTGATTAGTCAACTGTGCAGTAAACATCTTGTGTAGATGCACCCAGTGAGAAGCAACAATAGCCATGAGAGAAGGAGAAAATCCATTAAGTGCTTTTTGCATGTAAGAGAGACACACAACAGATTTCTGAAGGTAGTGCAGCGAAAACAAAACCACGAACGTCAGAAGCATGAACACAGAGTTTAAAGGAAGGATGAGAAATTCTGCTGTTTGGGAAGAACGTCTTCTTTTCAAGGGGAATGCTGACTTAGAAACAGTATATTGTGGATGCAACAAAAAGGGTATTTTGTAAGGGAACCATTTCCTCCCTACCCCAGTACCAAGGAAATAGTATTGCTCCATTTTACAAGTCAGGATCTGACGCAAAAAATAAAAAAGATGAAGAAACTTAGTCTTCTTGTGTGACCTAAGATGTGTCAGAGCAGGAAACTGAACCTAGTGGAGTGGGGCTGAGAATCACAGAATGAAGATGAAACACTGATCAGAAGAAGATAAACTACAGAGTAATTTTCGATAAAATACTGAATTGGCATGAGTGATGAAGGATGCAACAGTAGCTAATAGACTCTCTGTCATATTTACTAAGAGTAAGAATATGGAATACCTTAAAGCTGAAGCCCTAATTCTCAGTTAGTTATTTTGTTTCATTGAAACATGTCCTGTAAACATTTGATTTCTGACGGGGTTCTCAATGCCTGGGCTGCAGCTTGGTGCTGGGCTGCGGTGGGTCAGCTGCTGGTCTGCAGCACAGTAGGCTGCCAGACCAGAAGTGGCTGCGGACTGGCAATAGGCAGCCCCCCAGAGCTGGGAGGAGAGGTCGCGGCTCCTTCTGTAGGACCCACAGCACCACAAGGTTTGGCCCACCACCCTGCCCAGGGCATGGGGGTATCCTTACCTGTCTTCCGGATTGAAATTCTGGTGGACTGCAGTTTGCCAGGCCACGAGCACTTCCGGGCTGTGGTTTGCCAGGCCACAGCATAAAAACTTTGGGAATCCCTGGATTATGACGCACAGTAATAGTGGCAGGATCATTAGATAGTCAAAATAACTTGTCAGATATTTTTTCCACAGAGGCAATAGTTACTCAGTAGGCATCACTTTTTTATTATTTTTTTTTTTATTGACAGATTTATTGTTTCACGTTGAGTTTGGCTGCAATTCTGTACCATTTCTCCTGCCAGAACCTTTTACAGGGACATTGATAATGGTTTGTAAGGATGAAATAGAAACATTCCACAGGGACAACTTGAAGCAAGGCACACATTAGCACACAAAGAACATGTCTTTATCTATGCCACGTAACTTCTAATTTGTCACAGAAGATAGTATGACTATAAGCAAGTTACCTAATTCAGGAAGCTTTCAGATTTTGGCTTCAATTCCATAAAAAGTTTCAAATGGATAAGAGCTATACTGTGTAAAAACGAAAGGAAGTATTGGGTCTCTCATCCATTTACAATTAATTGGAAGGTTGATGCAGAGACCTGGCACAGCGAATGATACACGGTGTTTTAAGAACTAGGACTCAATGGGTAAGTAGTTGGGCACACAGACTATGCTGATCTAGATTGATTTGCTGTTACCTTGCGGTTTCCCAGCTTGTTGTGGTAACCATCCCCCCTTTTTTGGTATGTAATATGTTAACTATTAGGAGGAGGGGTTGTAATTTAATTGTATTTGTACAACATGTAGCACCATAGGGGTTTTTTTTGGCACAAATGACAAATAAGAATTATGGCATATATTTGTTTGTTGAGATCACTGGCAATGGGGCAATCCTTCCTGTGGACCTGCAAAATCCTTCTTACTCATGGGGACCCTGGCTTGCGAAAACTTACCCTGTGCAAGGGGGTCTTCTCGGGGCTGATTTCCCTGTGGCCCGCCCACCTGTTTTTGGGCTAACCACCCACCTTTTCATCTGCCACACCTTGTTGGTAATTAATTGATGTAAATTAACTGGGAGGCTGGCCATTTCCTGCCCCAATGCCAGGGGTGCTATCTTTGGCTCCATTCCTCCCCTACACCGCAGCCCAAACCTCGCAGATGGCATCCAGATATTATCAACATCACTGGTTCCACCCTGGGCCTTAGAATCCTACTAGTTGAACCCTGCCTGGACTCCTCTCCTCAGGCGGCCTATTCCACCTTTATCCTGGACAACATAGCTCCCTGAACTGCTTCACCCTTACAGGTGTGTTCCCCTGGGACCTTTGGCTACTAGCCCAGGCCCACCTCCAGGCCAGTCGAAACCCCGGGCCCTCAGCTCTTGGGCATTCCTCGCGGTGGGCACCTGGCCCTTCGACCCTTCCAGTTCTGACCCCAGCATTGACCAGTCAGGGGATGTCCAGACAGGTGTGAGTCTATGGCCCCACTCTCTCTTTGGGGTCCACCTTCCAGACCCTACAGAGGGGGTAACACACCCAGTTGTGGGGGCTAGGGGTTAAGGTGCCCAACCCACCTTTCACTGGGGTGGTATCTGGCCTGGCATTTCCTGGGGGCTCCTGTGCCACTGGAGGCCCCACCAGGCCACCCACTTCCAGCAGTGTGCAGTTTTAGGTTGTACCCAGGACCAGAAGCCTCCTGACCATCCCCTACAGCTCCTCCCTTACCTCCAGATGATACCTGCAGCCAGGCAATGTTGTTGCCTGGCCTCCCAGTAGCAAAATGCCCTGTTTATATGAGCAGCCCTGAATCTAAAATGGCTGCCCTCATCAGGTTTCTGCTGGCTGCTGTCTTCTGGCCCCTTAAAGTGGCAGGCAAAAACCATGCCCTGCCACACCCTGGTTATCTAAGGCACTGTGGATGCTGCCTGCTATGTTATCTTTGCCTGTGATATTTTGCATGATACTTGTGAAGGCAAAGGGAGGCGTTCCATATGGACTAGACAGATTCATCGGAGAAAGCCATAACAATATATAGAGCTCAGGGATGATGTCATAGCTCTATCGTCATATGTTGTAGTCCATGGAAGTATTGCCTTTGCCATCATTAGGGCCAGGATTTCAGTGCAGGACTCTACCACTGATTTGACCAGTTCTAAAGCAGAGCTTCACAGGTTAGATCCAGTGCTACGTAAACTGGGTGTCTATTCTCTGCCTCATATTTGCTAACCTGCTGCATATGTGTCCCCAGCCCAAACACAGTTTGACTTTTCCTCTTCTAGTCATTAGAGGTGTGTATAGCAATTGCTGTTTTCACCATTTAAAGCACTTTATTACTGTGATTTAATAGAAGTGTGTGGCTTTACAGCACTTTCACAATAGGTACAGCGCTTTAAATTAACCCTTGTTAAATGAGGTATTAAATTTGAAGCACTGTATTTTACAGCACTTTCACAACCTACCGCACTTAAATTCTGTATGCTGGTCAAACTTCTGACCAGTGGAGAAGCCCCAGGAGGCTGCAAAGTGCCCCATGCTTCCTAACCTGAAAAGTGCAGGCAGGCTCAGAGGCTCTCCTGCCACCCCCAACAACACTGTACTTCTGTCATGTTTTATAGTGCTCTAAATTACAGTGCTGTAAAACATACACAGAGCACTTCTGTACACACCTTAGTAGCCTGGTAACCACCAATGTCAGCCTCTAACACAGGAGCAAGTATTTGTATAGCTATCCTTTCACCAGTTTTCTGATGGGGAAAGAGACGGAGCTTATCATTTTGTTTATGGAGAAAGAGACAGAAGGTTGAAGGGCCTCACAAATTAAAAATAACGCTTTCATTCATTCTTCATGTTATATTCTGTCGAATGCTCATATTACACAACCTATGGAAATCTACTGTTGAAAAAGAAGTGAATCTCAAAAGCAGAATCAAACTAATTTAAATCAACTCTTTAAAGTAACAGCACACCCTACTATCCATCTCTATTTCTTTAACAATTGGAAAAGTTTCTATTATATATATACATATACTCAAATATAATGTAGATGAAGATCAAAAATTAAGAAATCACCTTTGGCTACAGAACAATCATGGAAAATTTTCAGCTAAAAGGGAAATTTTTCAGATGGTACTGAACATATATAAAAGAGGCATTTACAATGAAGCCTTAACAACATGGTGAACCCTATAGGGTGTCTTCTATAATTCTCTTACAAAATAACGAAACATCCTGATTTTCCTGGCATTCTTTAGTGTACCAGTCAGAAAAGAAGTTTTCAGAAGGAAGACTAGAAGCTGTTCATTTAAAGACAATTTGCTGAAATCCTTAAATATTTAAACTGGCTGTAAATAAGAGAGAAGCTACAGCGTGATTTAGATATAAATCTAAAATTGATGGATTTAAAGGTATTAAAATCAGCCTCCAAGTCAGAAAGGGAATGCATCCAATACAGCTTAATTGAACTGGATTTATTTGAAGAGGAGGGCATGCCATCTAAATGGAAAAATAAGCTTTTTTTTTTTAAAATCCATTACTACTATTTGGAAGATATTACAAAATTCACCTCCAGCCCTTAGGAAAGTGTGAGACCCTTCTGTCTCTCTCCCTTTCTTCCTCTCTGCAGGTTTGAAATGTCTCACACAATGTGGAAGTTTGGATTGAATCCAAAGTTAATTGCTCATGACTGTCCTGAATCCATAAATCATAGGAAAACTACCAGTATGTTAAAATGGATTCTTGATGTTGTTTGATTAAGGAGTGAAAATTAAGGAAATACTAAAACTAAGGCAGCAACAGCACCCTAAACTCTTGTCCTTTTACAAACAGATTATGATAGTCACTGGTTTTGTAATCTCACACTATTTCTTAAGCAATATAAAATAAAAGCAAATAGTTCTGAAATTCTAAACCAAGGTACCAGAAACTCTTGGGCTGCTGCAAGAAGACATGTTGGATGGATTTACATGTGTATTAACATGCTTTTGTTAATAAGCATTACATGTAGTACCTCTATTCTGAGTTACGAGGAAAATGTGCATTAGCCAGTCTTAATACGCCTTTACTAAAAAGCATGATTTTAAAGTGATGCTTACTTTCCATTAGCCTGTCTTAATAGGCATTAGCTAAATAGCATGGTTTTTTTAGTGACACTTTACTGTGCATTAAAATAGGCTAACGTGCATTAATGTGCATGTGTAGGCATGTTCATAAGGATTCCATCATTAAGCATCAGTAGGTGTGTCTACACAAGATGCTTAACAGTGAAGTAACATAGGTTACTGTGCAGTAAGTGTGTGTTTCTATTCATGCACACACTTACTGTGCAGTAAAACCCCCTAATCATGAGTACATTTGATACCTGCAAATGCAGGTATCAAGTTTGCTCATGATTAGTTACTATACAGTAATGCATGTGTAGATGTGACCCGGGAGCAAATTTGTTTCCAGGTCAGCCCTGCCACTAGGGGACTGGCCCGAAGCTAGGCCGAGGGCTCTGGGCTGGGCTGCCTTTATAGCAGCCCCTGCCTCAGATCTTTAAAAGCCTGCAGGTATTTTGGGCCCTGGGGCATGCCAGGGCGTGTGCTTCAATGCCCACATCTATGAGGGACTGTCAGCATGGCAGTGCAACTTAAAGGTCAAGGCCTTGTTGGCACAGTGGGTTGCTATCACCAACCACAATTATCAGTGAGGGAGTGCCTGTAGGTCCATGCCCTTTATGCAGGAACTGAAGGAGATCCTCACGCACTGGGACTCAGGCCACAGCCATGCTGTGTAGAACAGCATGGGCAGCTTGCCTGAGCAGCCCGCCTGGACTGGCACCTGTGGCTACATGCCATTGGGGGATGGCCCCTCAGGCCTGCAGCTGCCCATCCCACTGAGCTTCCCGGCTGCACCCTCTACCAGCAGCTCAGGGAACCCAGACCAGCACCTGCTGTGCCAACTCCACAGCCTCAGCCCCCACCACAAGGCATGTCCAGCCATGACACCACTGGCCACCATCACCTCCAGCTCCTGATGGGGGGCCCACTGCATCTCACAGTCTGAGGACACTGCCTGGAGCCATACACCATCACCAACAGTCATGACCATGCAGAGCCACCCAGCCACTTGGTAAGACCCACACAGGGGGAAGGCCCTCCTTGCTCTTGCACCACCACCTATCCCTGCCCAGCCTGCCCACACTCCCCTGGCCCTGGGTTCCCCTCCGACAGCACACAGGGAGGCAGGAGTCAGTGCAAAATGTTATTTAGGAGCCCATGTCCGCACAGCTAGGTGGGTATAGGCCTCTCACACACTGAGGATTGCATCAATGCTGGTGGCAATGTCCTCCTCAGCTGCAGGGGGCAGGGACATGTAACACAGCCAAAGGTAACTCTTCAGATGGTGGTGGAAGTTGTGGGGCAGCCCCGCTTGCCCCCACACCGTCAAAGCAAAGGGTGCTGTATCAGGTGTGCAGGTGCACCTGGGGCACCATGGTCATCAGCAGCAGCAGGGTGTAGTGGGTTGGGCTCCCCTCAGTTCACTCAAAGAGCTCCTCACACACTGCCTGGGGCACATGCAATAGGAGCGCGCTTAGGGCACAGGGTTGGCATGGGAGGGGCTGGGTCTGGGGTAACTCCCTGCACAGAGAATGGGGGTTTGGGCAGCTCATCCCAGTCATCTGGGATCCCTGCACCTCCTGAACCTGGGAGCCATGCACAGAGCAGCAGCACAGGAGACAAGCTGACCTGTGTGTATCGGGGGGGAGCAGTGGGGTTTGGAGCTGTGGCAGCAAGTGCTTGTCTTGACCTGGGAATCAGTTGGGAGAGGCAGGCTGCCTGCAGGCAGCACCCAGGGCCCACTGGCCCCAAGAGAATGAGCAGGGAAAGAGGACCCAGACAATGGCTGCCTGGGCCCAGGCCTGCCTGCCCAACTTACTATGGTCCCTGGCATGGGCGACTAGTGCCATCCGAGTTGGGGGGGGCACATGCCCCCCAGTTATCAGTCAGAAATAGGGGGGGAGGTCCACCACGGCCAGTCTCACTCACCTGAAAGTGGCTGCGGAGCTCCTGGAAGGGGCTTTCCACCTCCAGGAGCACTGCAGCTGCTTCATCCAGCACTTCATTCTGGCCAGAGCTCGCAGGGGGCACTGACGCTCCTGCCTGCCCACCTGCCAGTCACCTAAGTGGGGAGTGTGGCCTGACAAGGGGTTCACCAGTGCTCTCAGGAGGTGTCCCTGTGTACCCTGTGTACCCTGCATGTGTCACCTCTGGTCCCGGGGCACCTGTGCACATCCAACCCCCAATATGAGACTGGGCACCGCATGGCCTCTGGCACAGAGCATCTTATCTCTGAAATGTTACAAACTCACAACAAACAGTTTCTTTCTCATGGCTCTACGGGGCCTGCAGTTGCATGTGGGGGAGAGGCCACATTTAGCAGCTGGGATGGGGCTTCAGGCTTGCCAATGCTGACAGCCAAGACTCCATTGATGTGCTGGCTTTGCCAGAGGAGGACGCTGGACAGGACCCTCTTCCTGGACCACCTAGTCCTGGCATTGGAGGACCAGCTGGTGGATGCTCAGACCTGGCAGGTGGAGGAAGTGGCTTTCCAGGACAGGTGGTGGGTTCAGGACTGGGCCAGGAATTCTGCATGTAGCTCCTGGCCCAACACCATTTTGGCCCTGGTATTCACCTTTGGCCCAGCAGCAGACCCTTGTCTGGGACTGGGACGAGGTCCTGTACTGCCCCCAGCAGCCAAAAGCCCCTGTCCTAGACCCTACCCTGGACTCAGCCCCACCATTAGTGCCCAGGCCTGCTGCTCACCCCAGCTCCACATAGGTGCAAAGCTAGATCTGCCTGAAATGGGGCCAGGACAACATGCTCGCCCTGCTGGCCCTGGACATGAGCTACCAGAGGGGGAGCCCCTGCCGGGGGAGTGCTGGCTACCATTGACCTTGGGCAAGCCTCCCACCCACTGCACTTGCCATGGCATGAGTACCCATGGAGATACCCATGCTGGGATGGGATGGGCTCCACCTTTCCCCTAAAGGTAAGCGTGTGTTCTCTTCCAGGTTGGTGAACCTCCTTCGGCGGGCTTTAAACTAGGCTCGTCGGGGGAGGGGGAAGATGAGGGCAGAGGAGATGATGAACTACCAGGCCCAGCAACAGCCAGCGAGCCCAGACCAATGGTCAAAAGGGAGAAACAGGTAAGCGATGGGGGACGGGGCATTGCTGAGACTAGGGGGTCAGTGGGCACAACCGTTGGAGGCCTCAAATGCCTCTACACGAATGCTCGACGTATGGGGAAGAAGCAGGAGGAACTCGCCCTCCTCCTAGCTGTCACCAGCCCTGACATAGTAGGGATCACAGAAACGTGGTGGGACTCATCGCATGACTGGGCGGTGAGTGTCAAGGGCTATAGGCTATACAGGAAGGACAGGATAGGAAGGAAAGGTGGAGGAGTAGCACTCTACATCAAGGAGGAATATACTTCCTCGTTAATTAGCAAGGGGGTAGAGGGGGGGCACTCTGAGGTGCTCTGGGTTAGAGTAAAAGGCAGTCCAGGGGAGAGAGACTTAACGGTGGGAGTCTACTATAGACCTCCCAACCAGGGAGAAGAGCTCGACCAGGAATTCTTAGGTCAGCTCACAGAGGCAGTGAGGGCTAAGGATGTGGTCATCATGGGGGACCTGAACTTCCCAGACATCTGCTGGGAGGAGCAGTCAGCCAAGTCTGATCGCTCACGTCGGTTCTTAGCCAGAGTGCAGGACCTCCATCTAACCCAGGAGGTGCACAGTCCCACCAGGGGAGACGCCTTGTTGGACCTGGTGCTGGCCACGGGTGATGACCTGGTGAGGGGGCTGCGGGTGATGGGCCACCTGGGAGACAGTGATCATCGCTTGCTGGAATTCACCATCCAGCATAAGGTGGCAAAGGGCTGCAGCAAGGCAACAGCCCTAGACTTTAGGGGGGCTGACTTCAACAAGCTAAGGAGGATCGTTGGGGAAGCGCTGAGGACCCAGTGGGGAAGGGAATCAGATGTCGAAGGTGAGTGGTTGCTCCTTAAGGAGACGATCCTCCATGCCCAAAGGGAGGTAATCCCAACAAGGGTCAAAGGGAGCAGGAGGGCACATAAACCCCCATGGCTCACTAAGAGCATCCGGGAATGTCTCCTTGCTAAAAGGGAGGCATATACCCAAAGGAGAGATGGGGTCATCACCAAGAAGGACTATGTTACAGTCGCCCGAGGATGTAGGGGGGCAGTCAGGAGCGCCAAGGCAGAGTTGGAGATAGGACTAGCTTCCCGGATTAAGGACAATAAGAAGTCCTTCTTCAAATACATAGGGGGTAAAAAGAGGGTCCCGGGTAATGTGGGGCCCCTGCAGGACACGATGGGCAACTTAGTCATCACGCCAGATGACAAAGCTAACATATTTAACGATTTCTTTGCCTCTGTCTTCCTAAGTAGGGACCAGTTCAGCCACCACCCTGCTGGGCCCCCCTCGGGCCCCGGGAGAGACACGCCTGGGCCAGGGGTTAGCGAGGAGTTAGTGAGGGTACTTCTGGAGAGGCTGGACGTGTTCAAGTCTGCTGGTCCGGACGATCTTCACCCTAGGGTTCTACAGGAACTGGCCGAGGTCATTGCGGGACCCCTGGCGCGGCTCTATGAGCACTCGTGGTGCTCTGGCGAGGTGCCGGAGGACTGGAAGAGGGCCAATGTGGTCCCTATCTTCAAAAAGGGAAAAAAAGAGGACCCGGGAAATTACAGGCCAGTTAGTCTTACCTCAATCCCGGGTAAGCTCTTTGAAAAAATTATCCTGGCACACATCCAGGAGGGCCTTGCGGGGGAATGCATGCTTAGGGGCAACCAACATGGGTTCATCAGTGGCAGGTCTTGTCAGACCAACCTGGTGGCCTTTTACGATCAGGTCACCAAATCATTAGACGCAGGGGTTGCTGTGGATGTAGTCTTTTTGGACTTCCGGAAGGCTTTCGACACTGTCTCTCACCCTGTCCTCATCAAAAAGCTGGGAGACTGTGGTGTCGATGCCCACACGGTCAAATGGGTCGCCAACTGGTTGGAGGGCCGCACCCAGAGGGTGGTAGTGGATGGGTTCTTCTCGACCTGGAAGGATGTGGGCAGTGGGGTTCCGCAGGGCTCGGTCCTCGGGCCCGCACTGTTCAACATCTTCATCAGTGACTTGGATGACGGGGTAGAAAGCACCCTGTTCAAGTTTGCTGATGACACTAAGATGTGGGGGGATGTGGGTGCACTAGAAGGGTGCAATAGGCTACAAGCTGACCTTGACAGGTTGCAACGGTGGGCGGATGAGAATAGGATGGGGTTTAACACTGATAAGTGCAAGGTGTTGCACATGGGGAGGAAGAACCGGCACCACACTTACAGGTTGGGGAACCCCCCTCTTGCCAGCACGGAGACGGAAAAGGATCTTGGAGTCGTCATTGACTCCACGATGAACATGGGCCGGCAGTGTGGGGAGGCAGTCAAGAAGGCCAACAGTACCCTGTCATGCATCCACAGATGCATCTCGAGCAGGTCCAGGGAGGTGATCCTCCCCCTCTATGCGGCACTGGTCAGGCCGCAGCTGGAGTACTGTGTCCAGTTCTGGGCGCCACACTTCAAGAGGGACGTGGACAATATGGAAAGAGTTCAGAGGAGGGCCACTCGTATGATCAGGGGGCAGCAGGGCAGGCCTTATGAGGAGAGGCTACGGGACCTGAACCTGTTTAGCCTCCACAAGAGAAGGTTAAGGGGGGACCTTGTGGCCTGCTACAAACTGGTCAGGGGGGATCAGCAGGTATTGGGGGAGTCCCTGTTCCCCCGTGCGCTGCCAGGAGTGACCAGGAATAACGGTCACAAACTGGCGGAGGGTAAGTTTAGATTAGATATTAGGAGGCGCTACTTCACAGTCAGGGCGGCTAGGGCCTGGAACCAGCTTCCAGGGGAAGTGGTGCAGGCTCCTAGCCTGGGGATTTTTAAAAGGAAGTTAGATGAGCACCTTGCCGGGGTCATCTGACCCCGGTGCTCTTTCCTGCCAAGGCAGGGGGTCGGACTAGATGATCTACCTAGGTCCCTTCCGACTCTAGCTACTATGAAACTATGAAACTATGAATGTCCAGAGGCCAGGGTGCTAGCCACCTGAACCCAGGTCCTGCTCCCTAGGCACCCCCACCCCAGGATGGCACACAAAGGACATACTTTTCATGGGGAAGGTTTTTTATTGTTGGCACGTGGGTTGGGTGATCAAGGGGGAGGGGGAAAGTGGGCTCTGGTTGATGTGAGGGGAATAAAAACTTATTGCTGAGACATGTCTGCAGTAAGTCTGGTGCTGGGGGTGGCGGGGAGGCTGGCGGGACCATAGGTGGTGGGCTAGAGATGGGAGTGCTGGCGGAGGTGGTTGGCCAGCACCTCCCACACCTGGTGTCCTGGTCCCTGCTGGTGGGTAAGCACGTCTCCTGTGGCCATGACAGTGGGGGGCTGCAGCTGTAGGTAGTCCTCCCACTGCCAGGCATCCTCTATATGCCATGCCTCCTCTGCTCAGGCCTTGCAAGAGAGCTCCCCCCGGGCCTCTCAGATGTTCTACAGCAGCACAGGCTGCGACAATGACCTGGGGGAGGTTGTCTTTAATGAACTTGAGGCAGGTGGTGAGGGTGTACCAGCATCCTTTGAGGCAGCCAAAGGCACACTCCACCAGCCCATGGGTCTGGCTCAGGCCACGGTTAAAGTGGGCCTAGTGAGGGTCCAGGTGTCTGAAGTAGGGCCGCATGAGCCAGGGAAGGAGTGGGTGGGTAGGGTCCCTGATGAGGTGCAGGACCACCAAGGTGCCCAGCTGCAAATCTAGCATCCCCAGAATGAAGCTCCCACTCTCAGCTAGACCTAGCAGGCCAGAGTTTCAGAAGATGGGGGCACTACTAGTTCAGCTGGCACTCACGTGTATGAAAGCACCTTGGTGGTCCACAATGACGTGGAGCATCACAGAGTGAAAGCCCCTTTGGCTGTAATAGGGGTGGTTTCTGTTGGGCAGGCAGGTGATGGGTGTATGGATCCCATCCAGGACCCTGATGCCCTGGGGGAATCCCAGGGCATGGAACCCCAACACCACTGCCAGGGGGTTGTGTATGTGGAGCACGGTGCACCCCAGCAAATCCTGGAGGGCACCATATACCTCCAGGATGGTCTCCCTGGTGGTAGCCTTGGTCCAAGCCAGATGTACCATGGGCTGGTGGGTGTAAGCAGGGTGAGGGCCATCCAGGTGTCTGCGGGGAGGGGTGGCTGCATGGTGGTGTCCTGCCACTGCAGGTGTGGCTGAAGCTGCACCAGAAGATCTTGGAAGGTGGCCCAGGTCATCCTGAAGGCCTACAGCCATTGCTTAGCATCCCAGGTTGACTGGACAATGTGCTGCCACCAGTCCTGGCTGGCCTGGCAGGCCTGGAGGCGATGGAACTGGAGCCCTGTAAGGGTGATGGTGGCTGCACTGGTGGCATCCTGGAGCCTATTGTTGGTGTCCTTACTGAGGTTTGGCCAGGTGGATGGGGTTGAGGTTGCAAGTGTGTGGTGGTGGACCTGGGACAGAGCATAGTGGGTGGGCAGGCAGTCACCATGTGTGGGGGGAGCTAGGAGGGCCCAGATGGCCCCAGTAGTTGGTACAGTGGGTCAGCAGGACCAATGTGGTGGCCAGCAGAAGCAAAGGGCACTGGTTGTCACTGCCAGGGACAAGGGCAGGGGCAGAGGCAGGAACAGCCATGATGTTTGGAGGCAGAGGCAGTAAGGACAATGCTCCTGGCCAGGAAAGTGACTGACCAGAGAGCAGCAAGTGGGGCTGGCTTTTGAAGAGGGCTGCTGGCTCTCCCATTGGCAGCTCCCCCATTGGCAGCTGGGGCCCATTGCAGGACCCCAGGAAGCAGAAGCAGATTTGCTGCCATTGCAGAAAATCTGCTCCTGCTTTTCTGCATGTGTAGACACCTGCCTGGCACCATTTACTTGTGAGTAATTTACTTGCAAGTAAACTGGTGCTGTAGCAAATGCACATGTAGATGTGCCCATTGGCTGTTTTTTATAGTATTAGGTACTGGCTTAAGTTAGCAAAAGTTAGCGAGAACATTAAATGTAGTGGGACCAATCTGACCATTTATGCAGTAGGAAACTGTGAAAAACTACGGACTACTGTAACATTGGGGGAATAAATAGAAAGATCTAAAACCACGTGAAACTCTCCAGACCAACCACAATTAGATTATATTCTCATATGTGATCTGGCTCTTCTGACTAGCTCTTTTGGTGCAAAAAAAAGCTGTGAAGCAGCCCAATATTCTAGCTGACAAAGAGTCAGTGGGCACATCTACAGGTGCACCCAACTGTGTAGTTGTTACTGCACAATCATTTTCTACTTGCTTTAGCAGTCCTGGTGGCGCAAGGGTCATTTCCGACTGTACTGTGCAGTAGCTTATTGCTAGTGTGCAGTAGCATTAGTGCCATGGTTCGTGCCTGCCAACACTATGTTGTCATAGTGACTAGCTATGTTGCCATAGCTCCTTGCGATGGCGACATAATATCTTGTGTAGGCACCTCCAGTATAACCCACTCCTCTTGTGCACGTTCCTCTCATGTGCACAAGAGGAATATGGAGCTCCAGGACAGTCTCTGGATTGCAGAATAGCTTTGAAATAGGCACAATACAGGCTGATGTGAATGCAGAAGCAGGCCCAGGTTCATGAAAGTACAGGGAACTCCTTTGCTGCTCTAAGTTGCATGCTGTGGTGACTGAGCACAGCTGAGAATCTGTTTACCTATATCACATCCGTACCACTGCAGGCAGGGAGCAAACCAGGAAAGCCAAGGCTGCAACTGAACTCCAACTAGCTTTGAGCATCAAGGACAATAAAAAGTCCTTTTTCAGATATGTGGGGAGCCGGAGGAAAAACAAGGGCAACATTAGACCCCTGCTAAACCAGATGGGGCAACTGACAACTGACGCCCAGGAAAAAGCCAACCTATTAAATGGGTACTTTGCGTTGGTCTTTCATCAGTCCCATGGGACGCCCATGCCTGCTACAGGGCAGTGAGGTCTGGGTGAGAGAGATCCCCTGCCCTCCAGTAATGCTGACCTTGTGAAGGAACACCTTGAGAAGCTGGATACCTCCATGTCAGCCGGCCCTGACAATCTGCACCCCAGGGTACTCAAGGAGCTGGCGAGCATCATAGCCCAGCCCCTGGCACAGGTCTTTGAAAACTCCTGGCGCTCTGGTGTGGTGCCCGAAGACTGGAAGAAGGCCAGTGTGGTGCCTATCTTCAAGAAAGGGAGGAAAGTGGATCCAGCTAACTATAGGCCTGTCAGCCTGACTTCTATCCCGGGGAAGATCTTAGAAAAGTTTATTAAAGAGGCCATCCTTAATGGACTGGCCAATGCCAACATCCTAAGGGATAGCCAGCACGGGTTTGTTGTGGGTAGGTCTTGAAGAAGCTTGAGAGAGTCCAGAGAAGAGCCACGCACATGATCATAGGTCAGGAAAACAGACCTTTTGATGACAGGCTGAGAGCCATGGGGCTCTTTAGCCTGGAAAAGCGCAGGCTCAGGGGTGATCTGATGGCCACCTATAAGTTTATCAGGGGTGACCACCAGGATCTGGGGGAACGTCTGTTCACCAGAGTGCCCCAAGGGATGACGAGGTCGTACGGTCATAAACTCCTGCAAGACCGTTTCAGGCTGGACATAAGGAAGAATTTCTTTACTGTCCGAGCCCCCAAGGTCTGGAACAGTCTGCCAGCGGAGGTGGTTCAAGCACCTACATTGAACACCTTCAAGAGTAAATTGGATGCTTATCTTGCTGGGATCCTATGACCCCAGCTGACTTCCTGCCGTTTGGGCAGGGGGCTGGACTCGATCTTCCGAGGTCCCTTCCAGCCCTGATGTCTATGAAATCTATGAAATATCTGGAAACTACTGACATACAGAAGTCCTGTTCTGGCAATGACCTATTTTTTTAAAGCTATTTTTTTAACAAAAGATGAGCCAGCATCATAAACATACATTTTTACATGTACATGTGGGCCAAAATTCTCTGCTTTTTTAACTAGGGCTGGGTGAATTTTTTGTATTGATTTTTTTCAGAGAAAAATGCAGATTGGTTAATGCTGTTACAAACTTTGTAGCTCCCCAGAATTTCTGGGAATACAGAAACTGCCAGAATAGGGCAGCAATGAGAATGGCTTTTGGGTCACCTACTTTCTTCTGCATTTGTGCTTTGCAGTTTTTCCCTTTTTATACAAACTGATTTCATAGGTTTAAAACTTATATCTTTGCCATTAGTGGAGATGACTTTCCGAATACTAGGAAGCAACTTGCTGACTCACTCTCTGGGCAGTGAGTAATCATTTCCTCTTCCTGCAAACATATATCGCTTGTGCATTATAATGAACACTTGCTCTCATGCCTGAGGCAATCACACTAGAAGACAGACACAAATGTTGCCAATGTTTATTCAGTCTTGTTGACTGATATGCTGCTGTTTTACAGGAATTTGCTGTCATATATTTCGACATGCCCAACAAGATGATTTAAGCCCACCATGGGATGGTAGGAACTTGTCCCAGCATATGTAAGTGGTCTGTTACTACTTGGAATAACTTTACTGAAGGGCATACTATATTGTAGCTAAACTGTGTTTGCTAAAGATGAGCTTAGTTGTTCAGAGGGATACAAGCCATGTCAGGCATTTAATTTGCAGTGGCATCTCTAGAGCAGCATCATAGAAATAATTAACTCCTTGTTATCTTAGAAATAGGGAAGGTGTTCTGGTGAGTAAATCTGTGAAAGCCAAATAAGCCTGTTGTGATGACAGGCCCCTATTTTCATGTGCAGCAGAAACATTTGTAATGTTGTCAGGAAGTAAGATGCTCAGTATGTTGGATTTGTAAAGTGGATAACATCAGACATCATTGCTGTCCATGCAGGTCTGATGTGTTTTATAACTTGGGAAGAATTTGCAGCATGCTGAAAGCTCGCCTTCAGTATAAAAGATGAGTTTCTTGATGGTCTTTTGCTCAATAGATGTCTGAAGGTGAATAAAGTACTGCAGACTGCCTGTGTCATTTATCTTGGAATGATAACGGATACCATTTGGACAAGGATGTGTTGCATCACAACCTTTCTTCTGTGATATTTCTAAATCTGCTTTGGAAATATGACTAATGTTAAATGTGTGTTGATGACATCATCTATGATGCCCAAGAGTCCAAAATATGTTCATCCTTATGTCCTATTCTTCTTTCACTTCTGTGATGAATTACAGGTTTCCCTTGCTTTATGAGAATTCTGTATGTGCAAATTCGCTCTTATGCGATGACCCTTTTTATACCAAAAATCTGTTATATGGGAAGTAAATTCACACTTATGCGATCAGTGTGGTGGAAGCCCGCAGTCAGCTGCTTTGTGCAGTGCATTGTGGGAGTGACGTGCACCAAAATATAGTCTCCTGTGTGGATCTGTGCTCCTTGCTTGTTGGCTGCGACAAGGGTTTGTGTAGTTGCCATCCCCATTACGATAGTGCCCTGTGCTTGTGTGTACTGTTGGTGGGTACCAAAATTGTCTTGTAAAAGTGATAGAAATGGGTCTGGGGGTCAGTACAGTCGAGGTCTTGGAATGTACTCCTATTTGTTACATTGTAAAGTGGGTTCCCTTTAGGCAAATTGGAGTTACGTGCTGTTTTACAGGAACGCATGTACAGCATAAAGCGAGGGAAACCTGTAAGGTCACATGGGATATATACGGTAAGTGACATCTGCTCATTATTTGTATTGAAGTCAACCCAGGATTTGGCAACTTGTTTGTGAAACTCATCTGAAACAAAGTAGACAGTGATAAGGGAGACGCAAGTGCTGTGAAATCATTTTTCAGTTGCACAATAAATATATAAAAGGCTCTTCCCTTTTATTCTCTTCCCATTCTCTTCCTTTCCCATCTACTGCACAGAAAAAAAATGCAATCTGGAACCTCGGAAGAGGAGGACTGTTATGGCTATAATAAACAAATGTCCAGAAGCAGTCTTTACTGCTCAGGGAATTCCTACAATGGCAATCAATTTGTTTTCTTAATCTTCTGCCATAAAGAAAATCCCGCAGATTTAGTGTCTGACAATGGAATGGAATGGATTTAAATTCAAATCTGTGGGTTTTCACGAGTCCTTAAAGACAAATATATACCCGCAACCTTTTTTTCCATTTATTTTTTCAGGCTGTCAGGGAAGTAGAACATTTCAATTGAGTTTTGAAAGAACATTTGCAAGCTGCTGACCTAGATGGGAAGTGCTTGAAATAATTTGCTATAAATTTCATGCAGAACTAGAGAGCAGCCCATGATGTCTCCATCCAAACTCTTGCATGGGAGGAGCATCCAAAATAAATTAAATGTTGGTATTCTTCAGGACTGGTAAAACACAGCTCAGCATAATAAAATATGTGAGGCAGCGTCTGACAAAGGCTGTGCGGAGAAGTGGCACTTTTCACGTGATGAGGCTGATGAAAGTCCTTTGTAGCTCTAATATAACAAACGTTCAGGGCTGCAGAGTGCTTTAAAAATGGTGGTCCACGGGAAAAATTAACCCTCACCTGATGCAGTATCGGATGAAGGCACTCTAAGGCAGAGCATCTTAGGGATCCTGTGTACAGGTTCATATTGAGGGTTAATTCTGTGTGATTTCACCTGCCTCCCAGGGGCTTTGCAGGGCTGGGCTGGTGCATGCAGGTGAGACCTGGCCCAGCCCCACACCCTGGCTGTCACAGAGGGGAGACAGAAAAATCTCTGTTGCCTCCCTGTGCAGCTCCCCTTGCTGGGGTATTGGGGGAGCCAGACTGAGCCTGTGCTGTAGGGGGGCGTCTATCATGTCTCCCCCACCCGCCTGATCCCAGCTCCAACCATTACAGTCCTTTGTTGATAATGTAGCTGTGAAGACCCGAGAAGCCAATGCTCCTTGTCCTTTGTGTACTGCAGGCCACCTTAGCTCTCGCTGCTCAACTTCAGAGCTGCTTGGTTTCTTGCATGAAAACTTCTGTGGACAGTGGACTACTCTTGGTGCTTGTGAGAGCCACTGCAAGGGGCTAGACTGCTATACATCTGTTATCCAGTTGCCTTTGCTGAGTTTTTTCACAAACATGCTGACACCCCACAGGGTCTGATTTTTATCTCACTTGCATCAGTATGAGTCAGGGAGAAAAATGCCAGTGTCAGCAGAGTTCATCTCTCCAAAGCCGTGTAAGTGAGATTAGAATCATAGCAAGGAGATATCCAGGACTGTGCAGGACTCATTTGATTTCATAGATTTTTCATAGACATCAGGGCTGGAAGGGACCTCGGGAGATCATCGAGTCCAGCCCCCTGCCCAAAGGGCAGGAAGTCAGCTGGGGTCATAGGATCCCAGCAAGATAAGCATCCAAGCTTTTGGGGGGACTCCTTCAATTCATTTCAGTGGGGATTAGACTGGTCTCATTCTGCTTCCTCACCATAATTTAGAATTGTTCAGCAATTTCATTTCCTCATAAATTTGCCAGTAAATGTGGGAACTGGAAGTGGATGAGGAAAGCCGAAAAGTAATGCTTAGGGTTGCAAACATGACTTAGAGTAGAGTAAACAGCCTGGGTGGGGTGTTTCAGAGACAAGATGCTTTTCTGCCTGCATGGTCTTGCCAGTGCTAGAGAGGGAAATGGCTTAATTCATTTTCTATGTAAAACACTCAAGAGCACAAGCATTAAGTGGGGTCACAGGATTAAAAATGTAATAATCACAGCTGAATGTTTTAGCCTGATGGACTGTTCCTCAAAGGAGTTCAAAGGGTTTGGCAGATACCCAGTCACAGGAACAATTCAGTGGAAAATATCCTGTAAGGAATCATCTTTCACCTTGTACCAATACAAATAAATAAACACGGCATCCCGTGGTTCACCATGAGTACCTGGTTGTTCCAAGCCTACAAGAACTTTTTAACAACTTGCAGCTGTTTAAATTTAGGCTTGCGATGTCAAAGGCAGATACTTGGCTGAATGGATCCTGGCAAATGTCCCAAATGGTTACAGAAGGAGGATCAAAATATTTGCAGGCTTTATGATGATCAGAGTATATGAGAGGGCCAAGGGCTGCTGATCATATTTATTGAAAGCATTTATTTTCTTCCCTGAATAATTTATGCACCCTTTCATGAACTGCCATAAGTACCATTAAACCAGGGCAATTTAAAACTGGCAGAACTGTGTATAATGTCTAGAACCAAAGCATTATTTAGATTTAATTGCAGAGTTGTAATATCACCCACTGTTGCAGCTGCTTTAAAACGTATGTATTCGGCATGGCAGTAACTTTTAAGATATCCTAGTCTTTGCCTTATCACTGAATTGGAGCACAGATTTGGTGCTTCTCTCTAAAATGTTTACATTTGCAATCTATTAAAGTAATTCCAGCAATCTGTTATTTCTAGGCCATTGAGGCAAGGTTAAAATGAAAATTATACTAGAGGGAGTTCCATCTATTTCAAATGCAGGTTGAAACCACCTCAGCAGTGGAAAGCAAAGTCAGGTTCCTGGGAACAAGCACTTATCCAGGGAAATTAAATGATTGATAACTATTGATTAAAACAGCTTGCATGAGATACCCTAGCAAGGATTTTTTTCCTCACTAAAATAACAGAATGGTGCAGAGCGTGTCTATATGTGAACTGGTTGTATAAAACTGAATTCAACTTTTAGTAATAAATCGACAAGAGGGAAAAGTTGCATTGTCAAATGTGGAGAGAGGGCTGGTATGTGCCTAATTCAGGGGTTGGCACCAACTAGCCAGTGGGCCAGATCCACACCTGGGCTGGGACTGGGCTTGGCAGCTAGAAGCTGTGCCTGCATCATCACCACTTCCTTCCACCCTCTTCTTTCTGGCTGCAGCAGATGGGAAACTGGTCTGGGGCTGGGCGAGTTCCAGCTGTGTCCATGCTGCTGCTGGAGGAGGAGTGGAGGCGGGGAGACGTTGCGGCAGTGTGGACGCAGCTTTCAGCTGCCCTGTCCCTGCACAGCTGCCCACCCGCTGAAGTTGCACCTGCACTGCAGCTGGGGGCCAGGGAGAAGTGGTGGCAGCTGTGTGGCAACAATTTCCAGCTGCCTGGCCTCGCTCCCCTCTAGCTGGAAGCTGTGCTTGCACTCCAGCCAGGGAGCAAGAGGCTGGGAAAAGAGGTGGAGATGCTGGTGCAGCGCTCAACTGCCTGCTGAAGCCATCTGGGACTCACTAGACTGAATCCAGGTTGTTCTGGTCTGTCTCTTGAAATGGCTGTGCCTGATCATTTTAAAAAAAAGCAATGATAAAAATGTTTGGGACTAGGAGATGCACCCACTTGAACAGAAGCTGCCAGATTTCAGAGCTGGCTGGACCACACGTAAACCTCAGATGTGCTTGGGGAGCCTTCTTTTTAGTCACCATACTTAGAACAGGTTCTTACGCTGATGCTGCTTTTTCAGCCAACCTGCATGCCACACAATTGAGATGCATGTGTTGGTAGTGGCTCACAGCCCAATTACATCAGTGGGGTGCTAAAAATGGTGACCCAGACACAGTAAATGTGTGCAACCTACACTCCTGCAAAACATTATGCACTTTTCTCACAAATGATTGGGGGTTTGACATTTTTCAAAACACCCAAGTAAATAAGAGACTCTGTGAGGAAGATGGAGCAAGGGATATCCGTGTAGCTCAGCAGGTTCAGGGCACAGATGTCCTCTGCAGATGTGGAATTCTTGCCTTTGCTGGCTCTGAGAAAGAGGCAGCTTCTTACACATACCAGGATGGAGGGACCTCTCTAAAGAGCAGCACAATCATAGGATGTACTTGGAAGAAAAATAGATCAGCAACAGGTAGCTATATCAGCATCCAACTACACATTGCTGTCTTAGTAAGCTTGACAGCATCCTAGATCAGAATGAGTTATCTGTTTTCTCTTGTTCCTGTTGTGATCCTGAGGTTTGTGAAATGTGTGCTTGTTGCTCAAGCAGCTGTTATGTGGCTGCCTATTTGATTATGGTTGCTGTGCGTAAAATGCCTCGTCTAACAGGGCAATGAATATTGTGAGGAGGGAGGGGCCTGGTTTTGCTGCCAGTGATATTAGCAAGCACAATTTTTGGAGCAAACTTTAGAGGGCTCCGTTGCCTATTTGCTTTTGCTGTGTCCTTTTACATACTCTTTACTTGAGATATTTTCCAGTTGGCCCTTTTTGTGGGGACTCATTTGATGCTCTGTTGCTCCCTCCTTTGAAAAGGGTGATAGGGATGAAGCACCACTTGTGCCTGTTGAAGCAGGCACAACAACAAAGCCTTTGAAAAAAAATCAGCCCTTACTGCTTGTCATGTTTATTTTTAATACAATAGCTGCAGTCTTTTTATTAATTTTTACAACTCTACTGGGAAATTTAAAAATGCCTATAAAAGCCAGTTTAAAATTTCTCTAATTATATTATCTGTTTAAATAAAAGCATACTCTGGGAATTTTTTAAGTGTAGACTATCAGCTGGATAGGGCAATTACTGTGCATAATTTCACTCTTACAAAAATACTCAACCCTTACACAATAGACAATAGTCACCATGGTTCTTTTGGGGGTGAATATGCCAAAGCTCACTAAAAGGATTTTTTTGTTCATTTACCCACTAGTCTGCTAAGGGCTCCTTTTGAGCTGCCACATGTGCAGAGTAAATTGCAAGGCACCAAGTTCTTGTCAAATGTGTGATTGCACAGTGAGCTGCCTTAAAACAAATCATTCAGTCATGTCATGCATTTTCACATAGTAAAACTGTTTAGTTCACATTATGCATGAATAGCTTGTTCAGTAAAATAATGACCATTTGGAAGCCATAGCATAAACCTTGGAGGAAGGAGGTGGTACCATTTTTTTTTCAACAGCCAGAGTGGGGGATGTGGTGGGACTTTTAGGGCTGTGAGAGCAATATGGAGGACTGTTTCACGGAGAAGAGGGGGAAGGCTTACGAAAATCCAAAATCAGGTGTACAAAACTGTTCCTTTTCTTTCTAACTTATCAAAATAAATGTTCCCTTCAATATTTAGTTTATTATGTTTTCAGGATTGGGGTGGTTGAGGCATGTCCCAGAGATGTGAGTTTGAGCCCTGCTGTGGACTTCCCCTGGTTCACCCAGCTGTGAAAGAGTCATGCAGTCAAAGGTAGCTGGATGGGATGCTGGCCACATCATTCTCTTGAGTCATTATTAGCTATAAAAACTGGCAGGATTTAACAACACTAGCCCAACAGCCCACTTGGCTTGAGCCAGTTTGAAAACGCAGCCCAGTCTGGCATAGCGCATACACACACATACCCATGCATACATTGAATAGTCATTACTTCATTTTTCTTCCTTGGGTTTGTCTTTACTCTTATTGGTGTGTTGTGACCAGTGGGGTCCCTCAAGGCTCTGTCCTAGGCCCTATACTATTTAACATCTTCATTAATGATGTAGACATTGGTATCAGAAGTGGATTGGCCAAGTTTGCCGATGGCACCAAACTCTGGGGTAAAGCATCCACACCTGAGGACAGGAGAGTGATACAGGCAGACCTTGACAGGCTCAGCAAATGGGCGGATGAAAACCTGATGGACGATAACACTGAAAAATGCAAGGTCCTCCACTTTGGGAGGAAAAACCTGCACCATGCTTATGGGCTCGGCAATACTACGCTGGCTAGCACTACAGACGAAAGAGACTTGGGGGTCATGCTTGACCATAAGATGAACATGAGCCTTCAGTGTGATGCTGTGGTTAGTAAAGCAAGCAAAACGCTGGCTTGCATCCATAGATGCTTCTCAAGCAAATCCCGGGATGTCATTTTCCCACTGTACTCCGCATTGGTGAAGCTGCAGCTGGAGTACTGCGTCCAGTTTTGGGCTCCACAATGTGGAGAAGCTTGAGAGGGTGCAGAGGAGAGCCATGCGCATGATTAGAGGTCAGGAAAACAGACCTTATAATAAGAGGCTGAGAGTCATGAGACTCTTCAGCCTGGAAAACCGCAAGCTCAGGGGTGATCTGGTACCTACCCATAAGATTTTCAGGAGTGCTCACCAGGATCTGGGGGAATGTCTGTTCACCAGAGTGCCCCGAGGGATGACGAGATCAAACGGTCACAAACTCCTCCGTGACTATTTCAGGGTGGACATAAGGAAGAACTTCTTTACTGTCCAAGCCCCAAGGTTTGGAATAGACTGCCTCCAGTAGCACTGGCTCACATCTTTTTAGTGATGCTACTGTGCAGTAGCCTAATAATACTGCACAGTAGCATATTAGCACTGCTTGTGCTGTGATGCTACTGCACAGTATTATTAGGCTACTGTGCAGTTAGACTCTCTGTCATTGTACTGTACCCTTCCACACAGTGGGCACATCCACGTGAGACACTAAGTGCAGGGTTAGGGTGTGCTGCTGGATCTCAAGGCAAATCAGCAGTTCTGAGTGTGTATGGAATAGGAAGGGTTTATTTTTTGCTGATGTGCCTCTTAGGAGTTGGTTTAGATGCATATCAAAAATTGCTCTGACAACGCATGCAAACTTCACTGAAAAGAAACTTGTCCCTATGAAAAATAGGAAGGTTTTCTCCAGAGAATAGTGAAGGATTATGTCTCTCGTAGGTCACCACATGTGAAGTTATTCTTCATTCTGGCTTCTGATAATGTTTTACATTATCTAGCTACTGAGGTGGATAGGATCTTTCAGGGACTGACTGTAATGAGAGTCTTTAAGGAAAGTTTCTGTTATGGACAAAAGCCATACAATGTGTATGTTTTATGCTGTGCATGAAAAAGAAAAAAAAGAAAGAAAAGACAGAAAAAGAAGAGTATATCAGGACTCGAATAGTGGTTCAGTCTTTCTTCAGCTCATCAAATGGCTTTTCCCTGGAGTCTTGTGCTCTTGTCAAACTTAAACTTGGGAGTAGGGAGCACAGTGGAGCATATAAAATGATTGTCAAGTCTACTGGGATTAGTGATGTTACAGCCTGGTTATTTCATCTGTTGCAGGCACTTATATACACTAGTATCCCAAAACCTCACAATGTTTAAGTGGGCTTTTTCCTCCTTCGAGGCCTCTGGGAGGTAGGGAAGTTTTATTATGAGCATTTTACAGATGGGAAACTGAAGCACAAAGAAACTAGTAGAGCTACACAGAAGTCTGTGACACAGCTGCAAATCAAACCCAAGCCTTCCAGGTCCCAGGCTCTCACCCGAGCCACCAGACTCTCTTTCTTTTATGAAAACTACCCATACTGTATTTTTTAGCTTTTTTTTTCTTCACTTCTTATGCAAAAACAGCTCTAAATTGTTTCAGTTTCTCTTTCTCTTTGTATATGTGGTGGGGGGAAGGGGAGCAGCATTATTTTTGTGCAAACCCTAGAGGAAACAGGAGGCAATTTAGTTATTTTCACTCTGTGTGTCATTTTCCTTGCACGGCTCTATTTAATAAACACCTCAGTGAAGTGAGAGGGAGAGGTAGACAGAGTGAAAAACAGAGAAATCCATCTTTGTTCCCATGTATATATGCCATAACAAAATGTATAATAATGGGGGAGGGCATTAGTTACTCTTTTTTTTCTACTTAATTTAGTTAATGAGAAGGCATTATTTTTTCCTTAGGAGTAATGAGCATCCAAGGAGCAGAAACAAGTCACAGTTGTCAAAATCAAAGTAGTAATCTGGAAGCACATCCTCCTGTCTCCATGGTAGGTAGAGATGTTCAGTTTCAACTAGGAGAATCACTGTTGTCCTGGTGGAAACCAAAAGTATATGGACTTTTAGGCTTTTACTCCCTGAGCAAAAAATGGCTGTTCCAGGAAGAAAATAACCTGGCAACAACCAGGGTTAAACAACTCCCATGGACATTTCTCTTGGGAGATTGAATGGCTATACAGTTTCCCTCAGGTTAATTTATCTTGTGGATGAGGAGGAGCAAAGCTAAGGGAAAGGCTCCCTGCCTCCTTGAGACTGGGTTCAGCCTAGTCCTGGGCAGGTGTGGAGGCAGGCGCTTCCTCCCTCCCATAGAGTAAGAGGTAAGGGGAGCATCAGCCACTGCTTCCTGCCTCTTCCCAAAGCCAGCAGTCTCCCGTTTTGGGAAGAGCCAGGGTGTTTTGACAGCTCCCCTTTGCACACCCCTCCCTGCCCAGCTGAGTGGCATGGGGTAATTTAAAGGCCAGAAGTTTGGAGTGGGGCTCAGGGACCCTGGCAAGGGGAAGCCAGGAACCAAAAGCTGGGTCAGAAAGGTTTCTCCCAAGCCCAGCTCCCAGACACTAGCTTTTCAATTGCTGCTCCATTGCTCAGCTGGGCAGCAGCGTAGCAAAGGGAAGTGCAAAGCTGGGAGCGGGGCTGGGGAAAGCTTTTAAATTTGTCACTCAAGCTGCTCAGCTGAGGGGCTGGGAGCTGGGTATACAGCAGCTTCCTCCAACCTGGCTCCGAGCCCCTCCAGCTGCCCTTTGCTGTCTGTTCTACGCAGCTGACCAAGAGCAGGGTGAAGCAGGATGTAGTGCCACAGTGTAGTAAGGAGCAGGGGTTTTGCCACTGCAGCCCCAGACCAGTGCTCTGGGTGTGTTTGAAACGGTGCAGGGCAAGACAGGCTGCCGAGCCCTGACTGCAGGGCTCCCGAAGCCTTGCTGCAGGGACTGGGTGCTCCCACTCTCCCTGCACTACTTTGGGTCAGCCTGCAGCAGTTCAAGGAGTGGGAGCTGTTGTCCTGCAACCAGGAGGGGACTACTGCTGAAATGGGACCTACTGCTTCCAACTGTGTGGCAGCTGCTGCTTTTTAACTGCTTCTCAGGGGCCAGGCTGTCAATTAGTGGGATGGGATTAGTAGGGTTAGGATGACTCTGACAGCAGCTCTCTGTCTAGATATCTTGCCTGTGAAGCTCTCCAGTCATGGAGCTATAGGAATATCTGTACAGTTCTACTCCAGAGCTATTTTTCTACTGGAAGAAATTTCCTCTGGTAGAAACAAACATTTGTATTCAGCCTATATCTACTACATTGTTGCAAATGGAAAACTGTTCTGTGCCAACACGATGCCTCTGCAGTCGATGAGCAGTTTTTGAAAGGCGTGATTCACAAGATAGTGTGGAGAGATAGGGTTTGTTTGTTTTTTTTCAGTCATTGGGCTATTTCTGAAAGCGTGCTTGGCACCTGTGCTGAAATCTCATCTAAAAGAAAAAGTTGTAGGTTGCCGTGGCATTCACAATACCCAAAGGCAGATATTCTGATGAATTTCTGACAGGGAAGGTTTGGGTGATAAATTCATCCTGCATCTTGAGAAGGACTCTGTATATCTCTTCCAGATAATTGAACTTTAATTTATTTAAATTTAATGGAAAACCATATGGAGGGGAACAGAAAGCTAATTTAAAATAGTGCTCAAAGCAATCAATATGTTAACAGATTCCTTCAACTTTTCACACTTGGTTGCTGAAAAAGATCTTTAAAAATGTAAGTTTATTTTTTATTGGTATTATGAAAACACAGAGTTTCTGGCATGTTGCATTCAGTCCTCAAGATCCAGAATGAGCCTGTGTTGTGAAAACGAAAATGCATTTGAAAATACAAATCATCTTATTAGAAGGAAAAATGACAACTAAGCTACCTTTCATCAAGCATGACACATGCCTGAAGTCTTACGTGTAAAATCCCTAGGATTCATATTGCAGGCCTTCATATGGTCCAGAAAAAAAAAAAAGGGAAAGTAGTATGAATTGTAATAACAGACTGCAATCAGCTAAAAAAGCATGATAATAAGACCTTGACCATTAACGTATACATACCTACATGCATACATATATGTAAACACACAAAAACATATACACACTCATGTATAAGCAGTGAAAGTGTAACATTAATTATAAGCATGCTTATACTTTTACCCAATTCATATCTTTCTTATTCCTGAGTGTACCTCAAGGTCAATTCTTCCCATATTGAGGTTTTGAAATAGACTGTCAAGACTACCTCAGAATAACTAATGCCGAACTTCTACTCTTAAATGTTGAACTTCTAACACAAGCTTCTCCCTCTTCATTTGTTAAAATGCATATAACTCTTTTTTTCCTCAAAGCCAGATACAAATAGATGAAATTGGTTATATAGTCCAAAGTTGCAGGAAAATTTAAGCATGCTATAAAAATTCTCCTCATTGTATTACATCTTATGAAAATAAAATTTGTCAGTGATATCTATTTAAGCTAACTGAACCCAAGAGGCTTTATATAGTAGATAAAAGGGGATTTATTTTACATAAAAGTTCTTCATTTACAGACCAGTTCCATCTATGTCACTATAGAAGAGTGCAGCTGGGAGAAGGAAGACTGTGTGCTTTTCTAGTATTTAATATCCTGGTTCACTGAGAGGGCTACAAGTGTAACCTGGGCGATACTCCAAGAGGTACCCCCTCCCCAACTGAAGGGATCAAAGCAGGTGCACAAGCGCTGTGGGAGGTGTAGGGACTCTCCTCCCCCTATAGAGCAGAGCCAGACCACCAATGGGGACTTAACCATATACCTTTTAATACTGGGAACATAACAGGCATAAATCAGAGGGTATAGTGGACACTACAATGCCCCAAGGAGGCAGGATTCAACAAAGGTTAGACACTTACAATCATTGACAAAAAAACAGGGTTAACAAAATATAAAACACAAACAGCAGAACAAACAATACGGGTTGGTGAAATATAAAAAGGCAGAAAATGCTAAATGTCAAGGAAATATAGGGCCTTGGTACCTAGAGGGGGAGAAAGAGGGGAAA
Source organism: Crocodylus siamensis (assembly GCF_052110815.1). Classification (NCBI taxonomy): domain Eukaryota; kingdom Metazoa; phylum Chordata; order Crocodylia; family Crocodylidae; genus Crocodylus; species Crocodylus siamensis. Next base: position 80,605,207 of record NC_143401.1, read on the forward strand.
CACAATGGCCCCTTTTCACTGCAAGAAGATTTACTTCTTGTTGTCAGAATCCCCCCAGCTGGGACCTGAACCCAGCTCTCCTACGTGGTAGGCAAGAACGCTGCCACACAGCAACCACTGCTCCAGCCTGCTAGAGGTCTTGACCTTCCCAGAGTCCCAGCTTCATGTCAAGCTGCCTTGCTTCTGATCGGAGGAGCTGGAAGCAGAGCTGGGAACCTCTCAGGTCGCTGCTCAGCTCCTTCCTGGAGCCGGGGGGGCCTCTCCTACTGGCTGCAGCCTCTTGTAGGGGATCCTGGAGCCCAGTGGGGAGCCTCTCCTGCCGGCTGCACGCCGCACTGGTGAGGGTCCCACTGCTGCCTGCAGGCCCTGCTCTTTCAGGCTCTTCTGCCCCGCTGGCTCAGCTCTTGCCAGCTCTGTGAAGCTTCTTCCTTGTTGTCCCTCACTGGTCTCTTACCAGATTGGTGAGGAAAGGGAATCCCAAGTCCTCCAATCATCTTTTGCTCTTTCAAAACCCTGGGTTAGGTCACTGCCAGCTAGCCCGTCACACAAGCTAAATTGAGAACAGCCATGGAAAAACAGATGCTCCCTGAAATGATCTTTTGCAACATGTACAGTTCTTTGAAACTCCATTACAACCATGTGGTTTAACCACAGTAAGGGCAAGTCTGACTTCTCGGTGTTTTTTTTTTTTGAAAGCAGGCTCCTTAAGGTTATTTTTTTGTAAGCAAATGCTCCTGCAATTCCTTTCATCTTTTAAGGCACAGGCTATCACAACCTCTCCTCCAAGAACCGTACTAACACTTTGGTAAGGATCTTCAATTATTATTAGACCAAACAAAAATATATTTGATCAACACACAAACTATCTGCAAAATCACTTGGTTTTGATAATGTCACCCAACATCTCTTTTTTTTTTTCCTCCTCTGAACTTCTGTCTGGGGATGCTTTTGCCTAAAGAGCACAAGACAAACCCAAACTTCTGGGATTTTGCAATTGCTGCTTTTTGGGGGTGGAAATCCATATAACAGCAAGATGACTTGATGCTGTGAGAAAATGAGAAACACTTTTAGGTACAATGTCATCATAAAATTGAGCTTGTTAGAAAATTGTCTTCCTATTGCTAGTCTGCTGCAAGTATCCTCATCCAAGGAAATGCTGGCAAGGGTAGGGAGCATTCACAATAGCTGACTGAACGCATTTTACCTCAAATATTACAGCAGCAGCTAGAAACTGGAGCTTTTTTTTTGTAACTTGTTAGAGAGAAGTAGAGCTCCAGGAATTAATACTCTAGGATTCCTCTGTACTGTTGCTGTTGCTTCTCATTTAATAAATGATAAATGTGCTGTTTCTTGACAGTGTCCTGACATTTTTGGCTCTTCCCATGGTGGCTGAGATCAGTGATGAGATTAAGTGAATACTTGGGATGAAGACTTGAGGAAAGGAGCCATACCTGTGCAAGGGATATTCTTATAAGATAGGTCACTGTAGGTGTATTCATTCTTAATAGATCAACATTTAAATGCTTTCATTTTATGGTTTAGTGCTTTTATTTTAGGCCTGTACTCGCTCTTTCCCACTCATTTAAGGTGTGGACTTCAAGCTTTATTCCACAGAGTAACTGCCTTCAGAAGGGATCCTTATATGTGATCATATTATTATGCTTCCACCAGATAGGTGAACTGCACAAACATGCTCATAGCATAGGACTAGGGGCTGTGGTACTTGGGATGTGGATGAGTCTGTTGTAGAAATAGAACAAGGTTCTCTGAGGGCTTTTTTCCCTGTTCATTGAAGACCAAGGCTTCATTGGGAGTTTCTCATTTAACTGTGCAGAGCAGCTCTTGAGGGCAAGGTGGGACATGATTGGAGATCCATTGCCATATATATTAAGGCTGTGAGAAATTTTCCCAGCTGTTTTGTTTTGATGCTGTTTGGACTCGTTTCAAGTTCAAAACAGTAAAATCAAAATGAAACAAAAGGCTTTGAAAGAGCCTTGAAATGAAACGAGGGCAGTCAAAACATTTTGAAAGTTTTGAAATGTTTCAAGGCGGGGCTTGCTTGCAGCTAAAGAGAAACTAAGGAGAGGGAAGGGGAAGAGTGGGAAGGACTGCAAAATGGGATATGAGGAGGACAAAATTGAGGCACTGTGGATTAGGATACATGGAGTTTGTGGGGAAAGGGACTTGGTGGTGGGCATCTACTACAGACCACCACACCAAGAAGAAAAGCTAAACTTGGAATTCTTGAGGCAGCTCCCAGAGGCTGTACAGTCTAGGGATGTGGTTGTCATGGGGGACCTAAACTACCCTGATATCTGCTGGGAGGAGCAGTCACTCAAATCCAACCATTCATGTAGGTTCTTAACCTGCTTGTAGGACCTTCACCTAACACAGGAGGTATACAGTCCCACTAGGGGGAATGCCTTACTGAACATGGTGCTGGCTATGGTGGAATGTGCCCGCCTCCTCTCGATGGTTTGCTCTTGCACCGCCTTTGCCCAAGCCGCTAACCTTGCTTGCCAGGGATCTTTGTGCAGACCTCAGAGGGTACTTTGGTTACCTTCAGGGTGACCCCCAAAATCACCTGTCATGACTTTGAATGGTCCTTCAGTGAAGGGGGTCCCCTTTGAAGATTCCTCTAGAGCTGTCACGCATCATGGCAGACATTCACAGGGCTCCAACCTTCCCTATTCCCTGACCATGCACAAACTTTGAGACGGGCCTCTGAATGTTTTGCGGCTATCCCCCGCTGATATCTTCCCCGGTCCCCGCAACGGTCCCCGCAACTCCTCTTGCAGGTGACCATCCGGGGTCCTGGCTGGACCCGGAGGGTCTGGTGACTCAACCTTTGGGCTTGTCTTCTTTGACGCCCTGAGCCTTCTATGCCTGAAGCCATTGGCCCTCACTGCATTCTCTTGTGGTTCCTTTCTCACCGTTGGACAAAGCCCTGGCTACCCTAGCCTGGTGCTAAGAGCTCTGCTAATCTGCTCTCACCAGGGAACTAAAATAGACAAACCATAAAAGGGGAACACAAACAATTCCCCCACCACAAACCCCTCACCCTAAGGTGACCCAATGTGAAACAAATTAATGAAACAATACGACAACCAGGGGAGTGTGACAAAAGCGAGAGCAAAAAGGAAGAGGAGCACCCACGGGGAGAATCCCATGCTCTCCTAGCTCCTAATGCCCCTAAGCTAGTGTGCTCTCTAGGTCAGGGTCTGTGCCTTCACTTCAGCTGGGGTCTCTCTCCTCTTCCCTCCAGGATCCGCCTCCACCCTGGAGCTGCAGCTCCTGTTGCCTTTGATGGGAGCTCCCTCACTGGCTTTCGCTGTAGCTGCTGCTGACTTCTCTGGTGGTTCCACTGATTCCCTGTCAGTCTTCTTCATCATGTGGATCCCTCACAGCTCCTGCTGTCTCAGCTTCTGCCAGCCTCCCTGCTGGCTTCTTCGGTCCCCGCCTTCTCTGGCTTGGAGACTTCCTATGGCTCTCGCTGCTGTCACTGCTGCCGCTCTCCCTGTCAGCTCTTCCAATCCCTGCTGGTCTTCCCTGGCTTGGGGATCCCTTGCAGCTCCGGTCATCACTGCCGCCGCTGCAGCGGCCAGACGATTTCTACCCCATGGTCTCCCGCTGCTCCTCTGGTCCTCAATGTCCTGCCTCCCGTGCTATCGAGGCTGCTTTTTATCTTCACCAGGTGGCATCTCTTCAAGACGTCACCCAGCCCCAGCTAGATATGGGCATGGCTGATAAACTGTGTGGGCAGTTTTCCACTGTGCACTTCCTCGCTCCTCCAGACCCCTGCAACAGGTAAGTTTTTTTCCCCTTTCACCTTGGTTTGGGATTTGCCTCTGAACGAGGCTTCTCCCTTTTCTAGTCCTGTGCCCCTGAGACAGGAAGGACCTGGTAGGGGAGCTGCAGATTCATGGTCACCTTGGGAACAGAGACCACCAATCAACTGAATTCACCATACAGCATAGGGTAGGTAAGATAACTAGTAGGATGGAAGTGCTTGACTTTAGGAAGGCTAACGTCAGTGTACTTAGGAGTCTAGTCAATGATGTACTGCAGGAGAAGAGTATTGGTGAGATGGGAGTTCAGAAAGAATGATAGTTGTTAAAGGAAGCACAGAGGGAGACTATCCCAGTGTGAGGGAAAAGGGGGAAAGGAGCCAAAAAAGTCTTTGGCTAAACAGGGAAATCCAGGGGAGCCTAAGGGCAAAAAAGAAGGCATATACGTGGTGGAAGCAGGGGGAAGCTACCAAGGAGGAGTATACCTACTTGGCCCGCATTTGCAAGGAGGCAGTTAGAAAGGCCAAAGCAACTACAGAGTTGAGGCTGGCAACACATATTAAAGACAAAAAAAGTCATTTTTTACTTATGTAGGGAGTAAAAGGAAGGTGCAGGGCAGCATAGGACCCTTACTGAACAAGGAGGAGCAATTAGTGACAGAGAAGCAGGACAAGGCTGAGCTATTCAATGATTTTTTTTGCCTCAGTGTTCCTGAACAGGGATCAAGATAAGTTTCCTAATGGGTTCTTAGATGGGCATCAGAGGGACACCAACCTACCAACTGTTGATGCTGACTTGGTGCAGACTGGATGTGTTCAAATCAACAGGCCCAGATGAGCTGCATCTGAGGGTACTGAAGGAACTGGCTGGTGTCATAGCAGAACCACTGGCACAGCTGTTTGAGTGCTCGTGGTGCTTGGGTCAGGAGGACTGGAAAAGGGCCAAATGTGGTCCCTATTTTCAAGAAGGGGAGGAAGGAGGATCTGAGTAATTATAGGTCAGTCAGTCTCACTTCCATCCTTGGAAAGGTCTTTGAAAAGATTATGAAGGATCATATTTGTGGCAGTCTAATGGGAAGAATAATGCTGCAGGGAAACCAGCATGGATATGTAGCAGGTAGATCATGCCTGACCAATCTGGTTCCATTTTATGACAGGGTCACAAAATGCTTAGATGCAGAGTAGAGGTGTATGTTGTTTTCTTTGACTTTAGCAAGGCCTTCAATACGGTATCTTATCTTATTGTCATATATAAATTAAGAGGCTATGACATAGATGTTTACACGGTCTGGTGGATGGCAAATTGGCTTAGTGGTCACACCCAGAAAGTGGTAGTAGATAGGTCGGTATCGACTTGGAAGGATGTGGGTAGTGGAATCCTGCAGGATTCGGTCTTTGGACCTGTACTCTTCAATATCTTCATCAGTTACTTGGATATGGGTATGATGTGCACTCTGTCCAAGTTTGTGGACAATACTAAACTGTGGGGTGAAGTGCACGTTCTGGAGGGTATGGAACGATTGCAGGCAGACCTGGACAGGTTAGAAAAGTGGGCACTACACAATAGGATGCACTACAACAAGGACAAGTGCGGAGTGCTGCATCTACGGTGCAAAAATACCCAGCACATCTACTGGCTGGGAAGTGACCCTCTCAGCAGCACAGGAGTGGAAAGGGATCTTGGAGTCATAGTGGACTCCAAGATGAACGTGAGTTGTCAGTGTGATGAAGTCATCAGCAAAGCTAACCTCACTTTATCATGCATCAGCAGATGCGTGACAAATAGAACCAAGGAGGTGATGCTTCTCCTCTATGTGGTATTGGTCAGACCACAGTTCGAGTACTGCATCCAGTTTTGGGCGCTGTACTTCAAGAAGGATGGTGATAGACTTGAAAGGGTCCAGAGGAGGGCCACTCATATGGTTAGGGGCTTATAGAACAAGACCTATGAAGAGAGACTGAAGGACCTGGACCTCTTCAGCCTCTGCAAGAGAAAGCTGAGAGGTGATCTTGTGGCCACCTACAAATTCATTAGGGGGACGCAGCAAGGGATCAAAGATGCTCTGTTCACCAGGGTGCCTCTTGGGATAAAACTGGTCACAAAATGACAGAGAGCAGATTTAGGCTAGATATCAGGAAAAACTTCTTCACAGTAAGAGTGGCCAAAATTTGGACTGGGCTTCCAAGGGAGGTGGTGCTCTCCTACCTTGGGGGTCTTTAAGAGAAGGCTGGATAGGCATCTGCCTGGGGTCATCTGACCCCAGCACTCTTTCCTGCCTAGGCAGGGGGTCGGACTTGATGATCTGTTGAGGTCCCTTCCGACCCTAGCACTATGAATCTGTACTCTGATATTGACATCTGTAGCTGGCCAGTAAGTGTGATCCTTCCCTGAGGTCCCTTCTAATCCCAGTGCTCTGAGGGAGGGACAGAAAAACAGCATGAAAAGCATTGCTTGAACTGAGCTTTCTGTGTGCCTTCACACTTATAAGTGACACAAGATTTGCTCTGAACAGTTTGTGGTAGAGTTTCCCAGAAACCCCTGCACCTACCTCCTTGAAACTTGGCAGGCTTCATGGCATCAGCAGGGGCTACCATCCCTGCAGCTTTTACCCCACTGCTCCTTAACATACACACAAAGTCACACATGTCATGAGTTTTGCTTGTTATCAGCCTGAGGTGCAGTTTCCCAGAAACCCCTGCACCTATCTCCTTAGAGCTTAGCAGGCTTCATGGCCTCAGAAGGGGCTACCATCCCTCCAAATCACACAAGAAATGACAAAGTTATAGGCAGTTTTGTGCTTCCCCATTATAACCTATGGGCAAAATGTTGAAACAGCATCAAAACAGCGAAACAATTTCTACGAAACAAAATGGAATAGTGCTTTTAAATTGAAGCAAAACTTGAAACAAAACACTGTCCTGGCAAAATGGTGAAACGTGAATTGAAACAAAATGGTGCTGTTTCGTACAGCCCTATAATATTGTCTGGTATTTCTACCTTGGTTTATGGGCATGTGAGTGCTTGTGCATACAGGACTAAGGTTACTGTAGCCTTGCAGCTGGAGGGGTATGTGCAGGGCAACTTCTCACTTCCTCCCCTACAAGTGTACTTTTACAGATTTCATAGATGCTTAGGGTCAAAAGGGACCTTAGTAGTTCATTGAGTCCGACCCCTTGCCTTGGGCAGGAAAGAGTGCTGGGGTCAGATGACCCCAGCCAGGTGGTTGTCCGGTCTCCTCTTACAGACCTCCGAGGTAGGGGAGAGCACCACCTCCCTTGGAAGGCTGTTCCAGATTCTGGTAACCCTTACCATAAAGAAGTTTTTCCTGATGTCTAATCTAAATCTACTCTCTGGCAGTTTGTGGCTGTTGTTTCTAGTAACTCCAAGGGGTGCCCTGGTGAACAAAGCATCTCCTATTCCTTGCTGTCACCTCCTGATGAATTTGTAGATGGCCATTAGATCCCCTCTCAGCCTTCTCTTGTGGAGGCTGAAGAGAGCTAGGTCCCTCAATCTCTCCTTGTGGGACCTTCCCTATGGGCCCCTAACCATCTGAATAACACTCCTCTGGACCCTCAAGGTTTTCCACATCCTCCTTGCAGTGCGGCACCTAAAACTGAATGCAGTACTCCAGCTATGACCCTACCAATGCCACATAGAGGGGTAGTATCACCTCCCTGAACCTGTTCACAGTGCACCTGCTAATGCATGATAGAGTGTGGTTAGCTTTACTGATCACTTCATCACATTGACGACTCATGTTCATTTTGGACTTGACTATGATGCTGAGATCCCTGTCTGCTACTATGCTGCTTAGGAAGTCATCTCCCAGTCTGTAAGTGTGTTGGAGATCCTTTTCCCTAGGTGCAGTATCTTGCACTTAACTTTGTTAAACTGCATCCTATTCTACCCTGCCCACTTTTCCAACCTGTTCAAATCTGTCTAAATCTGTTTCCTCCCTGCTAGTGTTTGCCTCATAATTTGGTGTCATTCACAAATGTGGACAGAGTGCTCTCCATGCCCTTATCCAGGTTATTGTTGAAGATATTGAACAGCACTGGTCCGAGGAGTGAACCTTAGGGAACTCCACTGCCCACATCTTTCCAGGTTGATACTGACCCATCCACCACCATTTTCTGGATGCATCCCTTAAGATAATTTGCCACCCACCTGACTGTGTAATCATCTATGTCACAGCCACTTAGTTTATTTATGAGAATGCGATGAGATACCATACTGAAGGCCTTTTTAAAATTCAAGTAAATTATGTTGACCTTGACCCCTGTGTCTATTTTGTGACCTGGTCATAAAAAGAAACAAGATTAGTCAGGCAGGATCTGCCTGCTATGAACCTGTGCTGGTTGCCCTTCAGCATTATTTTTTTCCTGTTGGACTCCCACAAATGTAATCCTTAATAATTTTTTCAAAGGTTTTCCCAAGATAGAGGTGAGACTAACTGGCCTATAGTTACCCAGATCCTCCTTTCTCCCCTTCTTGAAAATAGGGACCAGATTGGCCCTTTTCCAGTCCTCCAGGACCTGTCCTGAGTACCACGAGTACTTAAACAGTCCTGCCAGTGGTTCTGCTATGACACTGGCCAATTCCTTCAGCACGCTTGGACGAAGATCATCTGGGTCTGCTGACATAAACACATTCAGCATCTCCAAATGTCCCTTCACTAGGTCAGCAGTAACTGTTGGTAGGTTGGTGTCCCTCCTGTGCCTGTCTATAGTCCAGCTGGGAGATTTGTCTTGATCTGTGTTCAAGAATACAGAAGCAAAAAACTCATTACTTTGTTCATTACTCAGCTCTAGTAATTCAGCCTGCACAGCTTGGGAATATATGCATATGTAGAAGCCTGAGACATATCCTGTAAAAGGCTGAATCCAGCCCATTTTAAAGATGTTTAGTCCATGACAAAGCAATACATTTTACTAAAGATGAAGGAGATCATAATTTAGGGGTGTGCAAAGCAGGCTCTATTCAATTCAGATTTGGATTCAGCCCAAATCAGGTACAGTGGTTCAATTTGTTAATTCAGATCACTGTTCCTGATTTAATTTGGCTGAATCCAAATCTGAAGATTTGATGCTGATTCAGAGAATCAGTGATTTGGACACAGACATAGCTTTAAAAGTTTTTTCTGTACTCCCTTGAGGTAGTAGGTGTAGCTTGTGATCGCTACGATGCTGGGGTGCATAGAACATCCCACGGAAGTGTAAGGGAGCCCTCTACATGCTCAGTGGTGAACCTGGAAGTGGACCAGAAGTTCTTCCAGTCCACTTCTGGGTCTGCCGGGGAGCATGCTGGGCCCTCCCCCCAGCCCATCCCCAGCTCAGCAATCAGCCATGGGGGGACCCTGGGTGCCCCCCGCAGACCCAGAAGGCACCGAGCCAGGGGGGCTGCAGGGGGTCCCCAGCGTGCCCCCTGGTGGATCTGGAAGTGGACTGGAAATGCTTCTGGTCTGCTGCCGAGCATGCTGGGGAGCTCCTTGTGCTTCTGTGGGACACTCCATGTGCCCCAGCATTGCAGCATTCATGAGCCCCTGCTACCTAGAGGTATGTAGTAAAATCATTTAAAGCTGTGTCTACGTCTGAATCCCCAAATCTTTCCAATTCTATTCAGAGGGTTCTGTTTCGATTTGGAGAGATTAAAGGGTCCTCTGATTCAATTCAGATTTGGAGATTCAGCCCCCCAATTGGCAAATCAAACTATGGACCAAAGCTTCACATAGCCCTATCATAAATATGAAGAAAGGAGAGAAGAGAGTCTCCTGCAAAATCTAAACTTACAAAAACTAGTGATCTTAAAACAGTGCCTTGTGAAATAAATGGCGTTGCACAGGACCTTGACCATTATCAGACATGGCAGTCAAATACCATGTATATACCCAATAAGATTTGGAAGTCCCTGCATGTGATGCATATCACTCTGTTCCTATTTAATATTCCTCATTGGCATTATGCTACAGATCATCTTTAAATGGAAATTTAATTGGTGAAATGTCAATTAAAAAAAGAGAAACAAATTAATAGTCTAACTCGGGGGTTCACTGGCATGGCAAAAGGCACTCAAAGCTGAAATGGGTTTCTGAGGAACAGCATAATGGCTGCCTTTATCTTCTGTGTTCGCATTTTATCTGCATCATCACCCTCCTGTGAGTCCAGTTTAACAGGACTCTTCTATGAATTAGTTTAACGGGCCAGAACCTCCTGAAGAAACTTTACAAGTTGTAGCTAGTTGTTGTTTTTTTGTTTTGTTTGATAATTTTCCAGTGTTTGTAGCTCCGGCATGTCAG